>NC_066623.1:11252026-11569958 GCF_025201925.1 Gopherus flavomarginatus
GTGTGGCCTCACCAGTGCCGAATAGAGGAGAATAATCACTTCCCTCCATCTGCTGGCAATGCTCCTACTAATGCAGTCCAATATGCTGTTAGTCTTCTTGGCAACAAGGGCACACTGTTCACTCAAATCCAGCTACTCATCCATTGTAATCTCCACATTCTTTTTTGCAGAACTGCCACTTAGCCAGCCTGTAGCAGTATATGGGATTCTTCCGTCCTAAATGCAGGACTCTGCACTTGTCCTTGTTGAACCTCATCAGACTTCTTTTGGCCCAATCCTCCAATTTGTCTAGGTCACTCTGGACCCTATCCTACCCTCCAGCATATTTTCCTCTCCCCCAAGCTTAATGTCATCTATGAACTTGCGGAGGGTGCAATCCATCCCATCAGGACCTCTTTAGGATCTCCTGACATACCATCATAAAATGGATGGGTTCTGTTAAATCTTGGCTACTGAGAAGTTCTGTTAAATGTGGAAAAAGCTCCCCTGCTATCATAATCCAATTATTTAATTGCTGGGATGTCTGACAGCATATTTAGGACATTGTGACTGTACTTTTTGTATTAGTAAAAGCTACATAAAATAAACGCACCGTGAAGTATGCCCTATACTAAAAGTCAGTAGGCTTGAAGTTTGATGGACAGAGTTCATAATTTCAAAGGTAAGTTCTCTGCAGTTGAAAAAGCCCCTGCCACTAGAATTGGAGTGGTGGAGAGACGGGTATGTTTTTATGATTGCAAGTAAAATATCCAGCAGTGTGCACCAGCTCATAAGCATCATTACTTCTCTCACTGAACTGCAACAAGGCATAGAGAAACCTACAAAACCCTTATGTGCAGGGACTGAGTGTTTCCAGACAGTTTTCCACAGATCTTTGCAACAAAAGCTCTGTTTAAAATTCAACTCAGCCTAATTTGGTTCGATTTTGGTGCTGATTATACAGAATACTTGCTATGTTTCAGGAAGATATTTTAATGTAAAAAAAAAAAAAAAAAAAAGATTTCCTTGTGAACACAAGTTTGAAAAGCTAATTCATCTTTCTGCAAAGGTGTGAGACATTTAGCAGGAAAGAAAAGTTGATTTTCTGTTAGGTCTTCTGACCACTGGAGTACAAGGGAAATCATCTCTCAGGATGATTGCTTCAGTGTTTTACTAATTAGCATCAGCCGAAATGCCCTGCTTGATCTATGCTTTGTAATCAGCTTTTACCTGTTTTTATTAAAGAGAAGAGACAGAAATATAAAATACTGTTGACACATTCTGTAACAGACAGCTTTTATGACTGATTCAATCTTTTCTTTTTGTCTGCTCACTCCAACCTGTAGAAAGCTAATGAAAGAAACTGATAGAGCCAATGTGCAAAGAAAGAATATGGGAATTGACAAAAGTGATTGATAAGTGGTCCGTCTACTCTGGTAGCTTTATCTGACCGTGGCAAGTACCAAATACGTCAGAGGAAGATCCAAGACCTTTATAATGGACCATTATGAAATTCCATGACGGGGGGAACACAAACCTGTGGTTTCCGGAAATTTGAATATTTCCAGATCTGATTCTTAGACTGCAAAACAATTCTCTCTGCCTTCATTATTGGAATTCACAAGTACCCATCACAAAATAGACTAGATTTGATTCTATTTTAATCTGTAGCAGTTTAGATGTTTTAAACTGGTTTAAGGGTGTTTTCATTTGTATCTGCTACTAAAAAGAAATAGACACTTAATAGATGGGATATTTGGTTTTCTTCCACCCACCCCACATCACAAATGGACATAGTCATTTGTTATATAGTGCTAACCGCAAAAGATCCAGAAAACACTTGTCAAGGAGGAGACATCAGTAACCATGCACCTCTTTGAACCTGTTATGATGAAGAAATAAAAGGGATGGATATAGAACCCCGGTTACATTCTGAATCTGTTACCTTTAGAACAGTGGGCGTACACTGCCTACTCTGTTTGGAATCAGACACATTGTAATTTCACTCACTGCTCTAAATTGGCTCTGCGTGTACCTTTACCTAGGTCACTAACTCCCCTTCAGATGTCATTTGCCCCTAGGGTGAGCAGACAGCAAGTGTGAAAAATCAGGACAGGGGGTAGGGGCTGATAGGAGCCTATATAAGGAAAAAGACCCAAATATCGGGACTGTCCCTATAAAATCGGGACATCTGGTCACCTTATTTGCCTCCGCTGTTTAATACATTACTAAGTCAATTCTGGTTCCTAAAGAAAGAGGACCAAGATAAATCTTTATTCCTAGTAAAAGATGAATATGATGGAATACACTTTACAGATACTCAGCATTTCTAGTCCCAGATTAAATTCTTTGTTCTTAACAGATAGGATACAATGGGAGATGGTGAAATGAGGATAGCCGGTCAGGGATCACCTCAGTATGCCTCCTTCTCAGCTTCTGGTAATGGTGATAATTTCTGTGAGGTAGGAAGAAGGAAAGGTCTTATGGACTGGGACTCAGGCAATTTGAGACTTGTTCCTAGCTCTGCTACAGACTTTTCTTGGAGAGACTTTGGGCAAATCCCTTAATCTCTCCAGGGCAGATTTATAAAGGTATTTCAGTGCCTAAATACACATCTAGAGCTAGATCCACAAATGGATTTAAGTGCTGTGGCAAAGTACCTGTTTCTCCTCTGCTGGCTCAGTCCCCTTTTTCCTTGGAGACACAGGCTTGGGCAAAGTAAAGTCCTTCCTGGTCACGGAGGGTCTGGCTGATCCTTTTCTCAGGCAGTCCCTTGCTCTGTTTTTCTCCCCTTCTGGGAAGAGTGCAAGTCTTCCTGGCTGGAAGAGTTCAGAGTCTTGCTGCACATACTCGCTAGCAGCTTCTCTCACTCTCCCTCCCCTCCGCCAGGGAGGGTTTAAAAAGGTCTCCAGCAATTTGGGCCAGCTGAACCTAATTAGTTCCCTGGCAACCCCTGTTCCAGCTGAACCTTATTTCTCCATGGCTATCTCCCCTCAATGAATAGGGAGAGGCCTTTTAGCCCCTCTGGGACTAATTACTATCCCTCCTTTGGTAGCTATTTGTCCTGGGTTTGCCACAGTGCCTAAAAGCCACTTTAGCTATCCAAATCAAAAATCGACATTCTTGAAACCCCTGCTCAGCTGCCACCTCCCCTGTAAGCACCTAAAGTCCCTAGCACCTACATTTCCACTTAGCTGCTCAGTGCCAAAGCTCTGGCGGGAATCACAAACCTGGTGTTCATCTGCCTAATTCATCTGTGGCACCCAATTCAACGGGCATGCTGAGAAGCTGCCTTAGAGCACATTTACTGTTTAGGGCACATACAAAACATAGCTGGAGGAAGAGAAGGTGGTGCTACCCCCGTTATATCTGATAGCCCAGTGGTGAGAACATTTACCCAGGATGCAGGAAGTCCAAGGTCAAATCCCCACTCTGCCTGAGTTGGAACAGGGACTTGACCATCATGGAGTATGTCCTGACCACTGGGCTACGGTATATCATGGGAAGGCCCTTTCTCAATCTCTCCTGTTAAAGCTGTCCCACTTTCTTGTATAAAATACTTAAATATTCATCGGAGTAGGGACCTTAACTTGGGTCTCCCACCTTCCCAGGTAAGTGCCCTAACTTCCAGGCTATAGAGACTCTCTCGCTCACTGTCTGGCCCACTGAAGATGTAAGTGTTGTGTACAAAGTGGAATATCATCAAGAGACCTTCCTCCAGATATCCTATAGCCCAGCGGTTAGGGAGCCTGATATCCTAACCCACAGCTGTAGAATCACAGGACCAGGGTGCTAAAGATATGCATTGCAATGCTCTAACTACATCCCCTCTGTGGATCTAGCCCTAGTGGGTTTCACAAAACTCCTAAGCAGATTAGGTGCCTTGTTGAAAGTCAATGGGAGGTATGCACCAAACTCACTTATGCACACTTATTAAGGCCGCTCTCCACCTTGCAGCATCTTTAGGTGCCTAAATACCTTTATAAATGTGGCTCTCTGTGCCTCAGCTTCATGATGAGAATAATGATACCCCTATCTTACAGGGGTTTAGGGAGGGCACATGCATTGGGTGTGGAGTGCTGAGATATTATAGGGTTTTCTATGGTGTGCCATATTTAGGCTGAAACTGTTTTCTAAGGTGTGGGTGAGCAATCTTTTACTTCTCTCGAGGGGTTCTTTAAAAGTTCTTTTAAGGTGAAATACTGGCTCTAATGAAATCAATAGCAAAACTGATATTGACTTCAGTGGGGCTAGAATTTCCTCCATGGGGTTCTGGAACAGTTTCCCTGACACTTACTCTTCCTCCTGTATTGATCTTACCAATTCTGAATGTTAGCTGTGTTATTCTGAGAGAAAACATTCAGGTTTCTGGCTTCCACACACTCTTACTTACTGGCTCTTCAATTATGGAAGATAACAAGGTCTAAATCTGCTTTTGTTTCAGTGTGCCCATCTCTGGCTCTGACTCTATCACACTCCTGATAAATGCAATATTGCTCCAATTCTTTCTGCTACAAGCTACTCAGCAAAGGAAAACCAGGACTGATGGCAAATATGAATGTTAACCATTAATAAGAAATTCCCTTGGGTCATCAGAATACTTTTCTAAGTCTCGGACAATGGAGCCAATAATCACATTTGTACTCAGCGTTCCTTTGTACATTCATGTGAAACAAATTATAACCGAAAATACAGAACGTGAACAAGGAAGAGATTGTATCCTTGCCTCTCCTGCTCAAAAAAAGCAGCCAATGAGCTTTCATCTCTTATCTTTGTGCAAGAGGATAGCATAAAACATTCAGCAAATAATTTAGGTTTAGCAAGTTTAACTCATTCAGCTAATTTCATGAGAAGTTGGAACAAAACTAGTTGAAAAATAAACAGAGAGGATACAAAGGGGGCAAATCTTGCAGTCCGTACTCGGCAATTCCCACTGAACTCCGTTTTCCCCTCAGTAAAGAAAGCAAGATTTAGTCAGGGGTCTGTGATAGGGATAGCGTCATACCTGTGAATCCAGGTTTCCAGTGAGCTCTTCACCGACAGTTTATCAATATCTAGGAAACAGAAACAAGCTTTCAAAGGCCCATTCACTTAAAGTCATCTGTGGCACAGCACTATTTTATAATCAAACATAGCTAATTTGTTTATTGTGCATGAGCTTGTTGAGAATTATGAGAAACTCCTGGTTTTGGATATCACTCAGGTAGAAATCCCCATGTGTTCATATGTTTTGTATTGGAGCAATACACACTGAGAAGGCATTTTTGTCTCCAGATTAGCTCACATAATAAGACTGCCTCCTTTCCACTGAGTTGAAAGTTTATGAATTTGGATTGGCTTGAAAGTCAGGGTGGCCTTCACTGGTATTCATATGTAGCAGGATGAGAAGAAAGTCCAGTACTGTTGCCTGAGCACAGAATCGTGGTGAAGCGTACAGAATGATTTCACTGATTTTTGTCTTTGCCTTGTTTTCAGTTGGTGAGTCTATAACAAAGTCAACTTGTCTAGATGAACTTAAAGTGACTCAACTTAATTGAGATCTATGGATAAAAGATGTTATATAAGAGCTAGTTATTAATTATTATTATTGAGATTATATTGAAATGCAAATTCTATAGAAGTTTATTGTTTTAAATTGCTACAATAAAATAAATTTTAAAATATTATCTATTTATAATAGTGGAGGAGTGTTACACCAGTAAAAATCAGTTAAGAGTTTATCAATATTTTCAGCAACACAGAGTTAGTTCTAGAGGTATAGTCTCCAAGAAGATTTTGACTTGAAATGTGATGACTAAAAGGATTGTGTCATTCTAGTCTTTACTTTCTCATTTAGCAGCTCTAATTTAATCAAAATAGATCTAAAGAGAACCTAACAGATTTGCTGATAGGGAAATTTGCTGTTATTCAGTATTGATCAGTTTAAATTATAATGGAATACTTTGAAAAAAAAGATTTTGGAGAAAATCTGTAATGTTTGGTGAGGCTAGTGTTGGATAGACCTAGCTTGGTCCTGTGTGAGTTAATTAGGGATAGGATAAAGTTTGAAAATTAAAAAACAAACAAATAAATGTATATGGAAATTTTAGGGGATGTTTGAGGAAAACATTTTTGCACTTTCTTGACAAACAAGTATCTTTCGCTTGGCCTGAATAGCATACAACTTCATGAATGGTAGTATCGTATCTTACTTTTTCATTTGCTAGGGAAAAAGTTGGCTATTAACAATTTCCTTTCCTAACAATCCTCTCTTTGCCTACTGTTTGTGGTTGGACGGAGGAAGAAATTGCCTGTGCAAATGTTAACATTATTGAGCATGGTATAAGCAAAGTTCTGAAATTCACATCTTAGATGAATGAAATGGGGGAGAATGACACCACACCTTTGCTGTTGCTGCTGTTTGGTTGGAAAGATTTCTGGAAGGCTGGGTTAACAGGGCAGTTGTATTTGTGATTACAAATCAAAGGCTGTGTGTTCACAAAGACAAATCAGCTAACTTACCTATCTCTCAATGTCTAGTTTGGGCCTCTGCAGGGTCTCTTGTGGGACTAGACTCTAGGTGGGCACAGGATTCTGAAATGGTAGATCACATTGCAGAGCCTGGGATCCAAATATGCAGCTGGGGAATTTTGCTATGTGCTTCTCAAAGAAACATTTGGAATCTCATGCAAATTGTCCCAGCTGCAGCCTGGAACAAGCAGTTCCCTCATGACTCTCAACTTGGCCTTCTGGTCACTGCAGAATGTAGTTCACTCTGCTCCTCACCGATGTCATTTAGGTTGGGAGGGGACAACTTGACTATACCTAAAATCTTAGTAAGTGGCCACTGATCATGCTAAGAAATAAGTTCTCAATTGGTTAAAACGTTCTAATTTTAGAAATCAGACCAGTCCTGAAAAAAATCCCAAAAAACTAAGTCATTTGTCTTCACAGAAGGTGAGTGACACTCTAAAATAATCCTTTTATTTTCTTCTCTTTTTTAAAAAGAGTAGGGAACTTACTTCTGTTAGAATTCCACACTAAGAGCTGAATGTGCATTTTCAACCCGGCTGACTTATTTTAGAGAACAAGTGAGAAAATTTTCAGAGCTTAGCTTTTGTAGAGGCACAGCAAGTCCAGAGTAATAGTTAGTGAGGAACTCTTCAGGAATTTTATTCGCACTTATTTACTATTCGGTTATCCCTTGTCACTTTGCTGTAATAGCCCAGCGTAACATGTCCATAACATTTCTGAACAAAGTCTTTTCTATTGCTAGTTGCTGCTGATGTTGAATGTGAGAAAAAACTTGGGAAGTGCTATGACTATCGACAAAAAAGATGCTGGTCTGAGATGGTCTCTGGGTTGTGCGGACATGATAAAAATAGAAAATGCTGCATGCCTTGCTCTACTTCGTGTAAGTACAAGCTATTTTATAGTCTATTTATATTAGTTTTCCAAAGTATACATTTATAGTACATCGAGACTGCATAAGAATAGTCTTAGAAAGATAAGGCAGGTGAAGTAATATTTCATTGGACGAATTTCTGTTGGTGAGAGAGAGACAAGATTTCAAGCTACACAGAGCTCTTCTCCAGTTCTGAGAAAGGTACTTAGTGTCAAGGCTAACTGCAAGATTGAAGAGAGAGTTTACCATAAGTAGTTAGCACATATTCTAAGGAATCATTCAAGATGAAGTGGCTCTCAACTGACTTGTGACAAACCTTAGGTTCCCCCATCCCTTATCTGAAGTTTTCTTCTGAGGTACATCCCCTTCTCTTCCCTCAGATTCCGTAGGAGAGAGAGGGGGATGGGCTGGCTGCCTCTTTCCACCATTTTGTGCTTTCATGGAAGTGTAGAGGAGACTCCTTCCCTCCACCCATATCCATGGGAAGGATCTTCTGGCTAGGTAGATTTCCTTCCCTAAATTAGGAGGAGGACCAGAGAAACACCTCTTCCTGGTTCTTCTGCAATGGATCTTTAAGTTCTCTGGAGCTAAGACCCCTCAGAGAAAATTAAGCTCAGGGAAAACCCCATCCAGGCTATGGAAAATCAGCATAAGTGGATTTGAACTGTGCCTAGTAGGACTTCTTTAGCCCAGCAGGTCACCAACTAGGGTCAAGCTGAAATCTTCCCCTCCTAAAAATATTGCAGATTTAGCCATGTAATGGTGGTGAGGGTGGGGAATGGTGCGCCTTGCTCTGGAGGCATATGGATGGGACCTCTGTTTCATCTGTCCCACTACTGTATGGTACTAAGACCATGACTAGATCTCCATATACAGCTGTTAGCAACCAATGTCAGCAAACTGAAGTGGTAATAAAATGATGAAGAGGATCAAAAGATTGGCTTTTGAGGAAAGATTAAAAAATATACATAACTTGGCTAGATAATAACTATGGGAGTCAGGATAACCATTTATATGTGTTTGACATTTGCAATCCCTGAGAAAGGGGAGGAATGGCTTAGGGCTATGCAAGAGGGTATAAGAGAAGTCATTCTTCTGCTCTACTCTGCGCTGGTTAGGCCTCAACTGGAGTATTGTGTCCAGTTCTAGGCACCGCATTTCAAGAAAGATGTGGAGAAATTGGAGAGGGTCCAGAGAAGAGCAACAAGAATGATTAAAGGTCTTGAGAATATGACCTATGAAGGAAGGCTGAAAGAACTGGGTTTATTTAGTTTGGAAAAGAGAAGACAGAGGGGACACGATAGCAGTTTTCAGGTATTTAAAAGGGTGTCATCAGGAGGAGGGAGAAAACTTGTTCACCTTAGCCTCTAAGGATAGAACAAGAAGCAATGGGCTTAAACTGCAGCAAGGGAGATTTAGGTTGGACATTAGGAAAAAGTTCCTAACTGCCAGGGTAGTTAAACACTGGAATAAATTGCCTAGGGAGGTTGTGGAATCTCCATCTCTGGAGATATTTAAGAGTAGGTTAGATAAATGTCTATCAGGGATGGTCTAGACAGTATTTGGTCTTGACATAAGGGCAGGGGACTGGACTCAATGACCTCTCGAGGTCCCTTCCAGTCCCAGAGTCTATGAAAGGAGAAGTAATGGGGTGAGTCCTTTACCATTGGTATGGACACAGTCCTGGAGAAAATCTTTCATCGACAGAGTCTGTGCCAGTGATTAATGCCAGTGTCACTATGATCGCGGTTACTCAAATAAATGATGGATAGTAAAATCTCATTAGAAATTGATAAAGAACTCTGTTATTTCTTAGGTAAAATGAATGAGCACCTGTGGTTTCTCTTCTATGATCGAGCTTGTTTAAACCACAGAGGGATATGTCAGTATAGCAGCAATTATTGTTCTGGCACATACTCTAACCATAGATGCGGGGGACCTAAAACACGCCACTGCTGTTTGCTACGTAAGTGCAATGACTGAGGTTAATCAAATAAGATTTGAAAAGGGTTTTTCATAACTTCACAAAAAAAGAACAAAATATTCATTCTATTTTATTAGAAAAAGTAATTCATCCAATCTTATTTATTAATGGTTTGAAATACACCTCTACCCCGATACAACGTTGTCCTCGGGAGCCAAAAAAATCTTATTGCGTTATAGGTGAAACTACGTTATATCGAACTTGCTTTGATTCGCCGGAGCACGCAACCCTGCCCTCCTCCCCCCGGAGCGCTACTTTATCACATTATATCCAAATTCATGTATATCAGGTCGCGTTATATCAGGGTAGAGATGTATTTTGTGGTTTGTGTATTTGGACTTTGAAAACAAGCAACATTTACCCTTTGCAACATAGAAATTCCTAGCACTAAATCATACCTTGAGAGTAGAAATGGCCAAAATTTTTCCTTCAAAACTTTTTTTGGGGAAAAAATTGCTTTTCATTAAACACTCCATGATTTCATAATCCCCAGCCCCTTTTCGTAAAGTGTCCAGTTTTTCATCAAAATGAAAATTCTCTCTCAACATTCTAGGTATCTTGGCTTTTTCCCATTTTCTTCCCTTTTTTTCCTTGTTGCCACTAAGTACAGAATACATACCAACACTATTTCTTTCTGTTGTTGTATTTAATTTCATTCTAACCCCCTCCAACTTTATGAGGACAAGGATTTCCGTTTGAGTCCCCTGTATCTAAACCTCATTTTGTGGTTTTGTCACCAAGATTGGAAAGGCAATTGCTTTATAGAAGCAAGTTTGATACTATAAAAGGAAAGAGAGGGGGAATGAAAAGAAGGGGGTTGAGAGTACATCTACCAGGTTTGAATGTCCCATAATCAAATTATGTGTAACCTATTTTTTCATTTTTCTTTTACAGCTAGGCCATCTGGGAAATAATGACTCTCTAAAGACATACACCTGGCAGAGGAAGAGACAAGAATATAAACTTAGCTCTCAGCCTCTGGATACCACCAATAGGTCACATTCCTTCCCTTCCCCAAAATAACTACAGTTTACCTTATTCATGCTTCAGCATTCTCCATTTCTTGAATTTCCTGTAATTTGGTTTAACCACATTACTAGAAGGTTTCCTATTTTTACATTAAGCCGTGCTCCAGATTGTAACCTTATGGCTTTTCCAGGTGTTAACTCTGAAGATGTATCATATCTAGGATGTATAATGAAATAGACTTATGTAACTGAGCAAGAAGTGTCCCATGTACTGGTGAGACAAGGAAGAACCTTTCATAGAACACTCTAATAAGGTTCTATTTGCCCACAACTTTTCCAAAATAAGGTTGATTACTCAGTGGTCACCTTCTGAAGTACAGAATTGTCCAACTAGCTGATTTCCTTCCCAAATCTAAGGTGTGTGTGTCTCTCTGCAGGCCAGCCCAATCTGTAGCTTTACAGATTGCTTGGGACTCTATTCTCACCTTCCATCCAATTATCTTTCTGAAATCAGGAATTTAGCTACAGACTGCTGAGGAATGCATAAATAGATAGGAGAATTCAAGGACAAATTGTGATTTTTTTATTTTTAAACCCACTGTTCAGTTGTTAAAAATACCCCAGACAAGTTAATTGCATTGCATTCTCCTAAACCACATAATTACTTTTGCAGAATGGTTTGGCATTTCCACAATATTTATTATCTGCCCTGCCGGGACGCCCCCAAGAGAAGGCTCTGTTCCGGTTGATATTTGGCTTTAAAGATTAAGTTCTGAACCAAGATAACAAGTTCCTATTAAATTTCCCTGATGATGTCTGATTGGCTAGGAACTAAGACACAACCTCTTTTGGAATGCATAAAGAGAAAGTAAAGTATTTTAGACCCTTCACTTGAAACCACAACGCTGGTGACACAGACAAAGATGCTCATAGTCAGAACAATCATTGTTGCTACCTTGATTTCATCTGGTAAGTCAAAATATTATTGTAATGTTGCTTATTTTAAACTAGCATTTTTTTGCTGGAAAAACATCTTAAGGAAGGGCAGATCTGGGCCTAACTGCCACTTGTGCATTTGAAAATCACATCTTAATTTTGTGTAAATACTTTAACAGCAAAATCCATAACAGTTACTGATAAAGATTACAGTAAAATATTAATAGTATTAATCTATGTCCATTGCATAAGAGAGACGACAGACAGGTAACAGTACATTAACTCCATCAGCAATTTGGGGTTTCTCCCAAAAACCTGCAAATGGTTTTATATTAGGACAAAGGTCAAAAGGTATAGACCATCTCAGACTGTTTCTCTATCTATGATCCTGTAATAAAAGGACTAGAACAAAGGAGGAGGAAAAGTTCTCTGTTTTTAAGTAAACTGCTGTCATGCAATGTGAGTTTCTTGGATGTGATTACATTTAGGTATTTTTCGGTTACTACCGTATAAAAGGTCTTTCCTCCAAGTGATCAAGTCCTATTTGAGGAAACAGGTTTGAGACAAATACACACTTTTTACCCCAACATTTACTCTATATTCATTGTGAAGGCCTTTATGGAATCACTAATAGCTCAAACATATTTCTCACATCCCTCTTCACTCGTGATTTGGTATGTGTATCCACTTCTGTATAACCATTGGATATAATTGTTTATGAGGATACCACCACAACACCCATTTAAAATCTTAAGTCATAAGCAGTCACCAACACAATAAATACACATTCATAAGGATTTGATCAGAATACTCATGAGAGGATCAGTCTCAGGATAACCCTTGCATTCTGGCTTGATTCAGCGTGATTTGATAGGATCTGATAAATACCCTTAGCAAGCCTAGTTCTTTTGTACAGTGTGGCAAACAAGTGATGTCTTGTTGATTCTCACTATCCTAGCTAATAACCAGGTTTTGGCCTGATTGGAGTCACTGCTGGTTCATTAGGCACAATCCTCCTTTATTGTTAGAACCATCTGGGACAACTGAGGACTTTTCCAAGGTCTTTTCCTCCTATGTTATCAGTTACCTTTTAGGTCCATTTTTTTTCCAAGTAAGCCACATTTCAAGCCCTGTATTTCCAATCAAGCAGACCATTTTTCAAAGCCTTCCCACAACTGCTAACCACAAGGCATATAATTTTCTTTAACCAAGCTAATTTACCCCCTTATATACCTATATTATCCAACAACAGCTATATCTACAGCATCTCTCTATACAATCACTGTATCAGGAAATAAAAAATAACTCTTGGAAGTTAAACTGAATTCTTTGAATAATTATAGAGGATTTAAAAATACTATTAAAGTGTAAAACCATAAAACCATACTCTCTTGTGTGTAGATAAAGGCATGTTATTCTTTTCCATACATCAGCTATGTGATTACTAGGTGAACTCGTTATCGACATGGCATACGTGGTTAATGTCTTGTGAGTATCAGATATTATAACCTTTCCCCTCTACTTTAAATAATAATAGCATGACTAAAGAGGCATCATCCTAGAATATTTCTATAGGTTTGTTTCTATATTAAATTGCCAAGGGATGGATTCTGCTACCTATAGTCACATTGAAAAATGTATTATTCTACAAAGGGTTCATAAAAATAAATGGAACATATCTAGAATAAAGTATTGTTATGAGCTGAGTGGAACCCTGTTACACATAGAACTGCTACCTACGACAAAAGAAGCATGGGAAACTGCCAGGGAGCTTTTGGCTGAGTATTGTTTTGGGCTGGTGTGGGGTACAGAGCAAAACTGGGAATATGAGAGACAGAGAGCACGCCTAGAAGTATATCAGAAAGTGCAGTGGTTGACTTTTGAAAAAAAATTGGAGAAAAGTGTTTTGGATCAGGGGAGCTGGGTAAAAAGGATGCTCCTGCTGTTTTCTGCTATTCAATTCCTTCTGTGTTCAGAGACACAGGACTTAATACATTATTTGTAAAGAAACAAAACTGCATCAAAGAAAATACCAGATCCGACCCATCTCTACTTCCAGCTGGAACATCCCCCAGGGAAACTTGGAGTAGCCACTTGGGTCAAAGGGGGTAACACTGATGCTAGGAGTGGGATCTAGTTTCCAAGGAGAGAGATTGTGAACTGATATCCTTATTGAATCAAGATGGAACAAATAATGGAGGCACCAGCAGCATTGTATTGACCTTCTTTGGTGTGGTCAGTAGGTGCCTTTCCCCACCTGCACAAACACTACATATAGATTCCAAACTCAGCTCCTTGCTGGGGTCTGCCCTTCTCGAAAACAAACAAGAACAACAAAAGAGAGAGAACAGTAAGGATCTGCTCAGACCTTCTTCCTCTAATTGCTCCCTCAGTCCTGTTTCCCCTAGACAAAGCTACACCCACATCTCTTCTCTCTAGGTGGGATAACACGTCATTGCCCTCAGGGAGTCAGCAGACCCATTTATCCCTTTCCCAGCAGGGTAATAGGATGGTATGTTTCATTCCAATGAGCACCTTTTACAAGAATCTTCAAGGACAAAGCCATATTGCCAGTACCGTGGTCACATAGTTTCTTAGCAACCAATCTCCAGCCTTGGATATGCCCAGCACTTACTTCAGTGGGAGCTGCACACGTATTTAAAGCAGTGGTTATCAACCTATTTACCATTGTGGGCCGCATCCAATACTACCTGTAAGGCCCTGAGGATGTCACATGGGCCACAGCTGTGTGCCGATTGGGTGACAATCAGCGCAAGGGTCGCAGGTTGAGAATCACTGATTTAAAGGCAGAATTTATTCCTCATACAGGAAAGAGGCTCCATAATGATATTTATTTCTTCACATTATTAGTTTTTATTCCACACATTGCCTCACCTCTTCATTTCCCCCATTTTGTTCTTTTGTCTGAACCGTAAATGAGCACTAGAGCTGGAAAAAAACTTTAGCCACAATTCTCTTTTTGTTTGCAGAACAATGCAGATTTGAGGTGACTGAAACATTTCATTAATATATGTTAAATTAACTGAATTGTTTTGGTCAAAAAAATCTGAAAAAATCAAAGTGTTCCAATCCAAATACTTTCTTGACAGAGACCCATGCTCCTTATAACTAATCTTGTGAATATGGGTGTTTAAAAAACTCCTTCCCCGCACACTCTGTACAAACAACATGGAAGTACAAACCGTGGGCTCCATTGCACAGATTTTCAGCTCTCCCTTTCCCGCCACTTGGTTTGTTTGTATGTTGTCTGTTAAATTGCAAGTTCACCCGGATAGGGACCTTGTCTTCTTACCTAACTGTAAAATACTCAGCATGCTGCTGCAAGACAAATAATAGGCTACATGCTTCACCCTTTGCACTGCTCTGGGGGCAGAAACCTGGTTTAATCCGACAGTTCGGAAAAGCTCTTGGATAGGAATACCTGGGGGACACAGCCACGTCCACACCACCCCTTCCTGCCCACCACTCTTCCAAGAATTAAAAAGACTTCTGGGAGAGTTAAAGCTCGTGTTCCTCATGATGGAAGAAAGGTGGCAGAAAGTCAATTTCACTCCCCCCTCCTCAGTTACACGGAGCAGAGCTCAGGCCCAAAAGGTGTTTTCAGAAGGAGGTAAAATACTCAAAAAGGAACAGTTTTAAATCAATATTGTGAAACAGATAGACCTGGCCTTCCACTTAGCAGTTCTCAAAATACAGCCAAGTAATTTATGCTTAATTTTCACCTGGCATAGAACCTGACCGAGAGTGCACTGAAGTCCATGAAGGGATTTCAGGGGGCTTTTTATGAGAGCTGTGTCAAAACAGAGGCTTGGTGGGTCAATTATGTCCTATCAATTATACAACTCTTACAGAATGCAAATCTCCAGCTCTGCAGGTTCACTTTTCTGAGACTCAGGGCGAGGCAAGCTGGAAAGGTGTGTTCTTCTGCTGCCTTCAGCAGGGCTGCCCAGAGGATTCAGGAGGCCTGGGGCAAAGTGGGGGAGCTGCAGTGCTTGTGCTCACCTGGCAGTGGTCCGGGTCTTCGGTGGCATTTTGGAGGCAGGGGGGCCCTTCAGTCGTTCCACATCTTCGGCAGCACTGAAGGGCCCCCCGCCACCGAAATGCCACCGAAGACCCGGACCGCTACTGGGCCAGGGCTCTCAGGGCCCCTCTGGGGCCCAGGGCAAATTGCCCCACCTGCTCCCCCGCCCCAGGCGGCCCTGGCCATCAGGTATAATCTCAATTTGCAGTTACAATGTAGTATTGTTTTGTTTTCTGACTCTCTCAGTGAGCTATGTTTTCCTCTAAATAGTTCAAACTGATGAACAGCCAACATTCAGAGCCTCCTCTGACCCCACACGCATAATCTTCTACTTCAGAGCTAAGTAATAAACTCAAATCCTTATTACCATCCATAAATTTCCACTGAAGAGGGAGGATAGTATTTGATCCTTAGCCTAAGTTATTATTCATTATTTCTATTGCAGGATCATCTACATCAGTGGTACTCAAACCTGGGCTGCCCCTTGTTCAGGGAAAGCCCCTGGCAGGCCCGTGCCACTTTCTGCAGCACCCATTAGCCTGGAGCGGCAAACCACGGCCAGTGGGAGCTGCGATCGGTCGAACCTGCAGACGGGGCAGGAAAAAAAACCAGCCCAGCCCATCAGGGGCTTTCCCTGAACCAGCAGTGGCCCAAGTTTAAGAACCACTGATCTACATGCCCCAGTCATGAGCCAGAATGTCACTGTGTCAGGTGCTGTACAAACACACACACACAAAATGAGTCCCTGCTCCAAAGAGCTTACAATCTAAGTAAAGCATGAGAACTCTTCCAGAGTTCTGCAAGAAAAACTTGGGCTGGATCAATTATTCCTATGTCAAAAATATCAAGATCTTCTCTTCTGTACTGTGTAGTCAATTTAAAGGAAAAAGAACACCACTCTGTTCACACTAACAAAGAATAAAGAGCCATTCATCCGTGGCACTAACACAACCAATGTATATTCAGAAGTGACACATTATAATGCATATTATTAAAGAAAATTCAGCATCCTCCTATTTTAAATCTATTAGTTGCATACCAAACATTTAATATGTAACATTATGTCCTGTACAAGGCAAAAAAAGATTCAATTGTGTATATTCCATTTCTTCTTAAGTTGCTGCAGGACCATGGGGACAGATATGTGCTGGGAATCCTAGGAACAAAGCAAGGGGCTGTGATGGATATGGCTGTGGATATTATACAGCTCCAAGGTAGGATACTGAGAGCACTTTTTCTGTGTGTGGAACAGGTGGTTTGTTTGTTCATTGTTGTTGCTAAAATAATGAACTATTCACTAAGAACCAAAACTTCTGAGTTCAACCTTCATTTAAAGCTCTCAGGGCTTCTGAAGTCTGTCAAATGACACCACTGAAGAGCAGTTGGCGAAACAAGACCCAGGACAACAATCCTTCCAGCATGCATTAATTCCTCATGTGACAGAATCACACTGAGAAAAGGGAGAGTCTCACCACTAGGACCTATTCAGTCCTTGGTCCTCCTTGTTGGGTCCTTAGTTATGTTAGTGCTATTTCTAAGGATTTTTGTGATGAGGACAGGATATTTGCCCTCTAGGAACTGGACTCAGACCACCAGATGATTTCACATGCAGCTCTCTAGAGGCTGTTCAGTTTGTTGTTCTAGACACAGGTAGAACAGACAGGGCTGGTGCAACCATTTAGGCTATCTAGGTGGTCACCTAGGGCGCTGGGATTTGGGGGGCGCCATTTTCTTTGTCAGCGACTGCGGCGGCCGGATCTTCAGCCACCCTGGTCGTCGCTAGCATTTAGGTGGAGGGAGCTGGGGCAGGGGAGCGCAGGGAAGGCCGCCTGCAGCAAGTAAGGCGGGGAGGCGGCACACAAGGGAACTCCCCGCTCCAGCTCACCCCTGCCCCACCTCCTCCCTAAGTTGATTGGCACTGCAAGCCTGGAAGGCAGGAGACGTGAAGCAGCCACGGCGTGCTAGGGGAGGAGGCGGAACAGGGGTGATCTGCTTCACTTCTCTCGCCTCCCAGGCTTGTGGCGCCAATCAGCTTAGGCGCCACAAGCCTGGGAGGCTGGAGAAATGAAGCAGCAATGGCGTGCTCTGGGTGCTCGTGCGTGCTCGGGGTGCTTGTGCGTGGAGCAGGGGTGAGCTGGGGTGGGAGGGGTGCCTCAGGGCAGAGGGTGGGGAGCTGCCACAAGGGGGCGCCTCTGGGTGGTGGTGGGAGCTGCCGCGGGGGGACACCTCAGGGCAGGGGCGCGTGGGTGGGGACGTGGAAGTTTCGCCTAGGGCATGAAACATCCTTACACTGGCCCTGAGGACAGAACTAGTTAAGAAACAACATTGAAATGGTCTCACTTCCACACACTTGAGTGACCCCAATTCCCAACCTCAGAGGTCAGGTGGAAATGTTTTGACCAATTCTATCAAATTTATTAATTTACTTTTTTTTTTTTTAATCTCAATGATTAAAGGCTTATTTTCCTCCCAGGCCTTCTTGAGAAATTTTCCTTTTGTTCAAAGAGATTTTGTGTGTTTTCACAAATATCAAAAACCTCAAAATGTAAAATTTTTTTGTTTTTCATTTTTAACAAAGGAAATATGTATATGTCGTGGGTGCGGGAAGGTTGTATTACTTTGTTTTGTTTTTTGAAACCGTGGTATAACCCCAAAACACTCAAAAAGTGTAAAAATGAAGATTTTATTTTTTTTTCCAATAATTTTTATGGAAAATAAAATATATTTTTGACTCGCTCTGATTAACAGTGGAGAGAGATTTGCAATTATTATAACTGGACTGAACCTTCAAATACTTCTACCTCCATTGCAGAAATACAAAATTTGAAACACAACTAAGCTAACAATGGTAGCCATACCCCTGTGTTGCTTTAAATAATCTACATGTGTATCTAGTGTGAGGCGTTAGGGCTAATGAACATGTAAGTCAGCATTGTCTCATTATTTGCACATTTACACACTTCCAGAAAAGACGGTAGAAAAAAGCACCTAGGGGTGGATGTTATATGCAGAGATGGCTCAACAGTGTATGCTCCTTTCAGTGGTATGATTGAGAGACGAATTAATCCCCATGGAGGGAGAAATGTCATTAATAATGGTGTCAAACTTCGTGGATCAGGTAACTGAGCTACCATATTCTAATATTTAAATATTTATTAAAGATTTGTCATTAAACAAGATTACCTTCTATTCTTAATCAATTGGAGAGCTATGGTAGAAGCATGATCTAAACAAACTTAGAAGTTAAGCAAATCATAACTGTGTAAAGTAGGTCAATGCCGGTGTTTCACTCAAAACGATCTGGTCCTATATTTGAATATAAGTACAACTCATTCACTCACACACAAAGCAGGCCAAATTCTCCATCAAAAGGAACAGCAACACACTCCTTTTCCCCTCTAGCTCTTCACCCACTTAGACAAAGGAACAAAAATGAGGACCTAAAGTGAAGAAAACAAAGGGAGGGAAGGAAAATAAAAAGAGGGAGCTTGAAATACACAGGAGTTTGGTTCCATAAGAAAAAAAAATTCTTCCCTCGACCTCCCAAAGTCACCAGCCTAATAACCCCAACTTCATGAATACTGTTAGCTGGACTGCACTAGCGCTCCCAGCAGTGCTAAAACCAATGGTAGTACAAGACTGGAAGATAATTAGAAAATTGTTAGAATAAAATCAGCCAAGGAGATCAGATGATCAAAGTTTGATGTTTCCTTTATCCTCCCTAAATCTTTTTTTCCCCTCCTTTTCTCAAGGTTTCTGCATCCATATGTTCTATATCAGGCCTGTTACTTACAGAGGTCAGATCAAAAAGGGACAAAAAATTGGAGAAATGCTGCCAATGCAAAGAGTATATCCTGGTATAACATCTCATGTTCATGTCCAGAACTGTAACCACTTTAATATCACTCGCTACTTATAAACGGAAATGTATATTAAATGGAAATGTACAAGATCCCAAATAAAATTATCTGAACAAACAAAAGCAAGTTTCTTCCCTTCCTACTCAGACAGGATAAATTAAAAAGGTAGTCCATGGGAAAGAAAAAGACATTTTACACATACAGCAAAATAAAAATGTATATTACTCCTAGGGAAATTCTGCGCCACTGCACACCCACAGAATTCATGTCCCTCACAGATTTCTTTGCTTCCCCACAGAAAAAATGGACTTTCTGACAGGAAAGCAAAGAGAACCCACAAGAGCAGTCACACACCTCTCCCCAGGGAACCCGGTGGAGAGGTAAATCACTGTGGGGGTGGGGATGCCCCGGGGCCAGTGGCTCCTACCCTGCACTGGGCTCAGCTGCTGGATTTGGCCGGGATGCAGGGGGAGGGAGGATGATGGGATTTCCTCTTTCCCTGTATGAAACAGCCGGGGCCGGGAGCCAGGCCTAAGCTAAAATATGACTTAATCAGCTTCACAGAGACTTAGAGGGATAAATTTTGTGACAAATATTGGAATAGAACAGGATAGCTTTTTTAAGAAAGACAGTCAGAGAATAAAGGGAGGAGGTGGTGCATTATACATCACTTGTTTTGAGGTCCAGAAGGAGGTGAGAGGCAGACTAGTTGAAAGTCTCTGGGTAAAGATAAAAGGGGGACATTGGGCTGACATTATGGTAAGGGTCTACACCAAATCAGGAAGAGGAGGTGGATGAGGCATTTCTAAAACAAACAACAGAAATATCAAAAACAAATGACCTGGTAGTAATAGGGAACTTTACTTAGTGAGGCATCTTTTGGAAAAGTAATATGGCAAAACACAAAATTTCCAATAATTTCTTTGACTACATTGGGGCACACTTTCCATTTCAGAAAGTGGAGGAAGTAACCAGGGAGACAGCCATTTTAGACTTGACTCCGACCAACAGGGAGGAATTGGTTGTGAATCTGAAGGTGGAAGGCAATTTGGGTGAAAGTGATCATGAAATGACAGATGTCATGGTTCGAAGGAAGAGAAGGAGTGAAAGCAGCAGAATAAAGACAGTCACCTTAAAAAAAAAAAAAGCAGATGTTTGAAAACTAGAATGTAAGGTCCCACAGGAAGACAACCTAAGGGATAAAGGGGTTGAGAAATGCTGGCACTTTCTCAAGGAGACAATATTAAAGGCATAACTGCAAAGTATCCTGATGTAAAGGAAGGATAGGAGGAATAGAAAGAGGCCCATATGGCTATATCAGGAGTTTATTAATGATCTGAAAATCAAAATGGAATCCTACAGAAAGTGGAAACAATGCTAAGGAGGAGTACAAAAGAATAACACATGCATATAGGAACAAATCCAAAAAGCCAAGGCACAAAAATAAGTTACACCTAGCAAGGGACATAAAAGGCTGTAAGAAAAGGTTCTTTAAATACATTAGGAGCAAGAGAAAAATGAAGGAAAGTGCAGGCCTCTACTTAGTGAGGAATGAGAACTAACAACTGATATCAAGAAGACTGAGGGGTTTAATATCTATTGTGCTTCTGTCTTCACTAAAAAAGTTAATGGTGACCGGATACTCAACAGAAGTAACATTAATAGCAAGAGGAAGGAACTCAAGCCAAACTAGGGAAAGAACAGGTTAAAGTATAGTTTGATAAGTTAGATGTATTCAAGTTAGCAGGGCCTGATGAAATCCATCTGAGAGTACTTAACGAACTATCTGAAGCAATCTTGGAACTGCTAGCAATTATCTTTGAGAACTCCAAGGTGAGGTCCCAGAGAACTGGGGAAGGGTAACTCTCTTGAAAAAGAGAGAGGATCCAAGGAACAATAGAGTAGACAGTGTAACTTTGATAATAGAAATGATACTGGAACAAATTATTAAACAATCTATTTGTAAGCACTTACAGGAGAACAGGGTTATAAGGAATAGCCAGCACGGATTCACCAAAAGCAAATTGTGCCTACAGTGGTCCCTCACACTCAAGTAGGGAGGGAAGCCACTTTGCCTACTACTGGCAGACCATAAGTAACAGTCTTATAGGGGAGAGCTCCAGCCCGCTGGGCCAGGCAAAGCACCACAATCCTTAGCCCACAGTCACCTGGCTGGGGCAGACAGCTACAAATACCACACGGGGCCTTCTGGCCTAGGGATAAATAGGCCACCTCCCTAGGGTGAGGGCTGGTGGCAGGGGGATGCAGGCCCACCTGATTCCGCCACATCCCAGCCCAGGGCTGTAACAGTGCCAGAGTGTTCCGCCACTGGGTCAGTGGGGAATTCAGCGCAACACGCTGACTCACACTCCGGCAGCAGAGCCAGAGAAAAGTCTGGTCCCCCCGGGCTACTTAACCTACTACACTCTGGGTCCTGTGGTCCAAAGATCCCATTTCCTCCGAGTATTCAGCTGCTGGTAGCTCCAGCAGCTTCTCAGGGTCCTCATTTGCCTCCCCTGATGGCAAAGTGCTGGTTCGCTCCGGGGCTGAGATGGCCTCTTGCAGAGGCATCTGCTCTCTTCTGTGGCTCAGCAGCCACTGAGCTCCAGGGTTCTCCTTTTCTACTCCTGTACCACCCTGGTACTTCTGGTGAGGGGGGAGGGACAGGTTTGGATCCACTCACCCGGGGCAGTGTAGTGGTCCCTCACATTCCAGTTTGGAGGGAGACCACTCCGCCTCACAACTGTGCCTAACCAATGTAATGTCCTTCTTTGATGGGTTATTGGCCTAGTGGATAGGACGGAAGCCGTAGATGTGATATGTCTCGCTTTAGTGAGGCTTTAGACACAGTCCTATAAGACACTCTCATACTCAAACTAGGGAAATGTGGTCTAGATGAAATTACTATAAGGATCAACTGGTTGAAAGGCTGTACTCAGAGTAGTTAGTGGCTCATTGTCAAACTGAGACTTGCAAGAGTCAGTCCTGGATCCGGTACAATTCAATATTTCATTAATGACTTGGATAATGGAGCGTGCTTATAAAATGTGTGGATGACATCAAGCTGGGAGGGGTTGCAAGCATTTTGAGGGCAGGATTTAGCATTCAAAACAACCTTGACAAATTAGAGAATAGGTCTGAAATCAACAAGATGAAGTGCAATCAAGACAAAGAAAGTGCTACACTTACAAAGGAAACATCAAATGCCCATCTACAAAATGGGGAATAAGTGACTAGCCTGTTGTACTGCCAAAAAGGATCTGGGGATTATAGTGAATCACAGATTGAACTCCCACCATTGGAGGTTTTTAAGAACAGGTTGGACAAACACCTGTCAATGATGGTTGAGGTTTGCTTATCCCTGCATCAGAGCCGGAGGATGAACTTAAAGATTTCTTGAGGTCCTTTCCAGCCCGATATTGCTATGATTCTATAAATTAAAATTTCCCTTTTAAATCTGCATGTATTGGTTAAAACCGAAAATCAGAAGCCCTACTTATACTCTGAGGCCTGAAGCCCTAGAGGGAGGGAGCAGGCTGTTGACACCGGTGTGTGAACAGGATGAACAGCCCAAAGTGGCTTTAGAACTCCAGCTAGAGTCAGTGGTTCTCAAACTTTTGTACTGGTGACCCCTTTCACATAGCAAGCCTCTGAGTGCGACCCCCCCTTACAAATTAAAAACACTTTTTTATATATTTAACACCATTATATAAAGGCTGGATGCAAAGCAGGGCTTAGGATGGAGGTTGATAGCTTGTGACCCCCCATATAATAATGTCATGACCCCTGAGGGGTCCCAACCCCCAGTTTGAGAACCCCTGACCTAGACAGAGGCCCCAGAGGCCTCTGCTGCCATCTGTGGGTGAGCAAGGGAAAAGGGTTGATCAAACTTTGAAGAAATAGCACAGAGCTAAGGCTGTGGAGTGAGCTGAAGTGGCTTTGAGACAGTGGGTCATGCTGAACCAAGGCAGTGGACAGGGCTGGGCTGACTGAGGCAGCTTTGAGGGGGTGTATGGACGTGGGCTGCAGCGGTTTTGACGTAGACAGAGGTGTCACTGAGGTGGCTTGGACAGTAGCCACAGGCAAGCTGAGGGTCTTATTGCAGGCTCCTTCCCCAGCAATCAACACTGCAATGGCTTCACCGCAGGGAGGTGGTAGAGCCCCTGGCGCTGCTCAGGCAGTTCTTCCCTTAGAGGCTGGACATGGACCTGCCTAACTTTCTTGGTCTCCGCCAACCCTGGACAACAAACTGTGAGTAGGGAGCAGGGCAGTTGATGATGGTTACATGCATTGACCCATTAGCCATGCGCAGCCAAGAGAGGACTGAGATAAAGACTGTTGCCAAGACACCTGGAGTGGTGGCAGTCTTACGTAATTGATATTCTTGCTTAATTAATTTGCTGAATTTCCCATATTTATTGTCAATCTTCCCTCCTTTCCTCCCCCACCCCAGTGCATACATGCACAAACCAAAGGGAAGGAATTTGGTTTGTTATTGGGGCTGCAGTGAGATTCTTGGGGAAGGCTGAGTTCCTTAGACTTCTGAGGTAATGACAACTGGATAGAGGGTTGGAAAATTAACCTGGATAAAATCCCATCCTTAAACTCCACACTTGCTATTTTATCTCGAATGTCCAAGTTGTTTGTGGGGGGAGGCTGGAAAGAGCTGACTCTCTCATACTGTAGGATTTTAGTCACACTCTGCTTCCACCCTTCTTTGCCTACAATGCAGCAGCTGGGAGTGTTAAAATGGAACTTCCTCAGACTTTTACCTTGCAAATTCCTCCTACTTACTCTGTTAGCAATATGTTGTATTTCATGCTGCGTGCGGTAACTCATGTTAGCTACTGGCATTCATTTTTATTTCTGATTTAGACTTTTTGAATATTTTTAACAATTCATAAACAACCCAAAAAAGGGACAAATTATCTCAAGATTTTGCTGTTCCCTAAAACTAAACAGGAGACCCTGTTTCAGCTCTAGGCTGTTCTAAAAAGGGTTTGGAATTATTGCTTTTATAAACTCTGATTTCAAGGGATTATGACATGGATACTTGTAAATCACTCTGGCTTCAACCTGTCAGAATTGGTCAGCTCATACCACATTTTTAACTCTCAGAGAAGCTATTTTATTTATCTACAGTCCGTGCTTTATTCCAACAGGAAGCAGCATGCTCCTGTGGTGACAGAACTAGCTTGAGATGGACTCCATCTGAGTAGGGAAGGAAACAGACTTCTGGGACGGAGGTCGGCACAACTAATTAAAAAAGGAGAGACGGTTGGGAGATGCTCATGTAATCCCCACACCTGATTCTAACATTGAGTGGGGGAGGGGAGACTCAAGTAAGAGAGAATTCAGCAATGGAGAAAGGAACAACAGAGAGGAGGAGAATGGATGTCCAAAGGAAAGATAATACTAATGCCAGTGATAGTCAGGTAGGCAATACTGGCAGTAGAATGACTGTACCTATTTGGGTGAGGAGTCTGAGTGAAGCCATGCAGAAACAACTAAGATGTTGTCTGTATACCAATGCAAGGAATCTGGGTAATAACATGGAGGAACTAAAACTACTGGTGCAGGAAGTGAAACCAGATATTATAGAGGTTACAGAAACATAGTGGAATAGTAGTCATGAGTGAAGTACAGGTATTGAATGGTATGTGCTGTTCAGGAGAGACAGAAATAAAGGTATTAATGATGAGATAGACTGTAAAGAAATTAGAAATGATGGAATGGAAAAAACAGAATCTGTTTGGGTCAAAATCACTTTGGGGAAGAAAACTAACAGAAGCTCCACTAGGATAGTGCTTAGGTTTGCTGCAGACTCCCATGATTTGATTTGAATATGAAAAGAGACTGCTTTAATATTTCTAATAAAATAAATACTACTGGAAATTGTGTGAGTACAGGAGACTTTAATTTCCCAGATATAGGATGGAGGACTAGTGCTACTAATAATGGTAGAGGCCCAGCTCTCCTGGATTTGATAGCTGACAGTTTTCTTCACCAAATAGTTACCAAACCAACAAGAGGTGATGGTCTTTTAAATTTAGTATCAGTAAGTAGCAAGGACCTCCTAGAAAACTGGTTGTAAAGGAAAGCTTTGATTCAAGTGATCATGAGCTAATCCATTTTAAACTAAATAAGCCTGCATCTAGGGTCCTTTATTTAAAAAGGAAAACTTTAAAAAATTAAGAGAATTAGTTAGGGACGTGGACTGGACTGAAGAACTCCAAGACCTGAATATTGAGGAGGCTTGGAATTACTGTCAAAGTTGCAGAAATGATCTGAAGCCTGCATTCCAAGCAAGGGTTAAAATTCATAGGGAAGGGCTGCTGCCCAAACTGGTTGAGCAAGCATCTCAAACAGGTTAGAACAGAAAGACTACAAAGAATGGAAAATGGGAAGGATCAACAAAGAAAGCTACTTCTTGGAGGTCAGCAAATGTAGGGGGAAAAGTGAGAACTGTCAAAGGCCAGGCAGAGGTGCACCTTGCAAAGGAAACTGAAATCAACAGTAAAAGGTTTTATAGCTATGTAAATAAAAAGAAAACAAGGAAAGAAGAAGTCAGACTGCTAAGCACTGAGGATGGGGTGGAGACAAAGATAATCAAGGCATGTCCCAACACTTACAAGAATACTTTGCTTCGGTTTTTAATAAGGGTAGTGGCAGGGTAGCTAATGGAAATGAGGATATGGAGGCAGAAATAACCACATCCCAGGTGGAAGTCAAACACAGAGAGCTTATTGAGACCAAATAAGGGAGGCCTAGATAATCTTTACCCAAGAATATTAAAGGAACTGGCACACGGAAATGCAAACCCAGTAGCAGGAATTTTTTATGAATCTGTAAACTTGGGGATCATACCGTGACTGGATAATTGCCAATACAGTACCAATTTTTAAGAAACAGAAAAAAGTGATCTGGAAAAAAAAAGGCCCGTTCGTTTGACCTCAATTCTTTGCAAGGTTTTAGAACAATTTTTTTTTAAAGGAGCGTAGTTAAGGACATTGAAGTAAAAAATGATTGGGATAAAATACAACATGGTTTTACAAAAGACAGATTGTGCCAGACACCAACCTGATCTTTTTTTTTTTTTGAAAAGGTAGCTAATTTTTTAGACAAAGGAAATGCAGTAGATCTAATCTGCCTGGATTTCAGTAAGGCATTTTTTTACAGTTCCACATGGCAAATTTAGTGAAATTGGAGAAGATGGGGATTAATACGAGAATTGAAAGGTGGATAAGCAACTGGTTGAAGGGGAGACTATGATGGGTCATACTGAAAGGTGAACTGTCATGCTGGAAGGAGGTTAGTAGTGGACTTCCTCAGGGTTTGATCTTGGGACCAATTCATGACTTTGGCACAATAAGTGGGAGTGTGCTAATAAAATTTGCAAATGACACAAGATTGGGAGGTATTGCTAATATGGAGGAGGACCAGAATATCATACAAAAAGATCTGGAGGACCTTGAAAACTGGAGTCATAGATTACATTTTTATGCAGCATCTCTGGGAAGGAGGAAAGAAACTTGTTTTTGTTTGCTCAGATGATTTTATATGAAATTTTGTACATTTTCATTTCATGTAACTTTGCATTTATAAGTTACCAGTAAGATCTGCTCTGTTACAGTTCTCAGTATGAAACGTGAGATGTTATACCAGGATATACTCTTTGCACTGGCAGCATTACTCCAATTCATTGCCCTTTGTGATCTGGCCTCAGTGTTTAACAGGCTTGATATAGAGCATTTTTACGCAGATATCTTGATGGGAGGGACGAAAAAAAAAGAGAGAAAGATTAAGGAAGGATAAAGGAAACATCAAAGTTTGGTCATCTGATCTCCTTGGCTGTTTCTCCTCTGGCCAGAGACGAAATATTTTCTACTCTTGAACTATCATTGGTGCTAAGAGTGCTTTCAGCACAAGTACAGTCCAGCCTACAGTATTCATGAAATTGAAGTTTTCAGGGCTGTTGTCCTTGGCGAGAATACTGGGGAGAAGGATTTTCTCTTAAAGAATTGAACTATAGTATATTTCAAGATCCATGTTCTAATATTTTGTTTTTCCTTTTTGTTTTCTTCACTTGAGGTCATCATTTTGTCCCATTGTCTAAGTGGGTGGAGAGCTATAAGCAGGGGCGGCTCTAGGCATTTCGCTGCCCCAAGCAAGGCAGGCAGGCTGCGTTTGGCGGCTTGCCTGCAGAGGGTCTGCTGGTCCCGCAGCTTCGGCGGACCTCCCATAGCCGCACCTGCGGGAGGTCCGCCAAAGGCACGGGACCAGAGGACCTTCTGCAGGCAAGCCGCCGAATGCAGCCTGCCTGCTGCCCCCGCGGCAACCAGCAGAGCGCCCCCCGCGGCTTGCCGCCTCAAGCACACGCTTGGCGTGCTGGGGCCTGAAGCCACCCCTGACTATAAGGGAAAAGGATTGTGTTGCTGGTCCAGTTTATGGAAAATTTTGCTTGTTATGTTTTGAAGAATGAATAAGTTGTGCTTGGATTCAAATACAGGAACAGACAGTTCTGACTGAAATACAGGCTTTGACCTATTCTGTACAGATATGCTTTGTTTTAACATCCAAATGTGTTTAGGTTATGCTTTTTCCACAACTCTCCAATTGGTCAAGAATTAGGTAAAATTATTTCATGAGAAATATTTAACATTTATCAAAGATCAATACTATGGTAGCTCAGTTTATCAATGATCAACACTATGGTAGCTCAGTTACCTGATCCATGGAGTTGGAGTCCATTATTAATGGCATTACTGATTTTATAGGGGATAACTTTTCTCTCAATAGTACCACTAAAAGGAGCATACGCTGTTGATCCATCATTACATACAACATCCACCCCTAGATGTCATCTTGCGGTGCCATCTCTGAAAATGTACACATGTGTAAGTAAGGAAACATTGCTGATTTACATATTTTATAGCCATAATGTCTGATACCATATACCATGTAGATTATTTAAAACAACACAGCAGTTATGGCTCAGAGGTGCCATTTCAGATTTTGGTGTTGTGGGAGGGAGAGAGGGCACCTTTAATCATGATTCCAAGGGCCACTTAGGCACCTGAAAACTCCAGGTTTTTTTCACAGATAATAACTTTGAAATTGGCTGGTAGGGTGCTGTATTTAATTCCTATATATATAAAAAGAGGATTTAATAAATATTAGATCCACTCAGCTCTAATACTAACGTTCTCACATCTTGTGTCAAGTCACTTAAAGCAACACTGGTTAGGTTTAACGTATATTCTTTGTTATTAACTCTTGAATACAGCAATTGAAACAATTCGAGAAAAATCTAGATTGCTTTCTATCACTTTTCTGTAGTTCATCAAGCCTGAAACAGATCATTTAACTTTGGCAACATCCTACTAGGGCAACGCCCCATGAGTTTATACTGCACCTGCCTGGGGCTCTAGAGGTGTTACCTCACTACAAATAGACTCGAAACTAACCTTAAACAGGAGTGAAACTGACACTTTCAGGTCACTTTCACAGTATTGCCAATCCCAAATGTTCAAAACCCATGATTCCGGCTCACCAAAAATCGTGATATTGGTTTTAAAACATGAGATTATGTAAAAATAACAGATTGGGGGTTCTTTTTATTAACCTTCTGCTTTTTGAGCCTTTAGGATGCACTAGACTCACATTTTGAAGCTTTCACCACAGCCACAAGACTTCATTTTTCTTTAAAAATGAAGGCTGAATCATCATGTATCCACTTGACTCCAGGAGCTGGGGCTTTAAGGAAAACAATTATCATGAGACTCATGACAAAAATCATGAGAGTTGGCAACACTGCTTTTACTTCTGTTTAAGGGCTGGTTACTTTCCAGAAGGCTCTTTAACACAACACTACAGTGATTGAGTTGCAGTTCTCTCAAGAGAATATTTAAAACCAAACACCAAGAAAATTCTATATTTTAAAGTTGAGGGGAAAAAAAAAGACTTCTGAGTTATAGCAGAGCCACTGCAGGCAGGAAAGAAAAATAAACAGGCACAGGAGCTCTGGGAAGCTCTTCCTCTTGAAAGAAAGTTGGAGGGTCAAATCTTCTAGATTTTAGTCAAGTCTATTGCCCTCAGCACCTCCACTCATAGATATAAACATCACAGTGAACATGTGATAACATGTTCGGTCAATAACTATACACTTCATACTTAAATATCTGAGCCATCTTATCCAAAGTTGCACATGTTGCATGGACTCCTCCTGACGGTTGAAATGACAGACTGGATTTCTACATAGAGTGCTTCTACAAACGTGCACAGGCTGAAATTGTGAACAAACAGCATCACTTGCCCATAACCTCAGCTGTACAGAAACCAATGCCATCCACAGCCTCAGAAACAACTTTGACATTACAATCAAAAGGGCTGACAAAGGAGGTGGGGTAGTCATCATGAACAGGTTGGATTATGGACAGGAGGCTGCCAGACAACTCTCCAACACCGCATTCTACAGGCCACTAGCCTCCGATCCCACTGAGGGGTACCAAAAGAAACTACACCAACTGCTCAAGAAACTCCCTGCTACAGCACGGGAACAAATCTACAAAGACACACCCCTATAGCCCCGACCAGGGGTATTCTATCTGCTATCCAACCTGGAAATCCTGGATGCCCCATCATCTTAGGCACTCTTACAGCAGGATTATCTGGCTATTTGTACTCCCTCCTCAGACCCTACCAGCACTCCTAGCTACCTTCAAGACACCACTGACTTCTTGAGGAAACTACAATGCATCAATGATCTTCCTGAAAACACCATCCTGGCCACCATGGATGTAGAAGCTCTTTACATCAATATTCCACACAAGGATGAACTACAAGCTGACAGGAACAGTATCGATGATGTAGCCACGGAACACCTGGTGTTATACCAATAGAATAAAAACCAGCAGGATCTTATTAAGAGGCTAACATTTTGGTGGAGAAGCCTCAGGTATTGTAAACATTGATGTGCACACAGCCGGCTCTATAGAGAGCGGTTCTATTTTTGGTTAACCAAAGCCAACTGATCTCCAGTGGGTAGAGGCTTCCTAAAAGAGCTCATAGAAACTTTAAGCTACAATTAATCATATCCAAAGTGTTCACTGAGAAATCAGGGGTAACAAGAGCCTATAGGGCAAAGTAAAGCTGCTCGCTAAACGAGACCAGGGGTAGCAGGATAAGATAATTTAGGCTGTGTCACTCGCTGCAAAGGTTCAGGGGTGACAAAGGAAATTATACATGTGTTAAAAATGTTTAAGAAAAGACAAGGGAGAACAGTCTCAGAGGCTTGGTCTACACTACGCGTTTAAACTGATTTTAGCAGCGTTAAACCGATTTAACCCTGCACCTGTCCACACAGCGAGGCCTTTTATATCGATATAAAGGGCTCTTTAAATTGGTTTCTGTAATCCTCCCCGACGAGAGGAGTAGCGCTAAAATCGGTATTACCATATCGGATTAGGGTTAGCGTGGCCGCAAATCGACGGGATTGGCCTCCGGGCGGTATCCCACAGTGCACCACTGTGACCGCTCTGGACAGCAATCTGAACTCGGATGCAGTGGCCAGATAAACAGGAAAAGCCCTGCGAAATTTTGGTTTTCATTTCCTGTTTGCCCAGCGTGGAACTCTGATCAGCACAGGTGGCAATGCAGTCCCAAATCCAAAAAGAACTCCAGCATGGACAGTACGGGAGATACTGGATCTGATCACTGTATGGGGAAACAAATCTGTTTTATCAAAGCTCCGTTACAGAAGATGAAATGCCAAAGCGTTTGAAAAAAAATCTACAGGCTACACAGTGCTGTGTGACAAGCGTAACGGGAAGCCAGAGACTCAAATGGACGCTCATGAGGGAGGAAGGGAAGGGGTACTGAGGACTCCAGCTACCCCACAGTCCACAGCAGTCTCCGAAAAGTATTTGCATTCTTGGCTGAGCTCCCAATGCCTGTAGGTTCAAACACATTGTCCAGCGTGGTTCAGGGAATAGCTCGTCAATTTACTCCCCCTCCCACGTGAAAGCAAAGGGAAAGAAATTATTTCTTGACTTCTTTCAATGTCACCCTATGTCTACTGAATGTTGCTGATAGACGCGATGCTGCAGCAGTGAAGAGCATTATCCACTCCTCTCCCCTGCCTGGTGGCAGACGGTGCAGTAGGACTGGTAGCCGTCCTTGTTATCAACCAGTGAGTGCTCCTGGCTGGCTTCAGGTGAGGCTGGCCGGGGGCGCCTGGGTGAAAATAGGAATGATTCTCGGTCATTCCCAGTAGATGGTACAGAACGGCTGGTAACCGTCCTCATCATAGCAACTAGGGGCTGAGCTCCATCAGCCCCCCCCACCTCTTTCCTGTGTAAAGAAAAGATTCTGTCCTGCCTGGACTATCATAGCAGTGGCATGTTGGGCTCCTCTCCCGCACACCGCTTAATGTCCTGCCTGGACTCTCATAGCGGTGGGAGGCTGCCACCCCCTCATTTTATCTCACTAACAAGTCACTGTTTCTTATTCCTGCATTCTTTATAACTTCATGACACAAATGGGGGGACACTGCCACAGTAGCCCAGGAAGGTTGGGGGAGGAGGGAAGCAACAGGTGGGGTTGTTGCAGGGGCACCCTCCCATGAACAGCATGTAGCTCATCATTTCTGCGGGATCTGACACGGAGCAGCTGTGTTCTCTGATACACTGGTTCTCTAGCACACTTGCCCCATATTCTAGGCAAGACTGACTATTTTTAGAAACCATAAAGGAGGGATTGACTCAGGGAGTCATTCCCATTTTTGCCTTTGCACCCCCCGCTGACCTCAGCCAGGGGCACCCATGATAGCAGCAGACAGTACAGAACGACAGATAACCATCATCTCATTGCCAAATTACACTGGCAGCAGACGGTACAGAACGACTGGTAACCATCTCTGCTATCATGCAAAAGCAAATGAATGCTGCTGTGTAGCGCTGGAGTATCGCCTCTGTCCGCGGCATCCAGTACACATACAGTGACTGTAAAAAAAAAAAGCTGAATGGGCTCCATGGGTGCCGTGCTATGGCTTCTGCCAGGGGAATCCACGGAAAAAGGGCACGAAATGATTGTCTGCCGTTGCTTTCACAGAGGAAGGAATGACTGACGACATTTACCCAGAACCACCCGTGACAATGATTTTTGCCCCATCAGCTACTGGGCTCTCAACCCAGAATTCTAAGGGGCGGGGGAGACTGCGGGAACTATGGGATAGCTACGGAATAGCTACCCACAGTGCAACACTCTGGAAATCGACGCTAGCCTCGGACCATGGACGCACACTGCTGAGTTAATGTGCTTAGCGTGGCTGTGGGCACTCGACTTTATACAATGTTTTATAAAACCGGTTTATGTAAAATCGGAATAATCCCGTAGTGTAGACGTACCCAGAGAGAGCAATGGAGTTTGAAGGAGCGCCAACCTCACCTTTTGTAAAAGAAATAACACCCTTTAAACAAATCCTTTAGAGAGATGGGCACAGTCCTTGGACTGAACAAGCCCTTGCAGATGCTTGCTCTATTTCAGATCTAGAGGATAGATTGGCCCAATATAGCCTCATATGTAAACCCCCAAATGCAGGAAAAAGAGACGCTGCAGGGATCTGGCTACTCTGGGAGACTTGTAATGACAGCTACATCCACCTAACAGCCTGTAAAGAGGAGAAAATATCTCTAAAAGAAAAACTATCCCAACTGGAAAAAGGGATAGAGAATTGGAAAATCATGGCAATAAACTCACAGAATCAAATGGAAATGATAAAAGAGGCAATGCAGGAATGTAAACGTACAGAAAAATTCCTGACAGATCAAGTTACCGCACTTAGGGGACTAGAAAGCGAGAACCAAGCCCTAATTAAAGAAAATCAGGTCCTACAAGGAGTGGTTAAAAAGTTAACATTGAAACAAGGTAAACATCCAGCAAACCACAATTGCTGTGACTCTATTATTAAGCAGCCAAAACTAAAATTGGGCTTCACCACCTGCCAGATAGCAGCCATTAGCTCAGGAGAATGGAACCCAGCTGACCTCAAATTAAATTCACATTGGGAAAAACAGGCTTGGGACCCCCGGGAAACATGAGAAGAAAATATGTGGAAAGACCGTTGTAAGCTGCTCTTTTAGGAATTAGGGGTTATAATGCTTAATATTTATCAAGTTGGTTTTGTTGTGGTTGGTTGTTGCTCACAACTGTTGGAAAGAATGTTTAAGAAAACACTGTCTAAAGATATCCTTAAAAAAACCAACCAATCAACCAAATTGGCTAGGTACTTATTAATATATAAACCCTCAGCTCCAATGAAAAAGGAAGCAGCTGCAGTTTGGCTTCTATGGAAAACCTGTAATGAGGTTTTCCTTCAATTGGCTAAATGTAAAAATGAAAAACTGCACCAAGATTTACAAGCCTCTGCTGCAAAAGCAGAGAAATAAAAATGTTTGTAGTACCCAAACCCAGTTAAGTGCTTCACCACCTGCCAGATAGCAGCTGTTAGCTCAGGAGAATGTTATGAACTTAATTAGGGTTAACCCCACACACTCAAATCTCCATCAGAATTTGCAATAATAAAAAAAAACAAAAACAGGACAACACCATTCCCATGATGCACAAATAGTATATAGTGGCAGCTATCCTGAAGAAGCCTGCTAAGAGGTATAGCTGCTGAACTATGGTCAGCCTGTCTAAGAAGGCATTGCAGCTAGATTGGCATACATGACTATTGGCATCTCCCTGGTCACGGACAAAGGCCCTTGCAAGACTCAGAGCCTAAATATTTTCATTTGAATGGCCTCAGCAATCAATAGAAATCCTCTACAAGAATATGTTTGGGAGTATGATAGCAACAAAAGTTATAACTGATTATGGATACTTTCATTCTCTCTTTCTGAAGATAATAAGCATGGATCAAATTTCAGCTCCTTGTTTTTGCAGTTAAAAGCAATAAATAAACTGGACCCCCTCTAACACCTGGTATGCACATAGGTTTTGCACCAGTATAACTATGCCAGTTAGGGTATGTTTACACTACAGGATTATTCCGATTTCACATAAACTAGTTTTTAAAACAGATAGAATAAAGTCGAATGCACGCGGCCACACTAAGCACATTAATTTGGCGGTGTGCGTCCATGTACCCAGGCTAGCGTCTATTTCCGGAACGTTGCACTGTGGGTAGCTATCCCGTAGCTATCCCTTAGTTCTCGCAGTCTCCCTCGCCCATTGGAATTCTGGGTTGAGATCCCAATGCATGATGGTGCAAAAACAGTGTCGCGGATGATTCTGGGTAAATGTCGTCACTCAATCCTTCCTCCGTGAAAGCAACGGCAGACAATCATTTCGCGCCCTTTTTCCCTTGGATTGCCCTGGCAGACGCCATAGCATGGCAACCATGGAGCCTGTTTTGCCTTTTGTCACTGTCACCGTATGTGTACTGGATGCTGCTGACAGAGGCTGTATTGCAGTGCTACACAGCACATACCATCCCTATTGCACCGTCTGCCATTGTAAATTGGTGATGAGATGATGGTTACAAGTCATTTTGCACCGTTTGCAATTGGAAATTGGTGATGACGATTATCAATCATTTTCTACTGTTTGCAATTGGAAATTGGCAATGAGGGTTATCAATCATTTTGTACCGTCTGCTGCTATCATGGGTGCTCCTGGCTGGCCTCGCTGAGGTCGGCCCGGGGCTCATGGACAAAAGTGGGAATGACTCCCTGGGTCATTCCCTTCTTTATGTTTTGTCTAAAAATAGAGTCAGTCCTGCCTAGAATATGGGGCAAGTATACTAGAGAGCCAGAGAGCACAGCCGCTCCGGGTCAGAACCCCAGAGATCCCACAGAAATGATGAGCTGCATGCCATTCTAGGGGGTGCCCCTGCAACAACCTCACCCATTGCTTCCCTCCTCCCACACCCCTCCTGGGCTACCGTTGCAGTGTCCCCCGATTTGTGTGATGAAGTAATAAAGAATGCAGGAATAAGAAACACCGGACTTTTTAGCGAGATAGAATGAGGGGGAGGCAGCCTCCTGCTGCTATGATAGTCCAGGTAGGACATTAAAGGGTGAGGGGGAGAGGAGCATAGCCTCTCGCTGCTATGATAGTCCAGGGAGTACAGAATCTTTTCTTTAGACACGAAAGGGGGGGGGGGGGGCTGACGGAGCTCAGGCTCCAGCTGCTAGGAGGAGGATGGTTACCAAGCATTTTGTACCGCCTGCCAGGAATGACATGGAGTCATTGCCATTTTTACCCAGGCACCCCTGACTGACCTCACCGAGGCCAGCCAGGAGCACTCACGGGATGATGACAGTTTTCCATCATTTTGTACCATCTGCCATCAGGAAAGGAAGGGGAGGGAATGCTGCTGTTCAGCACCGCAGCACTGCGTGCAGCATGCAGTAGACATATGGTGACATTGAAAAAAGCAAGAAACGTGTTTTTTCCCTTTTCTTTCACGGGGGGGTGGGGGTGGGGGCAGGTAAATTGACAAGATATACCCTGAACCACCCCAGACAATATGTTTGACCCTACAGGCATTGGGAGCTCAGCTAAGAATGCAAATACTTTTCGGAGACTGTGGGATAGCTGGAGTCCTCAGTTCCCCGTCCTTCCCTCCATGAGCATCCATTTGATTCTTTGGCTTTCCATTACGCTTGTCACACAGCACTGTGCTGTGGCCTCTGTCTATCATAGCCTGGAGATTTTTTCAAATGCTTTGTCATTTCGTCATCTGTAACGGAGCTCTGGTGGAACAGATTTGTCTCCCCATACAGCGATCAGATCCAGTATATCCTGTACGGTCCATGCTGGAGCTCTTTTTGGATTTGGGACTGCATCGCCACCAGTGCTGATCAGAGCTCCACGCTGGGCAAACAGGAAATGAAATTCAAAAGTTCGCGGGGCTTTTCCTGGATGCACTGGCCAGTGCATCCAAGTTCAGATTGCTTTCCAGAGTGGTCACAATGGTGCACTGTGAGATACCGCCCGGAGGCCAATACCATCGATTTGTGGCCACACTAACCCTAATCCGACATAGCAATACCGATTTCAGTGCTACTCCCCTCGTCGGGGAGGAGTACAGAAATTGGTTTAAAGAGCCCTTTATATCGATATAAAGGGCCTCGCTGTGTGGACGGGGGCAGGGTTAAATCGGTTTAATACTGCTAAATTCTGTCTAAACACGTAGTGTAGACCAGGCCTTAGGAGTGAGATTTTTTTTTTTTTACTGAAATAGTTACACCAGTACAACCTCTAGTGTGGATGCAGTTGTACCAGTATAAAGGTGCCCTAAACAAATATCGCTTATTCCCCTTCCTCTACAGGAATGCCTATAAGCTCCTTTAGAGTCCAATAGAATTACATCCATACTAGAGGGATTATACTAATTTAATTACACTGGTTACATTTTGTGAGTTGGTAGACCCTGACACTTTGCTTTTTTGTCTTCTCACCACTTTCTTGTTGACAGAGACCTATGTTCCCTTCACCCTGTAGCAAGTTGAATCTACTGAATACGAGTATATAAAAACACCTTCCCCACACATTCTGTACAAACAACATGGAAATACAAAGCGTGGGCTCCATTGCACAGCTTTTCAGCTCTCCCTTTCCTGCCACTTGGTTTGTTTGTATGTTGTCTGGTAAATGGCAAGCTCACAAGGATAGGGAGTCTGCCTTCTTACCCAACTGTAAAGTACTTAGCCTGCTGCTAATGCAAGACAAGTAGTAGGCTACATGCTTTGCCCTTTGCACTGCTCTGGAGGCAGGAAGGACACAGAATCTTGGTTTAAATCAGCCAGTTAGGAAAACCCCTTTGATAGGAATAGCTGGGGGGCACACTCAGCTCCATGCCACCCCTTCCTGCCCACCACTCCTCCAAGCATAAAAGAGGTTCTGGAGGGTTGAAACAGCCTCTGTTGAGAGAAGGGGGCACAAAAAGTCAGTTTCACGCTCCCCACCAGCTACGCCAAGCAGCTCAGTCCCACCAAGTGTGATCCTAATGAACTAAAGAACCCCCAAAGGGAGCAGCTGAAATCAATATCAGAATGGGGCCTGGCCTTCTGAGTGTGTCAGAATGGGGCCTGGCCTTCTGATTATACTCCCTGGAGAAACTGAGGTTACAGACAGGGCTGAAAGTAACTGAGGACATTTACTAGTACGGGGTGGGGCGGCTCCAACCCCCCGGAAGGGGCAGGGATTTTGGTGGAAGAGGTGGGGCCGTGGGGTCAGCATCCCCCAGCCAGCCCTGTCCCACATTGCCCAGGACTCCTGTGTTGATTTAAAGGGTCTGGAGCCCCGGGCTCTTTTAAATCGCTGGCCCCACGGTAGCTGCTCCCTTTGCCCCCCACACCTGTAGGCAGCTGGGATTAAAGCACTGCAGGGTCCTTTGCTGTGGCAGTACTTTAACATTGCTGCGTCCCCTCTGCCCCTCCAGCGGCGAGGGTGTGGAAACATTAAAGGGTTGCCGCATCAAAGGACCATCCTTAAAGCACTGCTGCGGCAGCGCTTTAATGTCCCTGCCCCATTTGCCTCCCCTGACGGCTGTTCTGCCAGTACAGACTCTACCAGCAGGGTCGTCAATGGGGGTGGAGGGAAGGACAGTGAAGGATGGTCCTTTGCCTTTGCAGCTCTTTGAGGATCCTTAAAGCGTTGCCGCGGCAAAAGATCGTCCTTGTTGCTACTCCTTCCTGCCCCCCGTCGGCGGCCCTGGGGAGGCAAGGGGCAGGGATATTAATGTGGGCTGGGTTCTTACAGGTACGGAGTACTGGCCTGTACCAGCTCACTTTCACCCCGGTTACAATAAAGTCAAATACTTTGCAGTTCCAGGGTATATTATAGCTTCAATGTGACTTCTGACCAAACGTTTTGGCTGGTAAACTGAACAACTAATGCAGCCTGCTGGTTCCTAATGAAACTACAATACAAGTAATTGGTGGTACAATTATGCAGGCTTTTTGTACACCGCTTATTTAGTCCTCTAGTCTATTGGCATTACAGTTCATCTCTGCTCACCTCTGTCCTAGCATTATTGGAACTCTTGCAAGCTGCAAATCCCCAGCTCCTCGGGTTTGCTGCCTTGAGAGTCAGGGCTAGGAAAGCTGGAAAAGCAGAAACAATATTTACATGTGATCTCAGGCAGCCCTCAGGCAGCCTCTCAACTTGCAGCTACAGAGGAATATACTTTTGTTTTCTGACTCTCTCCGTGAGCTAAGCTGATATCTGAATAGATCACCTGATGGAAAGCCAACATCCATAACCACCTATGACCTCATATGCGGCTCTTCTACTTCAGAGTGAAATAATGCCTTCAAATCCTTGACTGTCATACTTCAATCTGAACTGAAGGTGGAGGGTACTCTCTGATCCTTAGTCCCAGTTGCTATATACTATTTGTATTGCAGTAGCAGCTGGATTCCCTAGTCACTGAGCAGGACCTCACTGTGTTAGATGCTGTACAATCATAAGATAGAGAAAGTCCCTGCTCCAAACCGTTTAGTATCTAACTGAAGCATGGGAATCCTTTTAGAGATTTGTAAGGAAAACCTTTTTGTAGGATCATTTACTCTTATGACAAAAAATAATCGAAATCTTGTCTTCTGAACAGTGTATTCTACTGAACAGAAAAACCACCACCCACCATTCTGCCTACATTAAAGCAAAGAAATGCAGAGCCATTAGTCTACGGGGAGCACACAAGCAACATGTACTGGAAAGTGACATATTGTAACACCAATTACTAATGAAATTCTAGCATCCTCCTATTAATATTAGTTGCACAGCAAACATTTTATATATTACATTTCTGATCTGTTTAATGCTAGAAAATGTACTTCACTTTCCTATATTCCATTTGCTTTTAAGTTGGTGCAGGACAACTTAACAAGTAAGGGCTGTGATAGATAAGGCTGTGACTACTATGGAGTTCCAAAGTAGTATACAAAGAGCACTATTTTTGTGTGGAACGGGTGTTTTGTTTGTTCATTGTTGTTAAAATAATGAAATGTTCATGAAAAACAAAAAAAATCTGAGTTTAGCCACCATTTATAGCACTTGGGGCTTCTGCAATGTGTTAGAAGGACACCACTGCCAAGCAATTCACTAAACAAGAACCGTGGTAATGTCCTTCCAATGTGCATTAATCCCTCATATGATAGAATTACGCTGAGAATGGAAGAGTTGTCTCCTCGATCTATTCAGACCTTGGCCCCTCATTGTTGAGGTGCCAAGGAGGGGCCTTAAGTACCTTAGTGGCACTTCCAAGGATTTTTGTGAAGGGGGCAGGACATTTGCCAACTAGGAACTGGACTTAGACTACCCAATGATTGTATATGCAGTTCTTTGAGGCTATTCACTTTGTTGCTCTAGACATGGACAGAACTAGTTAAGGAATAACATTTAAACAGTCTCACTTCCACACACTTGAGTGACCCCAGTTCCCAGCTCATAGGTCATATGCTCAGCTGGTGTACGTCAGCATAGACGCATTGAAGTCGCTGGAGTTATGTCGCTTTACGCCAATGGAAGGTCCAGTGTTCTTTTGAGCCTTGTAAGTGAATTGACAGCCTGCAGCACCAGGGAACTAGTGAGAGATTTTAAGAGTAGAGCTAGTCAAAACATTTCTATCAATTTTATTTATTCATTTTTAATTAAAAAAAAAAGCCTTTTCTTTCCCAGGCCCTCTTGTGGAAATTTCCCTTTTGTTCAAGGAATTTCTTTGGGTTTTCACTGAAAAATCGAAAACCTCAGATTCTATTTATTGCCAATGAAGTCAAGCTAGACCATTTAGTGAAACTACATTGCCATCCTGCCAGTTTTGTTTGGTGCAGGTAACCCCCACATCTCCTGGGTGTGGTGTTCTGTCCCATCTAGTGGCACGGAGACCACTTAGAGAGAGGTTAATTAGTCTGTGCTACAGCCTTAGCTAAGGGTATGTCCATACTACCAGCCAGATTGGTGGGTAGCGATTGACCTACCGTGGATCGATTTATCGTGTCTCGTCTAGACGCAATAAATCAATCCCCCGAACGCACTCCCGTCGACTCTGGAACCGCACCAGGGTGAGAGGCGGAAGCAGAGTCGATGGGGGAGCCGTGGCCGTCGATCCCGCGCCGTGAGGATGGGAAGTAAGTTGAAATAATATGCGTCGACTTCAGCTACGCTATTCCCATAGCTGAAGTTGAGTATCTTTTACTTACTTTTTTATATATATATATATATATATATATATATATATATATACACACACACACACACACACACACACACCTTTTAGTGCATGTAGTAGAAGCTCATGCACTAAGCTCCAGAGGTCCCAGGTTCAATCCTGCCCTCCGACGACTGGGTCTGTCAGTGTTACACAGGCAGGGTATTTTATATTAGGTCTTTCTTGAAAAATATTGTGGCTTCAAGTATATGTAATTTTCCCTCAGCTATTAGTTTGAATTGGTCTCTGAAAAGAAAACAAAGAGACAACACTGCAAATGAATACAGCACATTTTTTTCTGAATACCACAACTACAAAAGCCCAATAATCTATTTCCTCGCCCTAGTAACAAGAATGAAAATGAAAAAGAGAAGCTAACAAAGTGACAGGCTGAAACAAAATTCAGGGCTACTTTTTGAAAACCACTAGCAGATGGTTGCTGCCATGGAACAACGTAGAACAATAGCTTGAGCCTTGCTCTGCCAACAAACACATATAGGTGATCCCTAGGCTCCAAGCACTGCATTGGAAAGAGGAAATATAATTAATTACCTGATATCACCATGCAGCCACCACCAGCTGCTCCACACAGCATACTTGTCAGAGCCACTGCAACACTGAAAAGGAAGAATATCTGGCAGGCAGGGATATTGGCATTTTCCCTCCGAAAGCAGCAGAATATCTCTGGACTTTTTAAGTGCAAGTTTATACTAACCCATCCAGCATTTAACTTTGCCTGCTATATTCACTGTGAGCCCATTGGTAGGGTTACAAAGAGCACACACATCAAGGGAAGTCAATAGTGGGTATAGGAGCAGCAAAGCAAGAGAGACATATTGGTTGTGTGTAAAAGACCCAGGATATTTTATTGGGTTTGACTCATCTGCTCTACTTCTTGCAGATCCTCAGAGCTTAGGCATTATATTCTTGGTATCCTTCCCTTTTCTGCACCTCTCTTGATCCTATCCATTGTAGCTGGGAGGACATGTCGCAACTGCAGGTGCTCAAGAGCTGTGCAATTTCTCAGGCCCTTGTTCCATTTCCGTCTGTTTTTATGTTGCAAGGGGATTATTGCATGTTCCTTTCACAACTGGACATATCAACAGTTGTATTTTCTCTTAACATCCCAGTTTCTTAATTTGAGAATTGCTTTACACAGTTTCAAAGCTCTACTCATATGTGAATGGGTATGCAGACAGGTTTAACCTTTCTAGAACACAAATAGCAAAAGACACACAGTACATTATACTGCTGATTGTATGAGAGAATTCTGGTAAAACAGCTGCAAAATGTTCACACACATACTGACTGGTTTTTGGCTAGGTTCCCATCAGTAAATTGACTATTTCATCTATTTTCATGAGGGTTTGACAGACTTTTTAGCAGCTTAAATATCAGCTAAATATTCTTGCAGCAAAATCCATCCTGATGTATTTAGTTTACGAAGAGTTAATGTAAAATACAATATTTTAAAAGACCTATTAACTGACAAAATATAAAGCATCTACGTGCATATATTTTATCAACTATTTGGCACGACTAATATCATTCATTATGTGGTTTAAAGAAATGCCATGAGAATTGTAAAGTTAAGGTTGTTTTAAATTACTCTTAATAGGTCTGAAAACTAGAGTATATATAACCAACCAAGTCATTAGCTTTGCATCTACAGAATAACTGGGGGGAGAGAAGAGCATCTTTGTATTGGGAGGGATATTTGGCCTCAGTCCCTGAAAGTATAATCTAAAGAGGTTAACGAAGTTCCAGATTAAGCCATTTGAAATCACTATTGGGAAACAGAACAGGGCCTTGTCTTCTGCTTATCCATGTGCGATAACAGTGAGGTTACTATAAAACCAAATACTTTTAAGATACATGCTACAGAACTGCCAATAGTGACTTGCAACCAAATCTATCAGCTAGCACAGCCTGCTGGTTTGTAGTGAGACTACAAGAAATGGTTAGTAAAGCTAGATGAGATTTTCAGACAAAGCTTATTAAGTTCTGTACTGTAGTTAAATACATCTAGTTTATTCTTAATTTGTCATTATTTCTCTTCCTGTCTTTTATCATTCTAGTAAATCCTAATACATAAAACAGAAAGCATAGACTCATTCTAGTGGTCATACAAAATTGCACGCCGAGCTCTAGTTACTTGTTCTACTGTTAGCCAACACACTTTTCAGGCACAGAAAGAACTGAAAACTACATTATGCTCTCTGTGCAAAGGGGATGCATACCTTTCTATACAATGACTCACTGAACAATTTGGTTCCTACTAAGTATATCCTAAAGATAGTAGGTGCCTTCACGCTATCCATTTTCATGAGAGTCCCAATAGACTGTCAATGGGATTTTGGCTCCCAACTGTCTAAATCGCTTTTGAAAATGAGATTTAGGATCCTAAATCAAAATTAGTAAGGCAGCTGAGCAGAGTCTGTATCCATACGCCTTCCACATGCCTGTTATGCAAGCTGAGTAACTACATTTATCTTCATTGCACTGTGGGTATGTATTTAGGCATCTAATTCCCACTGAAATCTATGGGTGCTAAGGGCCTAAATACTTTAAGGATCTGCAACCAGCTCACTATGCTATTTCTCTTTAGTTGTCTCTATGTAGATCATATTGTGGATTTTGTTGCCAATGAAGTCAAGCTAGTCCATTCAGTGTGACTAGACTGCCACTGTATAAGTTTTGTTTCATACTGGTGGAGAATTTTTTGAGCTCCTGTATATTATATAAATACAAGACTTCTTAATTTTCCATCAGCTACTAATTACAGTTGGTCTCAAAAGATGACTGCTAAATGGATATAACACTGCAAATAAACGCAGTATATTTCTTTATCTCATAACGATACAAAGCTCAAAGCACAATGTATTAATTCTTTTTCACTCCATCCTTGGCAGTAAGGAATCAAAGAATGTCAGTTTATCAGAGAAAGTGACACTGTAAAATACCATTTTGGGCTACTTCTGAAAGCAACAAACAGATTACAGCTGCCATAAAATGAGGTGAAACAAGTTTGAGCCCTGCTCTCCAGAAACCAAATGCTGGTGATCTCCCATGCTCCAAGCACTGCACTGTCTCTCTCTAATTTCATGAATGTTAACAGCAAAAGTATGCAGCACAATGAAAAGCTTAAATAACTTAGCATCAGTACAGCTGAGGGAACACCTATTGACCTACACCCCTACAGACACCAAGAATAGCAGGGTAGGAAATCACCAATATTCCTGAAGTGCAGTCCTGACTAATAATGCCTTTTCCATGGAAAGCCCATGACTTCTGGTCCATTGCTTCTTCAGGCACAGATATACTTTTGTGACATTTCTCACTACAAGACTGACAGCTTGTGTTCATTGTAACTTGCAGACTTCGAGGAAAAGTACATGGAGGGGAAAGGTAACTATCCCATATCACTGTGCAGTCACCACTACCTGCTCCACACAGTTTACATGCCAGAGCCACTCCACTACTAGAAAACACGAGCAGCTGGCCGAGTGGGATAAGAAGCTGCTGCCATTACGACTGGCACGTTTCCCTCTGAAGCTGCAAAATTGTTATGGAGTTTTTATGTGTAAGTTGATACTAACACACCCATCATTAACTTTTCCTGCTAGATTATGTGTGACCTTATTCAAATGATTATAGTGAACACACATTTCAAGCAAAGCCAATAGCAGGTGTAGGAGCAGTAAAGACATTGGATATGCATGAAAGACCCAAAGTAATTAATTGAGTTTGGCTCATCTGTTCTATTTCTCATGGACCCTCAGCGCATAGGCACTATTTTCTGAGTTCCACTCCCCTTTCTGCCACCTCTTGGCACAATTATAGCCCCTCATCAAAAGCTGTGCAATTTCTCGGGCTGTTTCATTTGTCTGATTTTATGTGGCAAGTAGGTAATTATTGCACTTAACTTTCAACAGTTGTATTTTCTGTTAACATCTTGCCTAATCTCTGCCTTACATTGTTTCAATACTCTGCTCAGAAGTCTGATTGGCTGGGAAGACAAACAGCCTTTCTAGGACACGCAGAGAGACTATACATTATAACTTTGATTTGATAGAGAACTCTGGTGAAACAGATGCAAAATGCTCACATTCAAACTGATTGTTTTTGCTGGTTTGGTTTCCATTGGTAAGTTAAGATTACTATGTCATATTTTCTTGATGCTTTTATTTCAAAACAGACTTTTTATAGAAGTGCCTCAGGTTTACTATTAACTGAATATTCTTGCAGGAAAATCTATCCCGAAATATTTATTTTATGAAGAGTTAATGTAAAATACAATGTTTTAAAAATCTATTATCTGAGAAAATAAAAAACGTGCGTCAGTGATATGGCGTTAGTGATTTGACACACTAAATGGGTTAAAGAATTTAAATTAGTTTGAGACATAAGAATAGTTATATAAAACCATCCAAGTTATTAGCTTTGTTTTGTTTCTAGAGGATTTTACCATTATCTTTAATGTATCTTTGTAACATAATAGCTATTCTGTTAGAGAAAATCACACTGAGAAACTCTTGAGATTTAGAGAAATGACCCAGTTCTGATCTCACTCCAGTTTAACTTAATTGATTTATAACCAGAATGAGATCAGAATCAGGCCCAAAATCTCTAGTCTAGTCCACACACGGTCTTTCTGTAAATTTCTTACAGTTGATTTTATTGGTGAACCCATGAGAAATGCCAGTAGTAGAATCAGAGGGTGCTACTTGTTGGCTAGTGCTGCCCATGGCAAAGTTAGATAGCAGGATGATTAGAACACCAGTGATCAGTCTACACTAGCTGTTTTGCTGTTTCCACTAGTGGTAGTAACTGTAGAAAATGTTAAGAAAAATCTAGCACAGATAAAGCCTCATTGTAAAAACTAGGGTTGAGAGCAAAGAGCCATAAAATGTTTTGTGAAGCACTTCTCTGAAGGTCAGCATGATGAAAACCCAACACTTATAGCCTCCCCCCGTTATAGACTCTTCTATTTCAGAGCTAAATCAGGTCCTTATATCCTTAATGAACATCAATACGTTTCCAATGAAGGCATCTGACCCTTAGCCTAAGTTCATTATTTGTATTGAGGTAGCAGCTAGTAGCCCTAGTAATGGACCAGGATCCCATTGTACCAGTGCTGTACAAAACAAAAAAGTTAGTTAAGGAGGCAACAGCGAACCATGGAAATCTTTTTAGGAGTCCATAAAGAAACTTGTTGATGTCATTAGTTATTCTTCTACCTAAAAAAAAAGAAAAGAAAAAGAAAAGTCTTGTCTTCTGAATGACATATTCCACATAAGACAAAATACATCACTCTGCTTCCACTAAGTTAAAGAGCCACTGTTTTGTGCAAGACACACAATGTGTATTGTAAAGTGACACTAACAGATCACTAATGAATTTCAATTTCTTATTTTTAATCAATTATTTGCACAGAAAACATTTAATATGCAACATTCTGTCCTGTACAAAAACAGAAAATGTACTTACTTTTGTATATTCTATTTTTTCTTAAGTTGCTGCAGGACGATGGGCACAAATCTGTGATGGGAATCCTTTGAACAGCATAAGGGGCTGTGATAAGTATGGCTGTGGATATTATGGAGCTGCAAGGTAATATAATTTGGACAACAACAATGACTTTTTTGAGTTGTTCATTGTTGCATAAATAATAAGAATGCTAATAGAGAACAAAACAGACTAGTGAGCTTAGCCATCTTTTCCAAGCATTTAAGGCTTGCAAAGAGTGTCAGAATAACACTGCAAAGCAAGTGACTAAACAAGAACAGTGTGAATGTCCTTCCAATGTGCAGTAGTCCTCATCTGCTAGAACTGGAGTAGAAGTTGTCTCCAGGCTCATTCATTCATTGGCTTTCATTGATGAGGCTGTTGAACAATTCTCCCAAAGTATTTTAGTGCCATTTCAGTTTATTTTTGTGATAGAGACAGGGCACTTGCCCAGTAGGATCTGGCCTGGAACAACCAGATGATTTCACTTTTCTGTTGACTGTTGCTGTAGATCTGGGGCGGAACTGAACCAGTTAGTAAAAAATGGTATGGTCTGTAATCTCATTTCCAACCAGCTGAGTCACCTCAATCTCTCAGCTCATGGATGAGATGCTCAGATAGTACTAATCAGGATAGCTTCAATGAAGTTCCTCACTGGATTTACACCAATGAGAGATCTCACTTCAAGTGTTCTTTTTACCCTCATATGCGAGTGGACAGACAGCTAATATCTCTAATTTCATGGTGCTAACAGCAGAGATAATCAACTTTCCATAAAATATTTTTTGTTTGTTTTAATGAAAGATGTCTTTGCCCCATCCCCAACGCTAGCTAAAGAAAATTTCCATTTTGTTCATAGATTTTTTTTTTCCTGGATTTTCACTGAGATACAAAATCTCCAAAAAGTGTGATTTCCTCCTCCCTCCCCTCCCTCCCGTTTTGACAGGAAAATATTTCAGTTTAGGAGTTTGGTTTTTTGTTTAGAAATCTGGGAAATTTTCACACACAAAAATTAAGTGAATATTTTAAAAAAATCTATTTTTGACCAGTTCTGCTTAGCAGTTCAGAGTTTTGAAATGATTAAAACTAGATTGAAACCTCAAACTTTTCTACTTCCATTGCAGAAATACACATTTCTGCAAATAAGCTAAGAATAGTCCATTTTGCTTTAAAGAATCTACATGGTAACAGGCTTTATGGCTGAAGAACATGTCAATCAGTAGTGTCATTACTTACATATGTCCATATTTTCAGAAATGGCAGAAAGCACCTAGCGGTGGATGTTAAATGCCAGGACGGATCAGGAGTGTATGCTCCTTTTAGTGGCCTGATTGTGAGACGCATTAAACCTTTTGGAAATAATAATGCTATTGATGATGGAATCTTACTCCGTGAAGTAAAATCAGGTAACTGAGCTACCACAGATAAAAGTCTTTGTTAAACTTTAAATACTGGTCATTAAATCATTTTACCTTCCTAGGCAATTGTAGCCCTATGGAAGAAGAACAATCTACACAAAAGTTAAGCAAAGCATAACTATAGAGTAGGCCAAGGCCCGTGTTTCACTCAGAACTGTCTGTTCCTGTATTCAAACCCAAGCACAACGCATTCACTCTTAAAACAGTCCAATGTCTCCATCAATGGGACCAGAATACACCCCTTTTCCCCCTATAGCTCTCCACACACTTAGATGATGGAACAAAATGAGGACCTAAAGTAAGGACAACCTTGTAGAAACGGGAAAGTAGTATGAGAACAAGGAGCTTGAAGTATGCCACGGTTAATTTAAGGAGAAAAAAATCTCTTCCCCATCTCTCAAAAATACCAACCCCGAAAATCTTAATTTTATGTATGCTTCGGTCTGGACTGCACCAGTGCTAGCTAGTGCGTACAAAACTGCCAGAGTAGGCATAGCCAAGGGGATCTGATGCCTATCAGAACGTTGATATCTTCCTTAATCTCTCTCCTTTATCTTCCCCTAAAGGTTCTTGCATAAAACTGGCCTTTATCAGACCTTTGAGAAACAGAGGCTGGATCAGGAAGGGATCTAAAATTGGAGTAATGCTGCCAATGCAGAGCGTGTATCCTGATATAATATCTCATGTTCGCATCCAGAACTGTGACTACTCAAATCCTACTGGCAACTTATAAATGGAAACTTACATGAAATGGAAGTGTACAAAACCCCAAATAAAAATCTGAGCAACCAAAAGTGTTTTTTTCCCCCCTACTCCCCATAGAAAACCCACCTAAAATTTAGTCCATGGGAAGGAAAAAAGACATTAGCGCACACAGCAGAGTAAAAGAGTACATAGCGTGTGTAACACAGCCTGTAGTGACTTAAAGAATGTACCATCCTCAGGGCAGACTTAAGAAACAGGTCACTTATCCCAAATTGATTGTGAGTTCTATACTTAGGCTACGTCTCTGATAATTGATGCACTGGGGGTTTATTTAGAAGGTCTAGCGAAGACCCACTAAATCAACGGCAGAGCACTCTCTGGTTGACCCCGATACTCCACCCAGAATGAGAAGAATAAGATAAGTCGATGGGAAAGTGTCTCCTGTCGACCTAGCGAGGGGAGACACCGCAGTCAGTCGACCTAAGCTACGTGGACTCCAGCTACATTATTCATGTAGCTGGAGCTGCGTAACTTAGGTCAACTTACCGCAGTAGTGTAGACATCGCCTTAGATTTCACTAATCAATTATCAAGTGGACACACTTCAGGCACTGTTACAGCCTAATCATGGAGTCACAGACAGTGCACTTGTGTACGCCAATCTATCTCACTACCCAGGAGAGCATATTTTTGTGATACATGGCCACTAAGAATCACAGCAATATTCAGGTTACTCCTAGCTCCAGAGGACCAGTCACTTACTCCAGGTCAATTGCAACTTAGATCTCATATCAAAGACAATGGATATAAAGATTCATTAACTAGGAAAAGGAAATTAGATTGTTATTTACAGGGTTAAAGCAGGTAAACATACGTACACAAATGAGTTACAATTTAAGTTTCAAAAGGCAACAGAGGTCTCTATATTCAGCAGGCTCTGTATGTCCTTTAGGGCTAACTCAGGCTAAGCAACTGGTGATCTCTTGCTTATGCCTAAAAAATCCCCATCCCCACTTCCTCCAAGTCCAAGCATAGAGATTAATCAGTTCCTTCATGTTAGGGTTTTTTTCCTCTTTCCTTCCACATGCTCTGAGCTGCAAACACCCGACAGAAGGAATCCACTCATGTGACTCGTCTTCATGGTGGAGGGTAGAACACACATAGTTTGTCCTCTTTAATGCCCCACAATATCTACATCTGGTGTCAATGGACCTTTCCTGTTGAGCAGGACATAACACGTTCCGTTGCAGATCAGTACTTCACTTTAATTAATGTCCCTCTCTTGCCTGGTGATTTACATACTCTCAGAGGCTCACAATATAACCTCTCAAATAAATATAGGTGTGATGTTCTGTACCTTGTGGGAACACCCTGCATCCCCATGTTCATCCTTATAAAATGATTAAGTGGTATCTAATGCAAAGTTTGTCATGTTAGGTGTCTTCGAAAGGCTCAATGATGCACTGAGCATTGTTGTGATAGAGATGTTATAGGTTGTAATTTCATGTGTATATATAGTTATGAGGCTGAAAATGTGTATTCATGGCTTAAAATAAGATCAGGCAAAAACTCTCCAAGTGCAGAGGGGCCATTCACACAACATCAGGGCATGTATGGTCAAACCCAGCCCAGCCTCACAGGAACAAAGGACACTGGCCTAGGAAGCAACAAAGGATCTGTTGGACTCTCAAGTGAGTCACCCCCTTTCCCTTGTTCAGACAGGGACTATGATGAGGTAATGCTCACCTGACTCTGAAGGGGACGGGAGGGAGAAGGGCACAAAGCCAATAGGGAAGAAAGAACATGATAAAAGGGAAAGACATTTGCCATACTGTTCCTCTCTCTTCCACCTCCATCTACAGACATCACCACCAAGTGACTGAAGCACTGATCAAAGTGAAAAGCCTGGCTGAAAGGCAACCAGCCAGCCTCTGGTGAGAAACATATAAGTTTGTAAGGGCATCGAGAGTGTTAAGATTAGCTTAGAACACATTCTGCTGTTATTTCACTTGATCAAATCTAACTTGTTAAGCTTTGACTTAAAATCTATCTTTGTAGTTAATAAATCTGTTTATTCTGCCTGTAGCAGTGCTTTGGTTTGAAGTGTGTCAGAGATGCCCCTTGGGATAACAAGCCCGGAGCACGTCAATGTCTTTGTTACACTGACAGACTCATATAAGCTTGCAGCTTCCAGCGGGCATAACCCTAGGAACCTCCGCCTTACAGGGTCCAGTTGTGTCTGAGACCAGAGATTATCATAGAATCATAGACTATTAGGGTTGGAAGGGACCTCAGAAGGTCATCTAGTCCAACCCCCTGCTCCAAGCAGGACCAATCCCCAGATTTTTACCCCAGTTCCCTTAATGGCCCCCTCAAGGATTGAACTCACAACCCTGGGTTTAGTAGGCCAATGCTCAAACCCCTGAGCTATCCCTCCCCCAAATGGCTAGTATTATTTGGTGGCACAATCCCAGGAGCAGCTTACATGCTAGAGGCTGTGCGTGAACCGCCCAGGAGTGGGGGTCTTACAGCAGAGCAGGGTAAGGCTGGCTCCTAGAGTCAAGGACTGGAGTGACCTAGCAGATCACCGGTCCAGAAAACACCAGAAGGGAACATCACAAAAGGATACTAAGATTGTGAAATTGATGAAGGCAGCAACTCACAAGCATTTAATAAAATCTAAACACTAAACACATTCTTATAATTCTAGTGCCTTTGTCAACAATACTAACACACAAGTAAACCAGCCTGAATCCAGCTATGTAGTTTCTAGTGTTCAGCTGAGAGATGGGAACACTGGTATGAGCTGGCCCCTGCTCTACCAGCATCACAATATGCACATTACCCGTGTGTCACTCATCAGCTTAGCATATCAATGATTTGCCCAGGACATCATAATCTCAGGCTCAGCAATGAGCTATATTGGAAATACCACTGTGCCCAGTTACAACCTTTTTGGTATCCATGTGTGTTTTTATTTGATCTTAGTTGAATACATAAAATCAAACTGTTCTCTTCACTGCGTGCATAGACTACCTCAATATGAACTTTTAAACAGGAAAAGTGTTACCTCTCTGTTTTTGGTGCTAAATGAGTCCCAGTAATAACACATGCAGGAGAACCTCTATTCAATTAAAAGGTATTAAGGGAAAAATGAAATTGCAGGGTGATTAATTTGCTGAAACATACAAAAGTCATACGAAGATGCTAGTTGCTGTGACTATGATTTAACAACCAGCGTCTAAGTAAATTGAGGTAACACCCTAAAGGAAACCAGCTGCCTAACCAAGATCATGCATTTTAGTGAAATTAATATGTAGCGTGCCTCAAGAAATGGAAAAGAATGATTTTTTGTCTGTAATACTCGAGGAAATTAAGCTTATAGGAGGGACTAGACTTGAAGTAGACAACAGACTTTTCTACTGAGCCACCTCCAAGAGGAAGAGAGAATAGTTGAGTCTAAGGGAATAGCTCATCAGTAATGGGAGAGGAAAGATAATATTGCTTTTAAACTGAAGTGTATAGAATAGCCCATAAAGTCTCTCACATACCATCTAAGTCAGATGGGACAGAAATCCAGTGTGTTCCAGTGCTTCTTCCCTGTGCCTTAAAAGTACATTTTATTTCACCCAAACCTCATAGGATCTGAATGTTACACTGGGGGGAAAATTGACAAATCATTTTCTTGCAAGAAAACAAATCCCACGGAAATACATAAATTGGCCTGCTAAATCCAGGGTTGTGAGTTCAATCCTTGAGGGGGCCACTTGGGAGGTCTGGGGCAAAAATCAGTACTTGAAGTGAAGGCAGGGGTCTGGACTTGATGACCTTTCGAGGTCCCTTCCAGTTCTAGGAAATAGGGGTATATCTCCAATCATCATCATCATCAACCTGTATTTCAGCATTTACTAAGGATCTATAAAATTTAAAACTTTGCATTAATAGGCTAGTCAAATTTTACCAGCCACATTTTTATTTATTGAACTTTACAAGTTCAATGTTTCTTTTGGATCAGAGAACAACTTTCAAATTATACATGGGAAAAATGGATTATTTTTGGATCCAGGTCTAAAAGAATACAAGTCTGAAGGGAGGGTAGTGTGCTTTAATTTAAAAGCAATATTCAAAGTTCTTTTGTGTTCACTTTGAATTCTAAGTGAAATTAATTTTTTTTTTAAATTATGCAGAGATTTAAAACATACCTACTAAACAGGGGCAGCTCTAGGCACCAGCAAATCAAGCACGTGCTTGGGGCAGCCGGGATCCAGCATGGGAGCTGAGAACCAACAGGGGGCCTTGGGAGCTGTAGTTCCTTGGTTAGCTCCCTGCCTATAGAGCCAGCCCTGGAGCAGAGAAATAACTACATTTCCCAGCATTCCCTTGGCCACTACCAACAGGAAAGGGAAGGGGAGGGAATGAGGTAGCTGAGCCCTCATGCTGCAGCCTGCTGTGAGTGGAGAGCTGCACTGTGAAGGGTAGGGATACCATATTTTAACATTCCAAAAATAGGCCACTCCATGGGGAGAGAGGGTAGCCTGCCCTGCCACCATCCACTCCCTCCAACTGCCCCCTACAGAAACCTCAACCCATCCAACCCCCCCGCTTTCTATCCCGATTACCCCCTCCAGGGACCTCACCTCCTAAGTGCCACTGCTCCTTGTCCTGATTGCCCCCTCCCAGGACCCCACCCCTATCTAAGCCTCCCTTCTCATCCCTAACTGCCCCCTCCTGACACCCTCCCCACCTCCCCCCCAGGACACCACCCCCTACCTGTCTGCTGACAAACCCCTGGGACTCCCATGCCTATCCAACTGCTGCCTGTCCCCTGACTGCCCCCCTGAACCATCTAACCCCCCTTCTCCCTGACTGCCCCCCAAACCTCCACCCCATCCAAGCCCCCTGATCCCTGTCCCTTGACTGCCCCACCCAAACCCCCTACCCCTCCTCCAAGCCCCCAGCCTCCTTACCGTGCCACTCAGACCAGCGTGTCTGGCTCCACGCAGCACTAGCCACGCTGCTGCATACATGCTGCCATGGTCTCCTGCGGAGCCACAGGCCCTCCAGGACCTGCCTTCCAGATTTGAACACCTCAAAATTCGTGAGTGCTCAAGCTCAATTTGGGCAGCTGTTATTTCGTTTCTCCCAAATCAAATATACTGATCCACTGTAACTTACTGTAGAAAAAGTAGGACAGAATTGAGCAAGAAATGCTTCCCGGTAGTTATTAGGATTGGAATTGCTATTTTTAACAGCCATTGCCTTTTTTGTTTGTTTGTTTAAAAGGAAGACAGTGATATCGCATTGGCAAATTCTCCATCGAAAGAAAGAGTGGAACAAAAGAATAATAAAAGCACTTCAACTTTTTCACATTTATGTAAGACAGTCTTTATAATATGCATCCAGATATCCTCCAATCACACGAGCTGAAAATTGTTCCACTTTACTGCAGTTCTGTAACAATATGGGAACCAATCCTGTATGCGTTCTGTGCACATCTAAAATTCCTGCTGAATGACCAGCCCTGGGAGCAAGTTACCAGTGACCCAGGGCTGCGGCGGAAGGAGAGCCAAGGGCTGGGGTGGCAGGAGGTGTGTGTATGGGGCAATGGTGAGGGGAAAGGAGGGAGCCCAGAACTGGGGTAGCAGGGGGAGTGGGGAAGAGCCCAGGGCTGGGGCAGCATGGGGGGGCGGTGGAGCCCAGGGCTGGGACATGGTGCAGCCAATTTTTTTTTTTCTTTTTTGCTTGGGGCAGCAATAAACCCTAGAGCCGGCTACTAAAGCCAAAACATTTAAGCATTGTAGAAATACAAAGCATGGAAGTATGAAGGAGCCTCTCAAAACCAATACTAACACTGTAAAAACTTAGGATTCTTGGGGGAAGAGGGGAAAAGATAAAAGATCTGAAGTTCAGTGTAGGTAAATATTCAAAAGCTCTAATACTTATCCAGACTCTGAACTTGGATACATCTACCATATCCCTAGCTCTCCTATAATATTCCTTAGAACGATGGTTCTCAAACTAGGCCCGCCACTTGTTCAGGGGAAGCCCCTGGCTGGCCGGGCCAGTTTGTTTACCTGCTGCATCTGCAGGTTCGGCCGATTGCAGCTCCCAGCGGCCGCGGTTCGCTGCTCCAGGCCAATGGGGGCTGCAGGAAGCGCTGTGGCCACTGGGAGCTGCGATCCGCTGCCACTTCCTGCAGCCCCCGTTGGTCTGGAGCAGTGAACTGCAGCCACTGGGAGCTGTGATTGACCGAACCTGCGGACGCGGCCAGTAAACAAAGCGGCCCGAGCCACCAGGGGCTTTCCCTGAACAAATGGTGGCCCTAGTTTGAGAACCACTGCCTTAGAACAGGCTCTGTTTGGCAACCCTTAACATCCTACCTGTTGTTTTGCAGTAGTCTATCATGTTATTTCTAGATGGCATATCCTTTGTTCTCTCAATAGACTCCCTGGGACTTCTCATCTTATTGGTCTTCAACTTTCTCTCCTCCCATAAATCTACCGGAGACTGCATACACTTTCCCTGTGGAAGATATGATTATCTTTAACTAAAAAAAAAAATATAGTATGACATTTTATGAAATACTTTTTTTTTTTGTTTTACCTGTTGAAAGCAAATATAGCACCATCTTGGCCTAAAATAGGAAACTAATTCATATTTCAGAATCAACCTATTTTTATTTAAAAATAGTCTTAATTAAAAATAGGGTGTGTGTGTGTGCTGGCGCACGTGCGTGCGTGCCTCTCTCTCTCTCTAAACTTCAAAAGCAATTCATAGTAGAAATCAGGATCACTCTCTCCCTTTTGGCTGTGGGGACAGTAGCTAAGATAAATAGATTCAGCAAGGCTTTTTCCTCTGGCACTCAGGGAAGGGTCAATCAAGTATTTCAGTTACAGAGATCTAGGATAGATCCAACTAACATATGGAAATTAATCTCACTGGTGAGACAATGGTACTTTAGTGGGCATGTTCAGCTCCACAAAAACCATCTTGTAGCAGAGTGTGTGCGCGCGTGTAGAGAGATGCACCCAATATAATGATCAGCATGTCTATGCAACACACTCCACAACCATTTGATAAACTGTTTGTATACATGTTTGATCCAACTATCCAACAATCCATTACAAATGTGTTCTCTTACTATTCCAAACTGCAAGTAGCTTCAGTCAAAACTAATTTTTCTCCATTCTTCCTGCTAGAGAGAAGGTACAATCATCTCCTGAATTTAACAACATTTGGGAAGATCAAAATCTCCTAACACTTGTTTTGATACTTTTCATTCACAGATCTAAAAACACTTGTTCCTTTTTTGCTGTTTCACGATCCCCATTTCACAAATAGGGAAATGGTAGTCCAGGGTATGTCTACACAGCTAAAAAAAACCACAGCTGGCCCACACTAGCCATCTGGGCTCCTGGTGCTGTTTCATTGCTGTGTAGGCTTCTGGGCTTGGGCTCAGGCCCAGGCCCAGGCTCTAGGATTCTTTGAGGTGGGAGGGTCCCAGAGCCCAGGCTCCAACCCAGAAGTCTACACAGCAATGAAACAGCTGCACAGCCTGAGCCCTGTGAGCCAAGTCAGCTGGCACTGGCCAGCTGTGGGCTTCTCTTTGCTGTGTAGACATACCCCTAGAATGATAGGCATTAGCTCATGACAGCACCTCAGTGAGCGCACAAGAACCAGAGACAGAACTCAGGCCACCATACTATTCCGATATCCAAAAGAGTATGCTTGCTTCCTTATGATGTAATCAAATATGGGCAGTTTTTTTAAACATATAGGACTATTATTTCACTAGATTGCTGGAAAATTCAAAAGATAAAAATGCCTTGATAAAAAAAGATGTAGGTAAATAAAAACTCTTTTGGGGAGGCAAATCTGTTTAACCAGTTTTGTTAATGTTTAATTAAAAATGTGTGAGCTAATCAACTGACAGATTGAGGCCAGTGGGGTTAAAAGCAGTCATGTTACACACCCTTGAAATCAGAGTTCAAAACAGCAATCATTACAAATCCTTTATGAGAGCAGCCTTTAAACATGAAACCTTGTTTCAACTAGTTTTAGGAAAAAGCAAAGTTTTGAGGTATTTTAGTTACTTTTTTGCTGGAGCGATAGAGGAGGGTTATGAAGATACTTAAATATATACAACTAAGACACCTGCATTAATTTTTACTGCTATCGTAAGTGTTTCTATGCTGCATAAAACATTGTTAACAAAAGGTCAACTTTGAGCAAGCGCCATTTTAATATGTATATTTCAGTTTCAGGATTTGAGGCACTCCCAGCTGCTGAACTGTAACTAAAGGAGGAAGCACAAGATGACCAAAACCCCACAATTAGAGAAAGTCAGCTCTTTCCAGTTCCCAAAACTATGACAGATGAGGAAAATAAAGTCCTTTTAAGGATGAGAATGTACCCAGGTTGACATTTCAGATAATAATGCAGCTATATTAACTAACAAACAAAGAAACACAGTCTTCCCCTACTATTAACCTCCCTTCTCAAAAACAAACAAACAAAAAACATAAAACAGCAACCTGATTCCCTTCCATATGTACTCCTATGTATGTTTACCTTCACTGTAACTTATTCTAAAAATGTTGCCTTTTAACTATTTTCATTAAAACCAATATAAATTTTCTTCAAAATCAGTGGGAAGGTTAGATCAGTTTATTAAATTTACAGTTTAAACAAAAATTACAAAAATCCTCATCAAAATAATATTTGGAACCAATTTAGATTATATAAATTTACCACTTATGAACTGCTTGGTTAACAAGTGATATTACACAGTCTTTTCTACAATATTTGTCTTATGTAGTTTTTACAAACTCATTATTGATCAATTTAAATACATGTTTTGTCCAAACAATCTCTTATTTTATGTTGTGTATAACTTTTCAAATTATTGTGTTTGAGGGAATGGAGGAGTTAGCCAACACCTAACCCAAAATTATTTGTACAACAGAGAAGTTAGGTTAACAAAGGAAGTGACTCTACTTGGCTTTTACTTTGATATGACAATCCACACCAAATGCACACATCTCTGATTTGCTGCTACAAGCAGGTAAATAGACAAACTATGGTACAATGCACTACAAATTTATTAGTGTATAAAAGTGGATCACAAAAAACAAACATGTTCTACTTTGTACTAACAACCTTTACCCCATTTCAAGTAAAAGAAAGATTGCCTTCATCACGGGATTCTTTAGTGCAGATATGCAACAAGTCAATCCTACAGTCCTAAAACAGGCAGGACACTCACTTAGGTTGCAAGTCTTGCTTACTTAATGAAAACAGGATCAGCCCCCGACACTCACTCTAGGAGGATTTAGTGGTTAGGATAGAGTTCTATGAGGCACAGCTGAGGCTCCCCAATTCCCAGGGTTTAATGGGGCCAGTTTGGCCCCTGGCATTAGGAAAGCTTTGGTTGTTCTAAACTTTTAATTGTGTGTCAGGTGGGAAAATAACTGCATCCAGTTGGTACATCCCAATCACACCTTCCTCCCTACCAGCATACTTCTGTGCTAGTGTCACTGAGATATCATAGCCATCTCTACACCAGGAAAAGGAAAACAACCGTCACCATTTTGGGACATCTTAATAGACCCTTTGTGAAGGGAGCATGGGCCAGAATCCTGACAGTTTAGTCTTTAAGATAAAAAAAATGGTCTTAAAGATAAAAGCATACACTTTCTCAAATGAAAGAGCTACTACTTCTTATATACAGTTACTAAAGTGCTTCACTGCTTAGCCAAGAATTGAAACATGAATTATTTTAGGTACATCAATTTTAACAAGGTTTGTTTTTTTCTGTACAGTTAAGTCAGTACATAGGAAGAGAAACAATGAATTATAAAACACTATCTTTATGGAATAACTTACTGATAAAGTGAAAATTGAGTCCAGAGTGCAAGTTAAAATAAAAAAAGCTTTTTCTTTATCGCAGCATAAGTCCTTAATTTGCCACAATACTCAAACACCTGTATACATGCATATTAAAACAGATTTAATAAGCTAAACTATTTCAGTTTGCTATTATGATACAAAGTGTTTGTTCTACATGTTCAACAAAAGATTAGTGAACAAGTGGATAAACAATGCAAGTAATAGTTTACCTGAAAGTTCCATTTAACTCCCTATCAAGCAGACTAGCTTCAGACTCCCTTTAACCACATCAGAAAGATGAACACCTTAAAAAAACTTTGTACTAACTGTGTTTAATGGAACAATTTAATTGAACAGAGGCCAAATGAATGTGCTTAATTTAATTGGAGGAAGAAATATCTCTAACTCACAGACATCCTTTCAATGTATCTATTGTTAAGCATACGAGATTCTATTTTCTAATTGAATCTAACATTGTCAAACACTTCATTTTAGCCTACATGCAGTTCATTAAACTTGAGAAATGTAAAATTAAGTTTTGATGCTTTACTTTTATAATTTCTTATTTGCATAGTAAGCAACATCTTGATCTAACCAGTTTTGACAATATAGTAATACTTTCTATAGCTAGTTTACCAAGTAGGCATCATATCAGGGAACCACATTCTTCCAAGGTGTTTGGAGACTTCTGAATGAATTTGATCCAGGTTGTAATCATTATCTGGAATTAGTACCTCCTCCATAATAGAAAGTTGGGTGAGTCTCCCTCCACACATCTTTACAAACTCAATGAAACCTCTACAGGTAACCTCACATTCACCGAGGCCCATCGCTGTTAGGTTCTTACAGCGTTCAGCAATGCAAATGAGTTCATCATCCAGTGGCTGAAGTCCATTAGCACACACCACCAATTCAATCAACCTGGGGCAGTTCATTCCAATACGACCTAACATAGCTTTGCTTACTGCACGACCAAAGTAAAGGTGCGTAACAGGAGTTTCTTCTCTGAAAAATGCATCAAATTCCTCTTCATATAAAAAGAAGTACATCACAATATTGACTTTGGGGGAGTGCTTAACAAGTGCATCCCAACTTTGCTTTTTAATAGTATGAAATTCAATTTGTCCAGGATTTTCACTCACAACATCTATGCGAAGATGTTCAAGGTTAACATGTTTCTCACTTGAAAGAGCCAGGAGCAGTTCATCACTTAGTATGTAATAATTCAAAGCCAGTTCCCTAAGGCCATGACACTGGTCAGCAACACAAAGAATTCCTAAGACAAAACAATTGAAATACATAAATTGCATATATTTATTTCTTTTATAAAGTACAGTATGTTTGTATACTTAGCTTAAATTAAAATATTTTATTCAAACCACTAAACCATGTGTTATTCTTTTTGGCATACCCATATTCTAGAACAATGTCTAATATTTCCAGAAAAGCAATGATAATAGAAAAGGTTGGTTTTGTAGGTTGTGAAAAACTTCAAAGCTGTCAGCTTTATAATAGTTCATATTTGATGGCACCCCTAATGCTGTCAAACAAATCTTTTAATTAAAGAAGTTAGTGTAAAATATAAAATGAAGCTCTACTGTGAAAAATGGCTAAATAAATATAGAATCTTCCTTCTCCACGGTTCTGCTTCTCTTGTGCGTTCGTATCTGCTTATTTTAGTGATTATTTTCCTCCTACTGCTTTTTACTGCTGTTAGTCCTAGAATGTGCCTATGTCTGTGACAGTGTGCACTGAATTTTAGCTTATTTGTATACCAACAGAACTGCTTACCAAATTTCATTGTCATACTTGTAAAAAGCCACTGAATGCAATGAATAGGGACAAGTATTAGAGGCATAAACTGAAGAAAACGAGTTGTACATCTGTTACTAAGGGAACAATCTGGTCCACAGAAGCTTTAACTAGTAATGATATTTAAGAATATAGTTTGATTTTTAGTTGTGCAAACAGCAACTGAACAGGCATTCAAAAGCCTCAATACACAACTGAATTCATTTAATATTTATGTTGAGAAAAACAGAGGCTCAAACTTTGTTAAGTCACTTTAAGATGTTTTTAGACTCAGAATATGCAGTGTGTCATTGATAAAGTTATGACCATACATAAATGCATAATATTTACAATGCCTTACATAATTCAGAAAATTCAATGTTATCTATTTCCCACCACAAATTTGTATTAAAGCTTCTTTTGCACTACATTACTTGATTTTTAACAACAAAGCGACAAAGTTACGTTTTTTCAATGAACAGAGATACAGGTACTGTACATGCTCATGTTAGCTTGAGTATGTTATAGAACAGAAGTTGATTAGTTTAGAAAATACTGTGCATGCTATGAGCAGTTCATGAATTTTAATACTTACAACTTCATTATTTCAAGCAAATTTCTTCACACAGCAAGAGTCATGTCCTTTATACTTATGTTACAGAAAGAGACAGTACTATATATAAACAAGTACTTGCTTTTATGTTGGGCTAAGTGCACGGAAGGTTTACATTTTTTAAATCTAAAATTTAATTCTTTACAGAAGTAAAACAAAGCATTAGAATGATTGAAAAAGCATGGACGAATCCCAAAAACAGGAATAAAACCAGAAAAATTTAAAGTAATATGAAAGGTATATCAATACTATTCTGCTTTCCTTTCACTATGATTACTCCAAAAATGCTTGACATTAAAAGACCACATTTTCCCACGCTCTAGACAACTGAGACTAGTCAAGTGGAAGGTTTAAGTACCATATTTGAACTGAGAATTTGCATGAAAGATTTTAAGTAGAAGAATAATTTACTCCAAATGTTAAGTACCTGAAAACAAGTTAACAGAAATGCATCCTCAACAGTAACTATTGCATTACTACTTCCTTTTTAAAAAACAAACAGATTTACTACTCACCAGCCGGTGACACATGAGGACAGCTGCTCATTTTTAGCAGTTTTAGAGTATCGCTATTGTTAGCAACAAGAACTTTCAAAGATGGATCATCAACTGGTGTGTCATCAATTTTGATGGATGATAAAGACTTGGAGTTTACAAAAACTACTGTCAGTGCTGATGCAAAATGAGCCTGTTCAGAGAAAGCAAGGGTGGGGGGTGGAAGTTATCCTTCAATGGACATTTAATGTTGTTATATCCATAGCATAGTTGATTGAAATTATGGCTCAAGGTAGAACCATTAGTTTGGTCTTACATGGGCTGAAGGGGTAAAATAATTAGTGTAATTATAAATTCTTATTTAAATCAATTCCCTAAGTTATGTAATAAAGAATACAGTACTTATTCCCAAACTAGGAGTTATTTTAATGCTTACAGTGAACACAAGCAGTTCTGCCCTCTTCCTCATTTCCCCTCTTTTCGAGAAAAAAAAAAAAGTGAACAATGAAGAGCTTGAAGTAGCTACACAATACCAGTAAGTAAAAATACCAAATTAAGAAAAAAAAAATTCATCAAGAAACAGAACTGAGATCTCTCAGGACTAACATTTGATGGAGTGATAACTGAACCCTAGCTCACTGAGAGGAAAAAAGGGAAGGATATACTTACATATGTAAAATTAAGTATTGTAGCACCTCACTTCTGGAGATCTGATTCATACCACTACAATTCTGGAGTCCTGAATAGCGCTGTCAAGCGATTAAATAAATGGTATTCTATTGTTTCACAGTGTGATTAATCATGATTTTTGTTAAAAAAAAAATTTGTTGATGTTTTCTACATTTCTAAATATTTTTATTTCAGTTATAACAATACAGTTTACAGTGCTCACTTATTCTTTATTACAAATATTTGCACTGTAAAAAAAAATAGTATTTTTCAATTCACCTAATACAAGTACTGTAGTGCAATCTCTTTATCATGAAAAAGTTGAACTTACAAATGTAGAATTATATACAAAGAGACCTGCATTCAAAAATAAAACAAAGTCCAATTAGTCCTGTTCCTTGTTCAGTCAATCACTCAGACAAACAAGTTTATGTACATTTGCCAAAGATAATGCTGCTGCTTGTTTATAATGTCACCTGAAAGCGAGAACAGGCATTTGCATGGCACCGTTGTAGCCAGCGTCATGATATTTACATGACGGATGTGCTGAAGATTCATATGTCCATAGGCGGCGGGATAATAGGCTATGGGAAGCTCTGCCTCCCCCAGTGCGGCCACGGCCACTGGACTCCTGGCTGCATGGTTTGGTGGTGAAGTTTTTGCTTTATTATGCCCCATGCAGGTTCCAGGGTGGGAGAGGAGGCACATATCAGCTCCTCAGCCACCCCAGAATCTGCATGGGCATATCAAAAAGTGTCTTCTATGGATGCTTTTCCCCTGGGCCATGGGCAGGTTGGGTCTGGGGAGGGAAAGTGAAGCATTATCACAGCAAGCCCCGAGCTCCTCCAGGCTTCGCTTGGGGCTTCTGCCAGCCTGGCCTGGCCTGGGTGTGCGTGTGTGAGATAAGGGGGAGCTCTGGGCTGCAGCTGATCTGGGGCTCCTCTAGCCAAGGAGGGGAAGGGGTCTCATGGCTCTGGCCATGGACGGAAGGGGCAGAGCTGGGGACTAGCCTCCCCAGAGTGGCGCTCCACACGCCACCTATGCATATGCCCCTTGATGCTTCAACCACCATTCCAGAGGACATGCATTCACGCTGATGACAGGTTCTGCTCGATAACAATCCAAAGCAGTGTGGACAGACATGTTCATTTTCATCAGAGTCAGATGCCACCAGCAGAAGGTTGATTTTCTTTTTTGGTGGTTTGGGTTCTGTAGTTTCTGCATCAGACTATTCCTCTTTTAAGACTTCTGAAAGCATGCTCCACATCTCACCCCTCTCAGATTTTGGAAGGCACTTTAGATTCTTAAATCCTGGGTCAAGTGCTGCAGATATCTTTAGAAATTTCACATTGGTTTCTTCTTTGCATTTTGTCAGATTTCCAGTGAAAGTGTTCTTAAACAACATGTGCTGGGTCATCATCCGAGACTGCCGTAACAAAAAATATATGGCAGAATTCAGGTAAAACAGCAGGAGACATACAATTCTCCCCCAAGAAGTTCAGTCACAAATTTAATTAATGCTTTTTTTAAATGAGCGTTATCAGCATGGAAGCATGTCCTCTGGAACAATCGCCAAAGTGTGAAGAGCCATATGAATCTTTAGCGCATCTGATATATAAATATCTTGTGACGCCAGCTACAACAGTGCCATGCGAACGTCTGTTCTCGCTTTCAGGTGACACTGTAATTAAGGGGGCAGCATTATCTCCCGTAAATGTAAATAAACTTGTTTTTCTTCATGACTGGCTGAACAAGAATTAGGACTGAGTGGACTTGTACGCTCTAAAGTTTAACATTGCTTTGTTTCTGAGTGAAGTTATGTAACAAAACAAAACATATGTACGGAGCACTTTCATGATAAAGAGACTGCACTACAGTTCTTGTATGAGGTGACCTGAAAAATACTATTTATCATTTTTGCAGTGCAAATATTTGTAATAAAAAATATAAAGTGAGCACTGTACACTTTTTATTCTGTGTTGTAATTGAAATAGATATATTTGAAAATGTAGAAAAACATACAACCATAGAATACCAACTGAAATGTATTAAATTGTTTAACAATGTGATTAATCATGATTAATTTTTTGAACCACCATTAATTTTTTATTTAATCGCATGAGTTAAGAGTGATTTATCGGACAGCTGTAGTCTTGTGCCATGCATTTGCTTCCCAGATGTTCCAAATCTGGATTAAGCACCATGCTTCAGCACAGGCTTAAGACTCATTTAAGTCCTGTAATTAAGATCACATGACCCAGAGTCATGGATATATAGATACTAGTTTTTTAGAAGCCAGTATCAGCTGGGCAAAAAGTTCTGAGAATGAAGTGTTGTCAAATCTATATCACACTTTAAAATACAAACATGAAAATGAGTGTTTAGAGAAATATATGGCAAAAAACAGAACTTTGTGCATTTGTGTACTTTAAAATTAAAGTGTTGGGTTTGTAAAAATTACTTTTTTAATTCAATAATATCTACATAGTTTAACATGCTTAGATATTAAATGATTTGTTACACTATCTAGCAAGGTAAAATTTGAGAGTCCATAGGACATTACCTTGGAGACATTCATAAAACTTGGTTTCGCTGTTGAAATCAAACCTAATGTCTTGATAGAACAATTCACCAATTGAGAAAGGATGTCACAGGCAGCTTCTGCAGACTCAGTACTACTATCAACCTAGAAGACAATTTTAAAACACTGAAGTCATTTTGTATTGCTTCCTAGAAAGTCAACAGCATGATAAAATATATTTAATATCCAAAATAGAGTAGCACCAGTTTTTTGGGTTTTTTTTTAAACTAGTAGATTGCCCTATACTAATTTTTATTTGCTCCAAGAAAGAAATGTGAAGCTTATTAAGCAGCTAATAATTTGAAGGCAGCAAAGAGTCATGAAAAGTACTTGCCTACAAACAACCACTTATTACACTGTGTGATTATCAGATAAACCATGTTCTGACAGTCTTGATAACACCAAACATCTTAAGGCTATCCATCTATCTTTGATTTGTCTCATCTCTGCCTTTCTTTATCAACATCTCAATTTGCAAGCATGACTAGTATTGAATTGCAGGTTAACGCATACCATAATTTCATAGTTCATGCCTCTTCTTCATAATTATCAACTGTCAGACTTTTGGGGTTTATTCTGGTCTAAAAACAGGATAAATAAAAGTAAGGCAGCAAAGTGGTCCACATTACACACTTTGTAGCCTAGTGAAACCAGGAGACCTGGGTTCTATTCCTGGCTCTGCCACTGACCTGCTGGAAGACCTTGGCAAAGCCTCTTTACATCTGTACTTCAGTTTCCACATCTGTAAAATAGGGTGATACCTACCTCCTTTGTCAAGAGCTTTTAAGATATGAGCTACATATTCTTATCTGGATCACTATTCTGATGACATATTAAGAGGCAAATCAGTTGTACTACGTGAAGTAGCTACATGTACTTAAAATAACTTATTAAAATATTAACCATGGACTACTACAGAACTGCATCACAAGAACGCTGAAGGTAACTAAAAAAGAAAATTACTAATGACAGTGTTAGGAGGGAGAAACTTCTGAGTTTAATCCTGACTTTGACATCAGCTCCACCTCTGTGGTGTTCACAAACTTAGGGCTATTTTACACTATAAATTCACCCATCTAAGGGGACCTGGTTACAACATTATAATCCCCAAATGTAATTAAGCCCATCTTCCAGTGTAGATTCTATCTACGTAATTGCTATACTTTGAGTAGTATATCTCAAAGACAAGCTATGTTATCTGAATGGTCCAATGCCCGAATAAAGGGAGGAGTATGTTAAGGTAGTACTCTGAACACAAACTTAACACCTGTGTGTGTAAACCATGCTGTTTCTTGTATATTAATGTTTCTCAGTCACCTCAATATCCATGTGCAGCATATAAAAAGTTCTGTGATATCCTTTAACATATGTAGTTAGATATACTATTTTGATTACATTTTCTTTGCGATTGGATGGGACCTTTACATCTCTGCTTTAATTTCGACATGTTTAAGAGGTAGAAAATACTACTTACCTCCTTCCCTCCCAGAAGCTGAGAATTAGTTTGTAGAGTACGTAGTGCAGGGGTGGGCAAACTACAGGCTGCATTGGGAGACGCTAAGCGTGGCACCCGGAAGCAGCAGATGTCCTCCCTCCAGCTCTTATGTCTAGAGACAGCCAGTGGGCTCTTCTCCGCATGCTGCCCCCACAGCTCCCATTGGCTGGGGGAGAAGCCTGGCTGCGCCTCTGCATAGGAGCCGGAAAAGGAACATGCCGCTGCTTCCAGGAGTGCTTGAGGTAAGCACTGGCCAGAGCCTGCAGCCTGAGACACGCCCTCCCCAGTGCCCCATCCTCCTGCCACAGCCTTGAGTCACCTCCTGCCCTCCAAAGCACTCATCCCTAACCTGTAGCATCTTCCTGCACCCCAAACCCCTCATCTCCACCCCAGAGCCTGCACCTCCAGTCAGAGCCTCATTCACACACTCCTCACCCCCCCATATCAGCCCAGAGCCCCTCCCGCACCCTGAACTCCTCATTTCTGGCCCCAACCCAGATGCCATACCCCCAGAGAGAGCCCTCACCCCCACCCCAATTTTGAGAGCATTCATAGCCCACCATACAATTTTCTATACCCAGATGTGGCCCTCAGGCAAAAAAGTTTGCCCATCTCTGACTTAGTACCACTATAACAAAAACTCTAAGACTAGGATTGACATCCTATCCACACAGTATACTTCCACCGACAATACTGGCCTTGTAATTTTTAAGCACAAAAAATTATGACAAAGTTGTGCAAAATATTTTTTTTTGAATACACTAAATTAAATACAACAGGCTACGAAAATCATGTGAAGTAGATACTGTGCATGTATAGGAAGTACATAATCTTAGCAACTGCTTCCTTCTGAAAAAAAATTGCTGCAAACATCTTTGAATATAACTTTCCATGCATTCAATAGTCATACCCAATTTATTCTTTAAAAAATAAAAATAAATAAAAAGGTTTTTGGATGGAGATGTGATACCATTTACAGACATCCAAACATAATTGTCCTGAAAAGTGACAAAACAAGCCTCCACTCCTATCTTTACCTTGAAGCTGACATACTGCAGATCATCAGCATGTCTCTTGATAATTTGCTGAATGAGATCAGGGTGAGTCGACTTTAAATAAGAAGTAGCTGGTTGGTTAAGCTCAAATTCAAACTTCCTCCACAGGTCAGGTATATGAAAAACTTCATTCCACCTTCGGCAAACAGAAGATGCCCGTGCTCGATCTACTAAAGGCAGGAACTGAAAAATATGTAAAACTACATGGAGTGGCAGGGTTCCCCAGTCCATCAAGGTTTGCAGGCGAGACTTGCCAAATGATGATCCATAGAAAAAAGTTTTCTGCTTTTTTGATCTTTGTGATGCTTGGAGAATTGGATTCTCAGTTTTAACAGTCTGCCTGATTCTCTTCATTTTGAGAGCAAACAATTTCAGTTACTAGAGTGTTGTGACGTAATGAAGGTACAAAGCTTTCTGTACGTTTTCAAGTACAATAGATCTCTAAGAAAAGTACAGAATATCACAAAAACAAAAAAAGAGACATGTTAGCAAAGCCTAAGTATATCTGACTACCATACAAAATGTCTCCGCACTAGATACAATGTACATACAGTAGCCAGAGTCTCATTTCCACATATATGGTATGCTCTGTAACCACTAATGAAACCAAGTTTCCTAGGTCCAGATGAGCTACCCAAGGGCAGTTTCCTTTGACAGTATTTCATGCAAGTATACCACCAACTGCCTTCTACAAAAATAAATACAATAAATAAATTTAATCATATGCAGGTTTAACTAAGAAGGCTCAAACTAGTGAGTCCATTAGTAATTTCTAAGAGCATATTTGTCTTTGTTATAGTTTAAGGTATACTGTATTTTTTCCCAAACCGATGGACCTGTGAAATGCCATGCCACTTTTTATCTTATTCTTTTAGCCAATATGGCAAAATAGGGCTTGTCAAAATAGGGACACTTAGCAAAAAATAATCCAAATCGATTAAAGGGGTGAATTTAAAGTGGATTAGTTAACTGCATTGAGTAAGAGTGTCCACATAGTGTTTAGCATTAAAATGACTAATTCAGTGAATCAAGTTAAGATCACTTTAAATCCTGTCTTGACACTTGCACAGAGTTAATGTGGATTAATCAATCCACTTTAAATTGTTCATCTGTATTAAAGCTTGTCTATACAGGAAAATTAAATGCCACTGGATTGTGAAGTCTGAGGAAGGATCATCCCCAAACTACCGAACAACTTGTCCGGGTAAATCTAATTCAATGCACTTCCGAATGACTACTTTCACCCACGTTCCTTTTTAGAAAAAGGACAAATGCACAAAGTACTATTGCACATAAAAGCAAGGCAAGAGACACTGATCAAACAAAGTGGATGAACCCACAAGATAACTTTTGAATCACATAACCTAGAACTTCAATGCTTCTGACATGCGAAGTGTTGCAATCCTCAAGTTTTATAGCACACAAAAAATGTACTATATACTTCACAAAAAGAAATCAGCTTGTAAATTTGTTGCGAGGTTAAATTTAGTTGGGCAGCAAGGAATGAGGATAAGAGCTACAGAAAAACAAGGAACTGGTAATTCATTTTAGGCATGTGCATAACTTCATGGTTTCAGGGTTGCTTTTTTTAAAACTATAAAAAGAAAGATACTACCGACTCATTTCTTATGGGTAGTGAGGTTTCAGAAAGGATTTACCTTATGGTTAGAGACTTGCTGTTAAGAATTCCACTATCACAGGACAGCATACATAAGGCAACAATACATTTGTGCCTGTTTATAGGTTTAATCTAAATTGCTACAGCATATGATTCAAACAAATTAGTTTTATTAGCAATGAAAGAGCTCTCCTATTGGCCTACCATAAAATTTACCTTAAATTGTTATGTCTTTGTAGTTTTGTACTATCTAGTCTTGCACTTTGACAAATTGTAAAACTGCATAATTCTATTGGAAACCCTGTGATGCATGTCATATTCAGAAGCCTACACAATCTCTGTAAATAAATCAATAAAAAAATTAACCATAAAAAAGCAATGAAGTTAGTCTAAAAGGACATATTTAATTGTGATTTGTTTGCATTTTACATTTTCATAATATGTAACCACATAAAGGCCAGTACGTATTGTAGCTAGGTATATGACAGCATGAACGTGAAATGAAAGTGTCATGCATAGATTATGTCCCATTACAAATTCCTTTAAAAGGGACCTTCCTACTTTGATTTTTCCAGTGCTAACCAATTCCTGAAGATATTATGGCCTTCTGTCAGTTTCCAAAACTAGTTCTAGACATTTAACAGATGAAAGCACTCACAATTCAAGCAAACTTGTTAAATATTTGAATCTGACTTCACAGGAGTCAAGAAACAAAAACTATCAAACTTGATAAGTCCTTGGGATTAGAGGGAGTTCAATTCCCCATTTCTCATGAAAATGGAGTTATTCAAGGTTATGCACCTCTACCTTGATATAACACAACCCGATATAACACAAATTCAGATATAATGCAGTAAAAGCAGTGATCCGGGTGGCAGGGCTGCACATTCCGGCGGATCAAAGCAAGTTCGATATAACGCAGTTTCACCTATAACATGGTAAGATTTTTTGGCACCCGAGGATAGCATTATATCAGGGTAAAGGTGTACTGAACTCTATGGACCAGACTTCAGTACATATTACAGTTTAAAATATATAAAGAAGTGTAAATTAAACAGAATGCAAACCAAAGCATGTTAATCCAAGAAGTCATTAATACAATCTCTAGTGGGTTTATCAGTATGCCACAGATAAAAGATTCTGACTGAATGTCAACTCTTACTTCTCTACAAATAATGTCTATGAAAACTAAACAATTCTCACCCAGTATTTTGCAGTTTACAGGGTACTATAGAAATCTGAGAATTAATCTCAGTGATGAAAAGCTTAACTTTTTGCTTGTCTGTAGGACGGTCTAGGGGAAAAAGGGTTTTTTTTTTAATTTTTTTCTTAGAAAGACAAGATGTGTGAGGTAATACCTTCAGTTGGCAAGAGAGAGAGAGAGAAAAGTTTTCAAGCTTTTACTGGTCCAATAAAAGATACCCACCTCACTCACCTTGTCTGCCTAATATCCTGGGACCAACATGGCTACAACAAACCCATTCTTTCTCCTTTTAGTCCAGGAACTTTATAAGAAGTTTTTTTAAAATCGATTAAAATATGGAAGGTAATTCTTAGCCCAGTAAGCACCTTCTCTTTACTAAGGATGTGTCAACATCCAACCACATCTGATGTACTTTTACCTTTTCAGGAACTTCCAGGTTCCTAATATTATTGGCTTATATCCCTCCAATATCCCTATGGTTTGGAGACCTACAGGGAGATTTTCAAAGGCACAAATGGTAGCTGGGGCAAGCCAATGGCAGTTGGATGCCTAAATTCCCAGCTGCATTAGAGCTGCAGCTTCATGTTGCCAAGCAGGAGGAGTGGGGTAAAACTGTGTGTACCCCACCATTCCCTGAAGAAAATGGACTAACAGTATGGCCCCAAATGAGTTGGCGGTCAAGTCTGAATCTTAATAGATCACATGCCCACATCATAACTGGCATCCTTGTTAGCCACTTCAGCAGAGGCCAGAGACAGAATGAGCATGAAGGCTTTAGATATGATGGAGCTTCATCAAAAAGGAAGGAAGGATCTTAGATGGACATATGGTCAATGTTATAGGCAGCTCCCGCTACACTGAGGGCTCTGAAGATTAAGAAGATGACTTTAAACTGGCAACAGAAGCAGACTGGGAGCAAACAAAGACTATGACACACAAATGATGTGTTTATGGTATCCTAGTCCACTGAGGAGATGGGTAGCTGTATTCTCCCCAATATAGTATGTCTAAAAAGCTTTCATATTTAATGTCAGAATTAGTTTAAGGCATCTAGAATATGAAAAAACCTAAAGATCTGGCTGCAGTGATCCAAATTCTGAGAGAAAATGACAGTTTTCTAGAAAACTGAAAGATGACATTTTCCACTACTGATGCTACCTGATTTTCCAGGGTTAGTAAGGAGCTCAACAAGACTGAAGGGTCACACCACTTTGAAGAACAGGAAGTAGGTATGTTCAACGCAGGGGGTTACCAGTGGGAAAGAGCATTCTAACAATACCTCTACCTCGATATAACACTGTCCTCAGGAGCCAAAAAATCTTACCATGTTATACGTGAAACCGCGTTATATCAAACTTGCTTTGATCTGCTGGAGTGCGCAGCCCCGACCGGAGCACTGCTTTACCGTGTTATATCAGAATTCGTGTAATATCGGGTCACGTTATATCCGGGTAGAGGTGTAGTTCTATGAAGAGATATCTCACTACGACCAGCATCACTACTGTTTGCTTTGTAGCTAGAGGACTTCAGTCCCCAGAGAAATCATCCAGCAACTTTCAGAAGCAGTAAATCCACTTTAAAAAATATGGTGAACTATGATCATATTTACATGGCAAAAACACAAAGAACATGAGACAATACAAAGAAAGGTAAGAAACTCCTCAGATACTTTAAATGATTAATTCAGAAGTATGCCCTCCCCGACCCCATGCATGCGTTTCATAATACAAGTTTGAAAGGTAATCAGGTCCAAGAACAGTCTCATACAACTATTTCTTCCATCTACTATTGTTTCACCACCTAGATTACTATAACTGAAAGATGAGATAAGTATTCTGCTCTTTGTACCTTCCGTTTCACTGTACTTAAGTTTCCTGTTGTGTAGTATTCACACAGCAATAGGGAGAGGAAAACCATGTTAAAAAAAGAAATGGTGACTAAAGTCACAATAAATTGGGAGATATAACTGAAGTTTTGTCTTTTTAACTGACTAAATAGTAAGTTTTTCCGATCTAACAGAAAAGAGTGTTTCAAATCTAATCAAGAATTTGATTTTTACAATTTTAAAGAAGAACAGCATACTAGCTCATGTTAATATACACTTAACGTATTGCTTCACTATTCAGACCATTATGTCAGACAGTCATCTAACTGACCAATTTAACAACTGTTCAGAGAATCACTAAATGGATCTGCAGTATAACATTAAAGTTAGTATTTTGATATTATAGGCAGAATTGGCAGTGTCCCATTATAAGATCCTGGTTTTGGTTCCTTGTAACTTTGACAACTTTATACTGCCTGGGATGAAATTTTCCATGCCAGATGTCTTTCTCCAGCTGAATTTTTTGAAAAAAATGCCAAAACAGCTCAGCTATTTCTAAGAATAAGGCATAGGGAAAACATGCTTTCCCACGTTAATTTCCAGCATCATCATCTTTGATAAGCAACCACATGCTTTGCACAAGGGACTTTCATTTGGAAGGGGGAGTCTTTTGTTTCAAGGATGTGTCTTGTTATTTCTGTGAAAATCTGCCCAGGTTTGGCCAAGTTATAGACCTTTGACAAACTGCATCTTACACACACTCAGAGACCTGCTAGAGCTTCACAGTTAAACTCCCTTACGATTTTGATCGCATGCCCCAGCTTGGAGCTGAGCAGGACTTTCCTTGATATTGTTGCACAAGATTGCTGCAGGTCAGGCTGGACACCATAACTGATAGCATAGACTAACTCTCAATGACATCATTGCTGGGCCCAGGCAGGATGGAAGAGGAGATCTCAATTTGAATGCAGAGGGACAACAGCCAAATTTGGTGTGGTAGATTGTAACTGGATGAGCACTCGTGTGCAGGGTGACCAAAATCCGAAAAAGCATCAGAGAGACAATGACTGGCTGGGTAAGGAGAAGGGAGACATGACACATAATAGATGAGGAGCCTTGGGAAAAGAGACCATGGGGATAGGGAACATAGATGGTGGGTGATGAATGGAGGCTGGGGGGACCTGGGACTGGAAGTTCAGTGGGGTGAGACTAGGCCTGGCTGGACAAAGAGACTGGAATAAGAAACCTCAAGAGTAGAAACTGGGGCTTGCTAGGTAAGGAGAACTGCCCTACGAATGAGGAGTGGGGAAGAGACAGGGCAGAAGGGGGGTCATGATTGGGAGAAAATGAGAAGAAGAGTCTGTGCCCAAGAGATAACTCTCCAGAGAGAGTCTCACCATTCCTCTGCCATGAGCACATACGGAAAAGAAAATGTGCATATGCATTACAATTATCACATAGGAGGGCCGAATTAAGGCTACACTGGCAACCTTAATCCCAGCATTTCCAAATTTTGAGTGCTTGCCTTTGCAATATTATGTTTTAGTGCACCTTTTTGCATGCAACATATTTTCACTTCAAAATTTCAAACTACTACACACTGCTGAAATTTTAATTCTATTCCCATGACTCTACATCTTCTAAAATGATACAACTATGAGAACTGTGCATGCCCTTTCTCTAAACATAAAGGGTGAGTTGCTCAAAAGCTGACATTTGACATCCAGTACAGATGAGGAGGTAGGGTGCAGAGGCTTGCTGTAAACTGTGGCTGCTGCCATTGGTCCCCAAGGATTGTTTGGGCAGTTGGGAATCATGAGAATGCAAGACTGTGACCACACCCCATATGCTAGGGTGGGGCCAAAGAGTGGAATAAGTAGTACCTTGTAACTGCCAATATATATGGTACATGAAATGCAGACTGCAGGCTGACAACAACAAAATATGGTAATTACTACACTAACTATCATACTATTTTAGTTTAGCTATTTCTGAATCTGATATAGTTTTGGTATTATATATACTTCTATATTTTAAAACTCTTGCATAGTTGCATCACAATGTTGTGCAATACCAAATTTAGAACTACAAACTGGAAGGAAGAGGGGAAAAAAAGAAGAAAAAAAAAAGTTTATTGCTTATAGATCATGGAAAATCACCATTAATGTAGATTATTTTTTATTTTCCTTTAATACATTAGTATTCACAGAACCTTCTGTTCCATTCTGGAATTAACTAAAATCTAAAATAAGATGCATGTTACGTATACAGCTATTTCTTAAAAGTAGTTTACAATATATTTTCTACAACTGAAGTTAACTAGTCTAATTTTCAGGTGATATAATCAAGGTAGCCTTGAATCAGAGGTGCACATGCACACATACCTCCAAAGAACGTGGAAGTTCCTGTCTAACTTCAGCACCTTTCAGGTATTTGAACATCCATCCCATTGCTGAGTCATCCTGTATGTATGAAAGGATTCCTTAACCAGAAGGCAGGGAGGAGTCCCAGAAGATGAATTGACCTGTGAAGTCATCGACCAAAGACAAACTGACCTGCAAAGTCTGGGAAACCCATGAGGGACTTTAAGAATTCTTTAAGAATTCTAATACAAGTATTTTAATTAAACCAAGAGCACTATCGAAGAAGCTAGTCTCATCACATCCACTCAGCAAATAGTTTTGTAATAGAGCAGGGAACTCTTAAGGTGCATAGCTCTAAACTTGGGCCATTTTTTGCCTTCAGAATGCACTCAGTTATCATTAGCTGTACAATTACAGGGACTGAAGTTACACAATCAATACCATATTATTAAAACACCATCACAAGTGTACCATTGCTCTTGATCAAGAAAGTCTATAAAGGGATTCCATACGTGGGCAGGAAAAATGGTGTTGCTCACACACGTAAGACAATCTAAGACCTGGGGAGTTGTACTCGTCTGATGTTAAGCAATCAAAAACACACGACCGAATCTGTGGATAGCATCCAGAGAATGTTTTTTTAACCTCAATGTCTCTCAGTTACAGTATTCTTGTATTAATTACTTGTAAATCCTACTGTTGCATGATGTTCCTAACAAAAAACAACAACAATCTTTCTTCTAAGTTGACTGTATCCTTTTGATCACTTCTGGTTGTTCTACACATGCACTACCTTTCTGCAAGAATGTTATCAATTATTACAGTATACAAGAAAACTGACACAGTAAATAATTTATAATTAGTAATGACACAAATATACTATGCATAAAATCACAACTGAAAACAAAGCAATTGTGACATACAACATGCCCAGATATTTTACAACTATGAAGTTATAGAACCAACATAATTAACTACAAAAGACCAATTTTATAAGTTGTATAGGCCAGTCTGAGACAATTTCCTTACCTAAAGAAAGCTTCCAAGTTATGGTGCGTAGTGGATGAATGAACTGTGGTAGCCGCGGCCATGGGGCATTCACCAGCATCTGTCCGCTTTCACTTCCTGTCCAGATAAAAATCCCCCCAAAAGTTTTAAGTTTAAAATCTAATGCCGAGATTCCATCTGGTATAAGAATGAGTGAGTTAATAATGAACTACGATCACCTCATTAGCCTTTGTCTTTCCTACTGACATTTAGCATCCCTCAGCATAGCAAAAACAAGTCTGGTTGTGACAGCCCAACGGTACGTGGATATTTTTCCATATTGCAAATACTACAGATAGAATTGGTAGTCTCTGCTGAAGATAAGCATGCAATTGAAAGATTGGTTATATGCTTAGTCTTAACCTGTATTGGCCAAATTATATGGAGGAGTTTAAACATTTGCTCTACTGATCCAATGCCACCAGTCATTTGTTGCCATGAGCACTAAAAAAAAAAAAAAAAAAAAAAATCACTACCCGAATTAAGTATTAATGTCATCTAAAGTCACAGAAAACACGACGTACACCTCTACCTCAATATAACGCTGTCCTTGGGAGCCAAACAAATCTTATCGTGTTATAGGTGAAACTGCATTATATTGAACTTGCTTTATCTACTGGTGTGTGCAGCCATGCCCCCCCGGAGCACTACTTTACCACATTATATTCGAATTCATGTTATACCAGGTCGCATTATATCGAGGTAGTGGTGTATACTAAAGAGCAACCATGTAGGCTTTTCCTTGTTTTTCCTGTGTCAAAGATTTATTTCCTTTATCATGTTATGCTACTATATAAGGAGCTTTCTTGTCAATTTCATCTGTTTTAAAACAGCATTAAGAATCTTCTTCCTATAATCAGACCAGTAAGATTATTTTTGTGAGAGCATAGAGTAGATATTAATATGCTAGTTCAGTACTTGTTTGTATTTCTGAAAAATACTAACAAAAGGCTCACTCATCCAATCTGTCCTATTTTCAGCACTTTGGTATTCCTCCCATCATTGTTCAACTTGAGAAACTACAGTCTAAGGCAAGAATGCTATTTTATACAGTTTTATACAGTTTCTGATTGATGCTGAGGGCTGGTTCCTCTTCTTGGTGAAGTTATGGGGGCAGGTCAAAAAGTGGCAAAGATTTGGAACATCCAACTGGAATAGGAGTTGAAAGCAAAACAGAATCCTCTGACAAAAAAATACATGTATTTTGCTCAACTGACAGCTTGGCTATTAAGCTACATATTTAAGTTAAAATAATCATAAATAGCTAAATATGTATTATGAACACTTGTGTTTCACCAAAAAACTTTGATTTAACATGTTTTCTAGACAACTAAGATTAATAAGCTATTTAAGTTTTGAAGCTGCAAAAAATTATAAATGCTAGGCCACGTTACTGTAAGGAGATACCGCTTAACCCCACTAAAAGATAGCAGAGAAACCCTGAATGTTTCACAGATCAATTTAGAAATTAGGAGTTGTGATAAAAAGGAGTTGACAATTTTCCAGAGAAAGATAAAGCTTTGACTTGACTTGTAATAATAATAATAATAATAATAATAGGAGATATATCTATCTCCTAGAACTGGAAGGGACCTCAAAAGGTCATTGAGTCTAGCCCCCTGCCTTCACTAGTAGGACCAAGTACTGATTTTTGCCCCAGATCCCTAAATGGCCCCCTCGAGGACTGAACTCACAATCCTGGGTTGAGCAGGCCAATGCTCAAACCACTCAGCTATCCCTCCCCCAGGCCAGCAGTTGGCACTGAATGGGACTGGCAGCGGTACCCCGGCTGGCAGGAGCCAGCAGTGGAAACCCCAGAGCGGCGGCGGGCTCAGCAGCTTAGCCCGGCCCAGCTCTGGGAGGTTTCGGCTGCTGGCTCCTTGCCAACCGGGGTCTCAGCCCACCACCAGCCCAGGGTTCCTTCCCCCAAGCCAGCAGCGGGTGCTGAGAGGGACCGGCAGCGGTACCCTGGCTAGTAAGGGGCCAGCAGCGGGAACCCAAGAGTGGCAGCAGGCTGAGCAGCTCAGCCTGCCCCACGTGCCATCAAAAACTGGCTCGCGTGACCCCTGAGCTAGAGAAAATTGGGGGGAGGGGTGGCGGCAAGTAGAGGCAGCAGAGGTCAGATGCACCAAAATACAACTGTACATTATTTTTTGTTATTGAGGCTGCCAAAAAAACCAAAACAACAAAAAAAACCAAAACCAATTCCTACGATTTGGAAACATATGTGCATATTCATTTGTTTTTCCTAAAGTATTTTAGGAAATTTTGTCAGAGCAGCCACCAGCAAGAGTTGGTGGCTGCACTGAGGTCACCACAACCTTTGTTGTGCAAACCCCTGCTCTAGGCTTTTAATGGAGTTTAATGGCTTAGTGTCTGCTCCCATTGGCTTCACTGAGAGCAGCATCAGGTCTTAAATAAAGGGAAAGTCAATGCTTAAAGAAATAAGAGTGAAGCCAGTAGTAGGAAACTGATTATACTCAATTACCAGTTAAGATGGGACTACTGCTATTTCAGAGGAAAGACACAGCTTGATATTTTTGTAAGATAAACACCCACCCTGGTCAGGAGACGGATGTTTCATTTTGTGCAACTTTGTCCTAGAAGTACCGACAACTGAAATTCACTTACTTCAGAATACTATTTGAATGTAAAAAGATAAGCTCTCTTCATACTCTGCTTTCTCTTCAGTTCGTATAAATCTTTCATAACAACTGATTGCGTTATCACACAAGTTCTGACATACATTAAAGGATGGAGGAATGACAGTTACTTTAAATATGAATGTGGGTGCCTGACTTTCAAAAAGGTTCTAACTTGTTAGCCTAAATAACTTATTTTTTAAGTTATAGAATTTGTTGGCTACTTTTACCCACTAATCTTTTGTTTTTCCAAGTAGTAAACTGTAGTTCCTCAAAAATCCTGTTAAGCTTCTGTTTGAAAACCAATCCCCTTTTTCAGTTTTATCTTAAAGCTGCTTTAAATCCCCTTATTACACATTTTATTCAGTGCTCCAATGAAACACTTTAAAAGCCTCCCTACAGTATTTTTACCTATCAACTCTACCTATTCTTTATGGAAGAATAGAAATCAAGATGGTCCCTGCAGTGTTTTGTGCAGCATTTCACCCTAATTTTAAGTAGTATTCTGGAGCACTCCAAATTAGGAAAATCCTCCTTTTTTTAATCTGACACTCTCTTTTAAAAAAAAAATTTGCAGAGACCAACTATGAGAAGTCTCTGGAGTAAGCCCCCAGTTTAGTTTCCTCTACAAACTGAAAGGGCCTGCTAAACCCAGGGTTGTGAGTTCAATCCTTGAGTGGGCCATTTGGGGACTGGTCATGCTTTGAGCAGGGAGTTGGACTAGATGGTCTCTTGAGGTCCCTAATAATCTATGAAAAAAAAAAAATCAACCCAGTCAAGCCTAACAGATTTCAGAGGTAGCCGTGTCAGTCTCTATCAGCAAAAACAATGAGGAGTACTGCCTTAGAGACTAACAAACTTCTTTGGGCACAAGCTTTTGTGAGCTAAAACCCACTTCATCAGATGCAGAGTCTCTCTGAAACACTTGCTGCTTTCAGTTAATGACAACATTACCTCTCGCCCACTAGATCTGGCACATCTCTTACCTCAGAAGAGATGTTTTACTATTACACACTGAGTTTAGTGTCTGATAGAAGATTTTGCTTAATAGCACTGGAGAGGTCAGGGATATTTCACTTTGATCTTCTCTCACTCTGAGGGCACCAGTCTGAAAAAGCCCAACCCTAAAGGGGGAGGAGCCTATAATAACCCCAGCAGCTGGGCCGCTGTTTATAAACAACCACCGGGGAGACGCACACGCCAGGACAGACGTCAGGAGCAGAGCGGCTTTGGGGCTCAGAGTGAATTAAGGTCTCAGAGGCCAATGACCATTTCCTGTGGCAGTTCCCCGCCCCCCTTCCCCGTACACAGCCCGCATCACCCCCGCCCCACAACTCTCAGTCCCGCCCCTCCCCCCTTGGCCACCCTCACCGCTTCCCCCTTCACTGCCGGCCCAACCCCGCCCCCGCCCTACTCTCATTCAGTCACGCGTCCTCCTCGGCCCAAACACCGCCCTGCCTCTCCCCAGTGCGCCCCCCGTCCGGGCCCCGAGCAGCACTCAGCCCCCGTTTCCAGGGCTGCTCCGCCCCCTTCTCCTCAGCCCCGCCGCTCGGCCCGCTCTCAGGGCCATATTGCGCAGGAGCTAATTTCCTCAGGCCGGCAACGCGCCCCGTCCCCTCGCACTCACCGCTGCGGCCGCGATGCCCCCCGCCGGCTGACTGGGTTGAGGGGCTTGGTGGGGGGATTAGAACCTTCTAGGCCAACAGGGAGCCAGTAAAGCCACCGTCCGCTTCCGTGCCTCCAGGAGGGCGGGGCTCCTTTCCAGACTCAGCCGCCTAGCACTCCCTGCGGCGCATGCGCTGGCCGCTCCCGGGCATCTGGGACCGTCATGACGCATGCGTCCTCTGCGCGCTTCTGTTCTTCCACCCGCTAGGTGGCGGGAAAGTCCGTTTTTTGAGTCACGTGCCGCTCCTGCGCCACAACGAGGCGGACGCTCCCGGAGTGCGTCAAGTTCTGCCGAGGGGTTTGGTGCCTCGTTGTGTAAAATGGGGAGAGGGAACCTTGTGTGTCGGCTCCGCTCGCTCCAGTGCCGGACCAAGGAGCTCGCAGCGGAGCGCGCACACGCAGAGCAGTTCAATGTGCTGCGGCACCGTCTCCCTCGTCTCCCTGCCAGGCCCCGCACAGCAATCCCGGGCCCACCCCGCCTCCCTCCGCGTTATGCTGAGACCCACTGTCTCCTCATCGCCATCCCCAGCAGCCCAGCCTGCTGCGTTAGGGGAGCATCCATTCCATGGCAGGTGGGCATAGCGGTGCTGACCCGCACGCCGTGTGCTGAGGACGCAAACACTACGCCCTCCTTGCCAGCGCCAGCCCAACACTGGCTGCTGTAGTCACATAAACAGTGGGAAGGATAAATTGTCTCTATGCCCCCCCCTTGATGCAAGAACAGAGGCAGAGTGGTGTAAAGGTGGCGTTGAGGTACCTTATGCCCCCTCCATCTAGGACCAGCAATGGACCAGGCTGGGTTCTGGTGTAAGTTAGAGCAGCCTCAGGACTACTCCAATTCACACCCCACTGCTTGTGGACCCCAAGAGGCAGTTTTAACATCCAAGAATAGCCTCTCACAACAGCCTTTGTGGGAAGAACTGTGATAGGGTAGTATCATAGAGTTACAAGGTAGGAATGTGAGTATTTCAGCGTTTAGTGGCCAAAGTGGTCGTCCCTTTAATTAAATATCACAGGGGTAGTTGTGTTAGTCTGGATTTGTAAAAAGCAACTAAGAGTCCAGTGGCACCTATAGATTAAAAGATGTGTTGTAGCATGAGCTTTTGTGGGTGAATACCCACTTCGTCAGATGCATGTTATTCATGAACAATCTGAATTCATTACCCATGGCAACCATACACTTCTACTAGTGCCCATGGATTTCCTGGCATTTGCTTATGACAGTATAGCTGACCGTAACATTTTACAGTATCTTAATATAGTTGTAGACATATACCAAGTCTTTAACTTGGGATAATTAGCTTTATGTAGATTTATTATATGTTGCCAGATTTATTTTTTTGCATGTATTGTATGGCTTTTACTTTTGTTTTGACCTGGAAAGGTATTATGTCAGTATTGGTGTAAGAATGGGTTATGTTGCATGACTTTCAAAAGTGAAACTTTTTTTCTACAGGAAATCCTCATTTGATTAGAATCCAACTTCTTGAACTACAGCTGCAAACTAAGGAAACACAGTAACGAGCTAACGAAAAAATTGAAGTAAATATGCATTATATGATTTTCATTTAATCTTCAAGTTATTATATAACATAAAATATAGTAACAAAAATAAATCAGTTTATTACAGAAAATCACAAATATATTCTTACCTATAAAGTACTTGACTGCATTATAATCAATACTTCAAGGAAGAGAGAGAGAACAAAACCATGCTTATGTTTTGTATCTATTCTTTGTTGTACCAAAAAATTAATTGCATGCACAATTTCTCTTTAAATAAACGGTTATTAAAAATACCAAAACCTTTTGGCATTACAGTTACTCTCTGCAGATAAGAATACAGGGTAGATAGTAAACAGAGATGAATGGAGATTTATAACTGTTGGCATCCAAATGTACCAGTCAAATGCTTATCCTTGGTGGACTGCCATTAATCATTGGAATACAGTACTATAAGGAATAGGTCTGATTGCATTTAACTGATATTCAAATTGCCCTGTCTTTTGTTATGCTTTCTCTGTAGAAAAGCAAGTACATGGTTTTTTCTATTGAGGTTGCAACAACTTACATATGTACTTAACTTTACACACTGAGAGAAATCCTATTGTCTTTAAAGTTAAGCAAATTTCTGTTTGCAGGATCAGAATATATCTTTTGTAAAATGCTGCAAATTAAGAATAATAATAATAGAAGTCAGATCTGAGGGTGGGGGAAGGGACAGGACTTTTTCAAACTCTAGCCACAATTCAAATTCTACCAACTCTTGATGCTGATATGAAATGTCATTCAAAATAGATCATGTAGATAGATGTTCATAGTATGATCGTCCTCCTTTATGGGTTTGACATTCACACCATTATCATTAGGCTTCAGATTAACTATCACCCCGCAACACTCCAATTAATGGAAACAGTTCACGCCTTTCATCGCTATTGCTTCATGATGTCTGCACTACAGACTCTCGCAGATTACCAATCCATTCATTTTCATTTGGATCAAATTGTGAAGGTTATTTGTATTTTTGCAATTGTAAAAGCTACATTTTTAATGTGTTCACTAATTTTGAGTGCTGCCATTTTTGGGGAGCCAACTTGAGACATCTTTTGCTTGACTTTTAGAGGGACTGTAGACCAGCAGTTTAGTTACCTAAAAGTTAGATAAGAGAATAGAAAAATGAAAGGAGAGAGGGAGGAATGTAAGAAGAAATGGGAAAAAAGAGAACAGAAGGGAGAAAAATTGATATATGGATTTGCGGTAAGAGTATTGGTATAGATTCATATTGATGCATTTTCCTCCAGAGAAAACGGAAGAATTTAATTATGGTATAGAACTTTTCCTATGGAGTCTAAGCTCAGCTGCCAGATCTGCACCCAGACCTAGAGGAATCATTCTAGAAGAGAGGAAACATGATTTGACAATATCCTCTTCTGAAACATTGGTTGCTTTAAAAAAAAAGTTTTTAAAGAGAGCTTAGAAACATTGTCACAATACATATTGATACAAAATGAAAATAACTAAGCAGATTCTTATGATATTCCAAAATATGGCAAGTACTTTTAGTGACAACCATGATATTACAAGAGAGTTTCTTTGATATCAAATACTTTTCTCATGAAGACAACAGCTGTAATTGGCACCCATTGAACCAGCTTGACATGATATCTTGCCCTGGGACAGCAGGATTTTGCTTTCAATAAAAGCTTTTGGCATCCTCTCTGGGTAGGTGCTGCTGTCTTCATTGCACCGATTTTCTGGCATATTTTCATGATCTTCATGGTCTTCAGTACTTCCTTCACAATATTTGGCATTCAACTTACTGTTACCAGAAGAAGCACAGTTCTGCATACCTGCTATAATATTTTCGACCACTCTAGTTTTCAGAATATATTCACTGACAGGCAAAATTTATTGTAAAACTAACTTTTGCTGAAATTATGCTTTCTCTCAAAAAATTCCTGTAAACAACCATTAACAAGTAGGGCAGCAAATAATACAACAGTCCACTGGTTCTTCTTTCCTTTCCTCAGTTTGTTTCTGATCATACTCTATTTCTTCTCTCCCTTGTGTTTTTATAATCCACTTTAGCAGAATTTTTGAAATTGTTTAAATTAGCATTTAGAAATACAATTACAGCAGTTTCGCTTCCAAAGGTCTTCCCTCATTGGCCCTGAACACATGTAAAAGAGCAGCTAACCTATGGATTGTGCTGGGTGGCCTTGATGCTTTTTGATTCAAGAGAGAGTGGTGAAGGCATGGACAAGAATATGCATCTCCCTGTCAAGTGATTTCACGATCTCCTGAGTCATTTTTATGCATTCTGGAAGTAGTGACCTAACCAAACACAATTAATTTGATGTATAATTCCATGCGATTTATTGTGCTTTGTTCAGATAATTCATCAAAGCCTAAAAGATGGTGTAGGCTCTTCCTACGTCCCTCCCGTCACTAGCCTTGCATGCCGTGTCCCCGGGGCATTCACTTGAGAGAGGGCAGCTAGGAGGAGTAGCACTTCCAGTCTTTCCTTGGGATATTTTTTGTCTGCAAACAACTTTGACTTTGAAAATCTCAGCCTACCTATGAGATTTAAATGCACAATTCCCATTAATTGCAATGGGAATTGCATATCTAAATCATCTAGATGTCTGAAAATTTCAGCCCAGTCTCCACTGGGGGATCCATAGGAACACTGTGGATAGAGACTGCAGGGAGGAAGTGCTGAACGAATATATCCCTGCTACCTGGTGACCTTTGTTCGAGGAAAGGTTATAGGTGCCTAGCATGAGAGCTGCCCCCTGGTGCACACTCTTCCACTGAAGTCTTCAGTAAGGTCTGCACCAACAGAAGCTGATCCAGACCCTGAGTGAATTTGGCTTTCGGCATGTGTACGCTATTTTCATAAAAATTTAAATCTGAAGCACACCAACATGCAGTCTTAACAATGTCCTGCTAAATTCTAATACCAATAAGGTTTCACGCTGCATCAATAAATGTAGCTATTAATTATCATCATCATTAAAAGTTTATATTATGTCAGTGACCAGAGGCTCCAGTCAGGATTAGGGCACCGTTGTGCTGACCAAAGATATATTAAGTCCCTGTCATGAACAGCTATATTGGAAGTATTTCACTAATACTACTGTAAATGCAATGACCAATTTTCTGTTGTCATTCTTCTCTTTACAGCAAAATACTGAAGCTATTGTATGATTAAACAGTGCAGCTCTAATGTCTTGGAATTATCAAGGAGACTGAAGTAGCAAATCAAAATAATACCCTGGAAGTAGGTTAGCATATCATGTTTGGTGGAAGCTTGCTAGCAACTTCACTAGGCAACAGCTGTTTTCAAGGGCATGTGACAAGAAGAAACCTGCTTTAGTAAACATGTAAGTTTCCTGATTTATTTTAAAAAAAAAAACAAAAAAACACAACCTACTAATTTTCAAATGTTTAAAAAAAATTAAAATGACAGTTTACAGCTATTTTTAAAAAAGGTCTTCCTTAATAATAGTTAAGAAATAGCAGGGAGGAGGTTTGTTATGTTTGGATATTTTAAATGCTATAGTCAGGCTTGTAAAAATGTATTAACATCTTCTAAAATTACTGGCTCCATAAATAAACAGTAAGCATGATTTACTAAGCCCGTCGTCCGAACTGTGGTACAACCATACATTCTTTTCCCCGTATTTGATCCGTGAGTTTAATAGGTGGTATGTTTCAAAATCATTTACTTATTATGTAGGATACTGGTAGCATGCCTTCCAGATAAATCTGATGTGAAAGAAAATAGGCACAGGTCATTAGCGTTCACTGAATTGCAAAACAAAAGACAAAGGACTAGTCACTCAGTGAAATATTAACACTTGCTGTAGGTTTCCCTGTAAACAAGCAGCTAGAAGAAATATTTTAATAGCTTTTAGTTTTTCTGAAAATATACATATCTGATTTTTCTAAAGTAACCGCCTTGTTTCCTTTTCTATTAAATAATACTAAAATATTCCTCTGGCAAGTCATGGCACTTTAGTGGCAACACTGATGGGAACCCTAGTGTGCATAAGGCTCCTGAAACAGAAAGTTTATTTTTCTATATTGCACCATCAGACTCTCAATGCTTAACAAATAATGAGCAGTAAAAGTGCCAAAACACTAACAAATGGTGACACAAGGTGAAATGTAGGCTAAAAGTTGATGAGATTACTTGAGTATAAAACATTATGACTGTCACTTTGCAAGAATGCTTGTCTCTAAATTCAAAAGTGAAACAAATATTAAGAAAATCAGATGTGGAATGTAGTTGAGATTTTCTATTTCTCTGTTATCCTGTATGCTGGGGATTAAGTCTCTTAAGAGCAGTCTTTTTAGAGACTAAAATACAAAGTAGGAGCCATCCTTCTTCATAATTCTGATTAATCACTCTGCATATTAATTATTATCAGCTTCTGACAAGTTACTCTGCCTACTAATTATCCACAAGGTATGGGCTACTCGCTATTAAGACTAAATATGTTCTAATGATCATAGATATCAAAGTTGCCAGCACACTTAGAAGTTTTCTGCTGTGAAAAAAATTGTTGTCAAATATATAGTTGTTAGTTTTGAAAAACAATTATTTTTTCCAACTCAGAATATTTATCTCACACACATCATGGATGACTCAGAAGTAACAAGTTACATGCAGGTGGCTCACACATAGTTGAATTCTGATTAATACCTTTAAATAGGAGGACCTCCTAATATATATTTAGCTCCTGTGTCATCCCCAATATATTTACAACTATCATTAGCACCTTTAACTGGATGTCACTGCCACAGCCAAGAAAACACAAAACATCAGGGCATTCATTCCAAAATCCTCCTTTGCGAATTAATCCTGTGTAGAGAAGAAACTCCTGAGGCCAGATCTTAGCCTCTATTAATTCTTCTTTGCACAATTCCATATACACAAAGCTGATTTAAAGATGACCTAGGTGGCCAGCTGAAGATTGTATTTGAATAGAAACAACTCAGTGAGTTACTGCAACCTGGAGTAATGTAGGTTATCTAATTCATGCTGGGGTTTGAACTCTGGCCCTCAGCAGCTCCAGAGATTTAGTGGGTAATGTAGATGGCCTACAGCTTGTCCAGACCCAAATATTAGTCCCTCAAAAGAAGACTTTGAAAGAGTGTTTTCATTAGTTTCCTGCTTTACTAACATCTGCTAAACATTATCAAACTTATCCACCTTTTAACTGGATTATGGAGAATCTTCTCAGAAATGTATGTTACATTTCACCTAGTCCATGGGGGGAAACTACAGACTTGCCTCAAACTCTGTTTTGATTAATCCTTGACCAAAGCCATTTGTCTAGCACAGTAACTCCATTTTGGACATCTGTAAAGTCAAAGAATGAACAAAATTGAGAAGCCATAATCTTAAAAAAATTGAGAATTGGGAGACGCTAAAGTCTTGATTCATCTGATACTACACTTGAGTCTGCTAGATTTTACAATTTATCAGCAAGTCCCCATAAATGTCGTGGCATCAGTTTATTACCATGAATCTAACTCTTTTCTAGTCAAGCTCCACAAGCCTAGGCTAGATGTTTTCCAATTTGGGAAAGACTTGTTTTTGGTTGGGATCTATTCTTCAAATCTTACAGGAAGAGCACCATATGTTAGGAAGGATCACCTTTCTAGGAACAGATAGTTTACACTGATGTTTGCAAACCAAACTTTATCTTCTAATTTTGCAGAGGAACCGCAAAGCAGAATAATTTCTGCAATGTTCTGAACGGTCTTCAGCCTTGCTTTTTAATATTACCTTCTCCTGTTCTCATTTGTCTCTTTTTTGTACTAAATTGCCCATTTATTTCTTTGTTCTCAGGATCTGAGCAACTTGTTACTCAGATGGATCCAATACCAATGTCTTTTTCTTGCTATGTTGGTGCATAAATTTCTGATGTTCTTTCTTGGTGGGTACACACATTAAACCTGCCACACTGGTAGGTTAATAGATAAATGACACAAAGCATTTGGTTCTGTTGGATATTTTCAGATGCAAACATTTTTGAGCAGCTCTGACTTTTTCACAATACATCTTCTTATTCTTATTTTCTTAATGGCAAGAGAGAGGAAGGGAAAGCAAAACACAATGGAGGCCAGTTTCATTCCTTGTGCAAGTCCATTGACAGCAGAAGGATTGTGTAATATGCATGTTATCTTGCAGTGGGAAAGATGCAATGGAAAGTTGTATATTATATAAAATACCACTCATACAAGTTTGCTGGAGTACATACTTGCATGGCAGGTGTAAAGGAGCACCCAAGGTGCAAGGCCATAAGGACATTCAGGCCCTAGAAGTTGTAGAGTACTTGTTGCAATTTAAAATACATCTGAGTTCTAGCACTGTTTACATTTATAGCAATATCAATTGCCTTTCATTTGATATAAGCAATGTAGAGATTTATTTATTTAGTTATTCAGTATAAGTGGCATCACACCTTTATATACTATATGGCAATGTCCTTGTAGTGATTTTGATAGAATTGCGCTGTTTCACAAGATTGCACAGATCTTTATAAAAGTAAAGTTTTATAATAATAAATACATAATTTTATAATATTTCCCTGATTGTATATGCTATTATTACAAACAATAGAAGCTCCATTTCTACCACAGAAGGGAGAGTAGGAAAGAAGGCAAAGTATAGTGACCAGTTTTCTCTGAAAAAACAGAGGTGTTTCTGTTATTAGGGCTTGTCATTGTGTCCTCATCAGTTTCACCAAGGACAGTTTTGCCCTGTTTTTTGTAGCCTCTGCATACAGACTGCCTGTTAGCTGGGTCAGTGACATTGACAACAGGCCATCTGAGAATATATGCAACTCAGGGACCTCCCCAGCAGACCTGTTATATGTTGATACATTGCCCTTTACGGTAGAAGGGGGGTTGCTTGGCTGACAAGCAGGCATCATGTTCTCATTCACCCCCCAGAACTACAACTCATAACTAACTGACTCTACTATATGAGATGTGGTTTCTTTGCGCAGCGCTTCAAAGAATGGATTATTGCCACATGAATCCTCTTGGTTTGGTGTTACTTTAAGAAGTTGCAATAGCACCACCTGGTCACAAGAGGGAGCTCACATTACTCTAGTGACATCTCAAATAGTAGGAAGCCAGTTCCGTGAAAGCATCAGATATTGGCTACTGCCAGAGGCAGGATATTGGACCAATGACATATAATTACAAATCTTATGCTTTCATGGAAAAACCCCACCATCACTTACCAAATTTAATGTGTCATTTCAGTGGTAGGATACTGGGTGTTTCAATTTCTGACCTAGGAACATAAATGCTACAGGCAGCATTAACTCCCTTCCATGCCTCCCCCATTACTGGAGAGGGTAGGTAGATCAGAGCCACAAGGGATAGTAACCCTAGAAAACAGAGTAGAAGACAGGGCCCAAGACCCATTATATTAGTTTTCTTTTTCCTATGGATCTGCAGGTTGATCCTCTTCCCACACTTCTTGTCTGCACATCTACCCCATTAGAGGTAAATATATGAGGGTGCAGAGTCAAAGTAACAGCAATCCAACAATCTGTCCAGCGCGGGAGTACCTAGAGGATTGCTCTAGCCAGCATAATTAAGAGCAGCCCTTAGGTTCAGCCTCCAGTTAAGCCAAGGCTCATGTTTCCTCTGCTAAATTCAGCTTAGCTATGCCCTGAATATTGCCCCGAATTCCTAATATTCTATTTTATCTGTAATTCTTTTATCACTATTAATTGTGTGCATTAAAAGAGGAGAATAAAACATAAATGAAGGCCACCCTTCTTCCAGCTGCTAATGGCAGCTATATTGGCTGAGTTTACTCTGTTTAGGGGATTTTTTCTAAAATCATTAAAAACATGGCTCAGGCCCACGCCCAGAGCCTTACTCCTACTGCTATGTCTGAGAAACTGAAATACAGCTTCCCTAGTCTCCTTTCTAAGTGATTCTTTCCCACTTGTAAGAACTCAGAGTCCTTGGGGACACAGAATCAGAAGTATCTTTTATTTGGGGAAATGGGGAAAAGCAGTAAAAAGATACAGGAGAACTCTCTCTCCCTTTCATATTCAGGAAGCTGAACAACCCAAATCAGTGCATCAGGAGTTAGGTCAACCCCAGTTCCAAATAATAATCCTCTGATTTACAGAGGTTCAGAACTCAGTCCCATCACAAAACCCACTCATGGGTCCAGTTAGACTCAGAAGCAGTTAAGAGGTAGTTGGCCTCTGCCAGATTGCTCCAGTTCAGAAAGAACCACTTTGCCAGGTCTCCCTTCTGTATTAAGCTTGAGTTTTGTTGTTACCAAACCAAAGTGCACTACCTGGAAGGTCGTGTTTACCCACTCACTCCAAAACACAAATTCCTATGCTCTTTCATCAGAATAGTATTCATAATAGTTATTTATACAATCAAAACAAACAAAATCCAAGCAAAGAAACAAAACTCGGTAGGTGGAATTACTGGTAGGCAATGTTATAACTGCTGTAAATGAAGATAGCCCCAGCTGATTTCTTCCTTTTTTTCTCTATAGAGGGAACAGAAAGTTCCCTCCCTATCTTCTGGCTCTTCTCTTACTCCTGTAAGCCCCTGAAAGTTACACAAAACCAATCTAATTAACAACTGAATATTCTTGTACCACATCTGCACGCCAATGTTTTCTTTAACTCCCTGTCGATAAATTTATGTGACAAGATTGTGCAAACAAACTTATGTCAATCTATTTTAAAAGCTTCTATATAATCCTGAAAGTCTGGGCTTCTTCTAGGAACACTCAGTATAATGAAGTTGGTCCAAGCCAGGTGTGCAGTTGTAAACATGTCTCATGCTGTTAGGACTCATCAGCATGATACAGTAACCTGGAAATGTGAACAGACGCACAATCAGAAAAGGCCTGGAGATTAAAATCCTGTCTATCCTGTAACTTTTAACTGAGTTTGAAACCATTCTAAGGCATGGTCAACTCTAAATTTGGTTTGTGTCATCAAACAAACATGCCTAATGCTTCTTTTGCCCTTGCTGGTGGCATAGGCTAGCATGCAGGTGTCTTCCTGTAACAAGCTCAGCCCACTGATTTTTTGCAGTATAGATAGGACCCCATATCTTAGTGGCCTGGTTGGCACTTTTTGGATATGTGGAGGACACTCCAGAGTACATTGTTCCACAAGCTGATGTTATTTCATCTCACCTTAACTGATCACTCTCATTAGAGTGTGTATGGTAACACCCATTGTTTCCTGTTCTCTCTGTGTGTGTGTGTGTATATATATATATATATATATATCTTCCTACTGTATTTTCCAATGCATGCATCCGATGAAGTGGACTGTAGTCTACGAAAGCTTATACTCAAATAAATTTGTTAGTCTCTAAGGTGCCACAAGTACTCCTGTTCTTTTTGCATTGTTAGGGTATCTAAAGAGATATTTCCAAGTCAGATTGCTCTGCATTAGTAATGAATCTTAACAGCTGTTTCAGTAAACACTGTTCCAATGTGAAAAGACACTTTACATGACAGCACTGGATATAGGGAATTATTAACAAAAATCTTGACATTCATTTAGATGTCAGTACTCAATATTCTCTCATGGATGTATCATAGCAATCCTATCTAATGTAATGAAAATTTTAAGTTCAGCTTGACTTCTTTATACATTTCAGTACTTAGCAGCTGCATTTTTCATGTGCAAACAGACCCCCTACACATTCCCCCCCTCTGTGCTTACTTTGTTCACCTGGTGCCAATTATCACCATGTTAAGCTACACACCTCCAATGGCTTTAGCCTCTGACCATTGTGCTTCAGCTTTTAACATCATCTAGACCTACAACAGTATTACACATAAAAAAAAACTACATTAAAAGGACATTAAGGTTGCAAAGTCAAACACTCTAAAGTTAGGAAATGCCAGAATTAAGGTTGCCTGTGCAACCTTAATACAGCCCCCTTGTGCATATACATTATGGTACAGTCTCTGACTACGGGTTTCAGAGTAGCAGCCATATTAGTCTGTATCCACAAAAAGAACAGGAGTACTGGCACCTTAGAGACTAACAGTCTAGACTGCATGATCACATACTGCTTTTTCCTGACAGCAGAGGAATGGTGACACTTGGAAATCTTGGGTTCCATTCCAGGCTCTGAAGAAGTGTGCTCTAGTGGGCCCGGACTCCTCTGCCTCTTCCTCCCAATCTTGACCTCTTCTGCCCAGGCCCCACAACCTGTCCCCATCCCAGTCCTGTCTTTTCCTTATCTCTGGTTTCTTGTCCAAGTCTTACTCTCTTGGCCTACCCAGTCCCGGTCTCCCATTCCAGGCCTGGTGTCTGAGTCCTGGTCCCCACCATTACTCCCAGTTTCTCTCCCTCCCCATGTCGGTTCTTAGTGTCTTGTCCCAGTAGTTCCTGTTCACCCCTCCTGCCCAGCCAGGTCTCAATTCTCCCCACCCAGTTTCTCATCCAATCTATCTCTTCCCTCCCACTCCACCGATTCCTTGTCTCTCTCTGTCTCCCCCCATTCCTGGCTACTTGTCCCAGTTTCTTTGCCCAACTAGTCCCAATTCTGCACTGCACCACAACCCCTTCTCAGATCTATCTCTCCTCACTCCTATTCCTTCCACACTGGTCTTAGTCCCAATCTCTTTGTCTAACCATTTCCAACCCCTCTCTTTGCCCCCCCCCAGCTCCTTATCCAATCTCAGAGTTCCCAACTACTCCCAGCCTTTCCCCAGCCCTGGCTCCTAGTCTCATTATCCAACCAGTCCCACTCTCCCCCTCCCAGCCACTAGTCCTAGTCTCCTAGTCCAACCAGCCTCAGCATCCACAACCCTTCCGGCTCCAATTTCCAGCCTCTCCCGCTCAGCTCCCAGTCCCAACCTCCCCTCCCTACCCTTTTAAATTCCTAATTCAAGTCTTCCCACTAGCTCCCAGCCCCTTTACCCAACTAGTCCCAGTCCCTCTCCCCACTTCACCTCTAGTATTACCAGACTCCTTGCCCCAATCTAGTTCTTTCTCTACCCCTGGGCCGTCTTTTGTCCTCTGCATTCGAATCAGATGGGTTCTTCTTTCACGCTACCTGGGTTGCCAGCAAGTTGGGAGGTGTCACTAAGAACACAGTAGAGACAGGCTCCCTGCGGCCAGTTTCTGGACCTGGCCTGGAGCAGCTACTACAGGGAAAGTCCTTCTGAACCCCTTTACCCCTTGAGCTGAAGCATGCTCATTCACTCTGAGGGTGGCACATGCACAGTCCAGTCACATATAGGAGCTATGAGGGGATGAAGCATGCTTAATAAGGACAGAATCTTTGGAGAATTTAAATGCTAAATATCAAAGAAGTCTTTACTTGGCATGGGTGTGGGCTACCATTTTTCAAAGGTGTATAACCTGGCCAAATGTGGGCAGATTTCCATGGAAATAAAGGCACATCCCAGACACAAAGGCATCCCCCTACCACATTTCAAATCCCTACTCCAAAGCATGAAGGCACTACACCTGTTCAAGAAAGGTCAAGAATTTTTTTAACATAGGCAAAAAAAAAATGTTTTATTCCCTAGCCTCATTTTTGGATATGGCTGAACTATTTGGACTGAAATTTTCCAGTAAATAAACAGCCTGAGGCAGACAACTAGCATGGGAAATTTCAGCCCAAATGCTCAAAGATTTAAGCAACTGAAAACAAGGTCTTATAATGGGTCAACCTTAATGCTAGGGGTGCTACCAGCCCTGCCTATAATACCTAAGCTCTGATAACAAAGGTTTAGGGTATGCTTGTGTGTGAATAGAATTCTTTTCTATATCATTTTACTTCTTCCTTAAGGGGCCTCTTCATCCTCCTCTTGTTTATTCACACATTATTCCTTGACCTTCTATACATGCCCCTTTCCTTATCTTTGTTCTCCTTATTCTTTTTGCCCTTTTTTTGATATCAGTGTCCCCCTTTCTCACTTGTTAAAACACTCCCGCTGCTGGGCCTGTCTCTTTGTCTGTTCCGTATGGTTGGCCTACCCTGAGCAATTGTTCTTACCATGAAGTGTGTGTCTCTCTGGAAGAAAATATAAGCATTATTTAATCCAGCACTGGCAGGCATCTCCTACCATCCATGCCTGGAGAAATCATTGAAGTTCCACCAGCTGAGGAGTCTATCCTCAGATAAGTTCACAGTTGCTTCTGTTTGTTGAAAGAGGTTCAGTTTATGTATTGACTTCAGTAAGCAGCCCTTGAATCTTTAAAAGAGTTTCAAAAGAATTCCTGTTCAGGTTCTAATGTTCCAGCTGGCTTTCCATTCTGGAGGGTAAGTATTTTTATTCTCAGAGTGTTGTCTCTGCTTGTAACTGCACCTTGTATACATAAGGTTATACATACCCAAGTATAGATTAACAGCATTCCCTGGTGACTCCTTCCTTTCCTCATGCCCTCCCAAGTGCTGCTGCTTGCTCTTGCCAAATGCATGTAAAGTGGGTGTAAAATGCTACAAAATAAAAATTTCCCACTCAGTTACACTGGTGGTAGTTTTTACCTCCAGTTTGCATGCCTGGGGCTATTCGGGTAGCTGAGGATTGCTGGAGTGCATATCCTTTGTCCCTCCACCCCCACTCCCAACCCTGACATAAACCCCAAACTGCTCTACACCACTGGAAGTTTCTCCTGTGCAGAGGGGATCCTCAGTTTTCCACCTAGGGCAATTTAAAGATGTTTTGCAGATCAGGAAAAGTGGGTGTGGACAGGTTGTCCCTATGTCCTGGTATTTCCAGTTGCTGGAATAGTCTCTAAGGACCAGTAGTTTATAGTAGTTTGTATTGAGAGACTGGCCTAGAAGCTGCACCAGTCAAAGATTGTGTGTGAAGTGGAGGCACAAACAGCACCTTTGGGCCCTATGGTAACGGACTGTAAATAGGTAATAAACATTAAAGGACCATCTGCACTTATCTTTTCCTTAGCAACTAACAAATTTGACTCCTAATTGTATTGCTATTCTGACAAAATGTCCAATGGTTTCCAGGAATGTTGCAATTTTCACAATTTGATAGGATACTTTTTTTCCTCTGTTGCGGCGAACAGCAGAGGCTAACAGAGGGAGTTTGCCTGGGATCTGGCCGTGAGGAGGTATACTAAGTGCTGCATTAGGGGGGCTGTGTTGGTGAGTATCTGAGTGTCTGTTGCAGGGGATAGTTTGTCAGTTGGACTGTGCGCTTGATTGTTTGATTATTTGTTTGAAAAGTGTGAATTGGGAGTGCTTTGTTCCAGGTGGGCCTTAAGTGGGCCTGACTGCTGTAAAAAGGCAGTCGGCAGCGAACCAGCTGAACGGCAAGCAGTAGAGGCTAACAGAGGGAGTTTGCCTGGGGAGAGCCCACTGCTTTCATCTCGCGGGCTTCTGTGAGTTGCTGCAACAGCTCAGGAAGCTCTTAGAAGGAAGAAATTATGGAAGGTGAGCATTCAACTGTTGTAACCTGCACAGGTTGTGCCATGTTTGTCTTTCTTCCACAGGACAGAAGTGACTGTGTGTGTACAAAGTGCAAGCTGGTCTCCATATTGGAAGTTGGAAGAGAAGGTTTGAGGTCTGGAGCAACAAGTATCAACCCTGCGTTGCATAAGAGAAAATGAAGATTTCCTGGACAGACGTCAGGATATGCTTCTACGGGCACAACGTCCTGAAGAATTGGAGCAGGCTGCACAGAAGGGAGAGAGGGACAGTGAAGAAATTTGGCAGCATGTGACCTCTAGAAGAAGAAAGAGGAGCTTCCATGTACCAGCAATGGAGATACAGATGAGCAACCGTTTTCATGTTCTTTCCACAGTTACTAATGCGGAGAGTGGACTAGATGGTACATCTGAGAGAAGGGAACAGAAGGAGACTCCACCGAGTGGAAGGCACGAGATGCACTGTCCTAGGGATGGGGATTCCACAACCACCGCTCCCAAGAGAAGGAGGAGGGTGGTGGTGGTTGGGGACTCTCTCCTCAGGGGGACTGAATCATCTATCTGTCGCCCCGACCGAGAAAACTGAGAGGTCTGCTGCTTGCCAGGAGCTAGGATTCACGGTGTGACGGAGAGACTGCCAAGACTCATCAAGCCCTCAGATCACTACCCCTTCCTGCTTCTCCACGTGGTCATCAATGATACTGCCAAGAATGACCTTGAGTGGATAACTGCAGACTACGTGGCTCTGGGAAGAAGGATAAAGGAGTTTAAGGTGCAAGTGATGTTCTCGTCCATCCTCCCTGTGCAGGGAAAAGGCCTGGGTTAGGGATAGTCGAATTGTGGAAGTCAACGAATGGCTACACAAGTGGTGTCAGAGAGAAGGCTTTGGATTCTTCGACCATGGGAAGGTGTTCCAAGAACGAGGAGTGCTAGGCAGAGACAGGCTCCACCTAACAAAGAGAGGGAAGAGCATCTTCGCAAGCAGGCTGGCTAACTTAGTGAGGAGGGCTTTAAACTAGGTTCACTGGGAGAAGGAGACCAAAGCCCTGAGGTAAGTGGGGAAATGGGATACCGGGAGGAAGCACGAGCAGGAGAGTGCAAGAGGGGAGGACTCCTGTCTCAGACCAAGAAAGCAGGACATTCAGCGAGTTGTCTTCAGTACCTATACACAAATGCAAGAAGCATGGGAAACAAGCAGGGAGAACTGGAAGTCCTGGCACAGTCAAGGAACTATGATGTGATTGAAATAACAGAGACTGGTGGGATAACTCACATGACTGGAGTACTGTCATGGATGGATATAAACTGTTCAGGAAGGACAGGCAGGGCAGAAAAGGTGGGGGAGTTGCATTGTATGTAGGAGAGCAATATGACTGCTCAGCGCTCCAGTATGAAACAGAAAAACCTGAGAGTCTCTGGATTAAGTTTAGAAGTGTGAGCAATAAGGGTGATGTCATCGTGGGAGTCTACTATAGACCACCAGACCAGGGGGATGAGGTGAACGAGGCTTTCTTCCAGCAACTAGCCGAAGTTACTAGATCCCATGCCCTGGTTCTCTTGGGAGACTTCAATCACCCTGATATCTGCTGGGAGAACAGTACAGTGGTGCACAGACAATCCAGGAAGTTTTTGGAAAGTGTAGGGGACAATTTCCTAGTCCAAGTGCTGGAGGAACCAACTAGGGGCAGAACTCTTCTTGACCTGCTGTTCACAAACAGAGAAGAGTTAGTAGGGGAAGCAAAAGTGGATGGGAACCTGGGAGGAAGTGACCATGAGATGGTCGAGTTAAGGATCCTGACACAGGGAAAAAAGGAGAGCAGCAGAATACGGACCCTGGACTTCAGAAAAGCAGACTTTGACTCCCTCAGGGAGCTGACGGGCAGGATCCCCTGGGAAAATAACATGAGGGGAAAGGAGTCCAGGAGAGCTGGCTGTATTTTAAAGAATCCTTATTGAGGTTGCAGGAAAAAAAATCCCAATGTGTAGGAAGAATAGTAAATATGGCAGGCAACCAGCTTGGCTTAACACAAAAAAGAAGCTTACAAGAAGTGGAAGATTGGACAAGTGACCAGGGAGGAGTATAAAAATATTGCTCAGGCATGCAGGAGTGAAATCAGGAAGGCCAAATCACACTTGGAGTTGCAGCTAGCAAGAGATGTTAAGAGTAACAAGAAGAAAGTCAGGTATGTTAGCAACAAGAAGAAAATCAGGGAAAGTGTGGGCCCCTTACTGAATGAGGGAGGCAACCTAGTGACAGATGATGTGGAAAAAGCTAATGTACTCAATGCTTTTTTTGCCTCTGTCTTCACAAACAAGGTCAGCTCCCAGACTGCTGCACTGGGTAGCACAGTATGGGGAGAAGGTGACCAGCCCTCTGTGGAGAAAGAAGTGGTTCAGGACTATTTAGAAAAACTGGATGAGCACAAGTCCATGGGGTGGATGCGCTGCATCCAACGGTGCTAAAGGAGTTGGCGGATGTGATTGCAGAGCCATTGGCCATTATCTTTGAAAACTCATGGCGAACGGGGGAGGCCCTGGATAACTGAAAAAAGGCTACTGTAGTGCCCATCTTTAAAAAAGGAAAGAAAGAGGATCCGGGGAACTACAGGCCAGTGAGCCTCACCTCAGTCCCTGGAAAAATCATTTAGAAGGTCCTCAAGGAATCAATTCTGAAACACTTAGAGAAGAGGAAAGTGATCAGGAACAGAGTCAGCACGGAATCACCAAGGGCAAGTCATGCCTGACTAACCTAATTGCCTTCTATGAGGAGATAACTGGGTCTGTGGATGAGGGAAAAGCAGTGGATGTGTTATTCCTTGACTTTAGCAAAGCTTTTGATACGGTCTCCCACAGTATTCTTGCCAGCAAATATGGGCTGGATGATTGAACTATAAGATGGATAGAAATCTGGCTAGATCTTTGGGCTCAGTGGGTAGTGATCAACAGCTCCATGTATAGTTGGCAGCCGGTTTCAAGTGGAGTGCCCCAAGAGTTGGTCCTGGGGCTGGTTTTGTTCAATGTCTTCATTAATGATCTGGAGAATGGCATGGACTGCACTCTCAGCAAGTTTGCAGATAACACTAGACTGGGAGGAGTGGTAGATACGCTGGAGGGTAGGGATAAGATACAGAGGAACCTAGACAAATTAGAGGACTGGGCCAAAAGAAACCTGATGAGGTTCAACAAAGACAAGTGCAGAGTCCTTCACTTAGGACGGAAGAATCCCATTCACTGTTACAGAGTAGGAACCGAATGGCTAGGAAGCAGTTCTGCAGAAAAGGACCTACGGGTTACAGTGGACGAGAAGCTGGATATGAATCAACAGTGTACCCTTGTTGCCAAGAAGGCTAACAGCATTTTGGGCTGCATAAATAGAGGCATTGCCCGCAGATCGAGGGATGTGATCAATCCCCTCTAGTCGACATTGGTAAGGCTTCATCTGAAGTACTGTGTCCAGTTTTGGGCCCCACACTACAAGAAGGATGTGGAAAAATTGGAAAGTCCAGCGGAGGGCAACAAAAATGATTAGGGAGCTGGAGCACATGACTTAAGAGGAGAGGCTGAGGGAACTTGAATTGTTTAGTCTGTGGAAGAGAAGAATAAGGGGAGATTTGATAGCTGCTTTCAACTACCTGAAAGGGGGTTCCAAAGAGGATGAATCTAGACTGTTCTCAGTGGTACCTGATGACAGAACAAGGAGTAATGGTCTCAAGTTGAAGTGGGGGAGGTTTAGGTTGTATATTAGGAAAAACTTTTTTGCTCAGAGAGTGGTGAAGCACTGGAATGGGTTACCTAGGGAGGTGGAGGAATCTCCTTCCTTAGACGTTTTTAAGGTCAGGCTTGACAAAGCCCTGGCTGGGATGATTTAGTTGGGAATTGGTCCTGCTTTGAGCAGGGGGTTGGACTAGATGACCTCCTGAGATCCCTTCCAACCCTGATATTCTATAAGTCTATGCATTCTCCTTTATTAATATGTGATTAAGTCTTCGGAAGCTTGCAAAGCAAAATCAGTTTGGTGGGAAATGCTTTTTCTGACACCATGGAACAACTGTATAGCCAGATGACTGATTTATATCCTGCCTGAAGTCAAATAAAACAGAACTTATCTACTCTCCCACAGGGTGCTTATAAAGTCAGAAGTAAACTGATTATTATCTGTATCTCACAAGTCATGATTTCCCTTAATATTTTACTCTATTATAATTCCATTGTATTGAGAAGGCAGGGGAAACTCCCATCACTCCTGGGTTTTTTGTTGACATAATATCTGGAAATGAATATTTGATATGAAAGCTTACAGATGAAAAAACAACAATTATTGACTCAATAAACAAATCTAGCAAAGCTATTTTCCTGTGCAGCCTGTTTCTGCTGATGCTCCACTTGCCTTTGAATTTGTGACAGTAACATACTTTGCATTGTAAAACTACTAAAAGTTTAGCATTTTGTTTACTCCGTGTGATGTTACCACTTTTTCTAGATTACATTCTGATACAAGCTTAGTATTACTTTCTTTCTTGATACAGCACCAAATTTAAGACACCAAAAATGATGTTATTACTGAGAATGTGTGTGTGTGTGTTCAGTTTTTAATGCTGTGTATATTTCAGAAAAAAAATTAACTCCAGTGACAAGGATCAAGTGGGAAAGTGGTAGTATGAAGTGTTTAGCAAGATTTGCAACCTTTAAGGCAGATAGGGACCGCCTGATGAAGGGAGTATCTCAACTGGTTCCCCACTTGTGAGGTACTCCTTTCTCTTCACGTGTCATTATATAATGCCTGCATCTGTAACTTTCACTCTATGCATCTGAAGAAGTGAGGTTGTTTTACCCATGAAAGCTTATGCCCAAATAAATCTGTTAGTCTTTAAGGTGCCACCGGACTCTTTGTTGTTCTAGTAGAGTAAAGCACACAAGGCGGTGCACAGATCCAAGATATCTGTTATATGATATAATCACCAGCACTGAGTTGACTGAAATCCCAACAGAGTTTTCTTGCTATCATTAAACCCCTAACATTGTCACCCAAACAGACAAGGATTCTGTTATGGCAAGCAAGAGTAGAAAACAACCTTGTTACCACTGGTGCAGATCAGCAGTGGACTACATGCTGTTGCCTTAATCGACTCTGCACTGGAGTTGGCTGATCTAGAGAGGCAACATCATTGGCCCCGATTCTTGTGACTGCAGAAGAGAGCATGATTGAGCATAAATGCACTTCCAGTGACCTGGCGAAGTGCAACTCTCTTATATTTGTGCTCCCTGATTGAAATGAATATGGGGAGAGAATGTTTAAAAGTGTTACTAGTTATCCATTGTGGAGTCAGTTGCAGGACATTGTTTGTCTGAAGAGATAAACAATCTTGTAAGACAAGCGTTTAGCCTACTTTACCCCCTTCCACTTCCTTTCAAGCAGAGACTGTAACATGACAGATGGTTTTACTGTGATTACTAGATAAAGATATTGGAGATAACAGAAAAAGTAACTTTGTTACAGTAACAAGTGGAGACTGTATATGCAAGTCTTGTTTTCTTTTGGCAGCTATGCAGTGGTGCGGTGGGAGCAAATTTGAGAGAGAGAAGGACCACAGAGAAAGTAGCACTTTCTCAGGTCTGCACAAGAGGAGCAGCTAGGAAGAACTACAGCTGTGAAGTAGAAGAGGAATACACTTCTGTACATGGAGGCTTAGAGCAGAGCCAGCCTTCCCAACAGGGTTGCCTCCAGGCTTGCAAAGCATCCCACTGACAGAGTGTTAGGATCTGCTGGGAAGGTGCAATTCTGCCACTGAGGAAGAAGCAATGTGAGGACACAGGATTAGATTTTGTGCTGCATCCCTCAGGAGAGGCAACACAGAAAATGCAGCCCAGGAAGAGCAGAGGCAAAGGGGTCTTGACATCACGATTGAGCTGCCTGGAATCTGGATTGCTGTGGGAGCCAAAACTGCCCCAGCATAATTTACAGCAGGCTTCTCATAGCTACCTCTGGAATCCTGGTGGGCGCTCAGCACTACACAGCTGCACCCTGGATCTTCTCCTGTCACTTCTGGCCCTACCCTTGAAATTCCCCCTGTGCCAGAGCCTGGGGCTGCTTACCTCAGTCCTATACTGCTCCTGTACTGTGAGAATTCTTTTGGGCTCCTTCAGGGCACCTGTACACGGAGTGGTGTATAGGGGCCAGAGCAGGGACCAGAATCCACTCCAGAGTATGTAGTTTGAAGTAGTGCATTTGAAGAGCCTGACATTTGAGTTTACCTGTCTTAGTGTGGAGGAATTTCTCATCTTTCATGAGCTCCATTTGAAGGAGAAATAGCATGGATATCAAGCAAGGGTTAGCTTATTGCAAGTGTAAGTGATAATACCACCTTGTGTAAAATTGCTCCTATCACAGTGGTGTCTTGAGCCCAAATAAGATCACAGGTAAAATTTTCAGAAGTGCTTGAATGACTTTGGTGCCTAAGTCCTATTTTCCAAAGTAACTTAGGTGCTCGAGACTCTCTTTGAAAATCACTTAGGTGTTTTTGAAAATTTTACCCACAGCTCCATTATACAAAAACACAAAGCAAGAGACAGTTCCTGCTCAGATGAGTTTACAATCAAACAACACAGAAAAAGAGAGGATGGAGAAAAGGAAGCATTATCCCCATTTAATAGATGGGAAGTCATGTGCAGAGTGATCAAGTCACTTGCCCAATGTCACACAAGAAGTCTGTCTGGGAGTTAGGAATTTAACCTCAGTCTAATTTTTCTTCATCAAATGCTTTAAGCACAAAATCATTCTTCCTTTCATAATCGTGGTGTATGACTAAAATATTGCAAGCTGAGATGAAGTAGTAGAAGTCTTGCAAACAGACAGATTTTGTAGATTGCTAAGTATTTTTCCTCCTTTTTTCTCTCTCTCATTCAAGGGAGTTTCTCATTATGATGTTATAAAGGTAACTTTTCTCTGGATGCAGACTACATTCATCCATTGCAGACATCTGATGGTCAAATCTAAGCTTATCAACTGTAGCTTGCGATAGCTAGAGCTATTGTGAAATCATATGTCTTAGTTCCAATCAAAAGGGTTGTGGGACCAGAAGTGTCAGAGTTTGGATTCCTCCCACAGCTTTATTAAAGTAAACATGTTTTAATAGCGCATCTGCAATCTTATGATCCCGGAGATCTTCCAGTCATCTATAAAAGTGCATCATTGTTTTGATTTTACATTTGGTTTTATAGAACATCTGTACAAAGTGCCACAATAACAGGGTGATGGAAATATTAAAGCAATTTAGATGTGCAATTGGAGATACATCCCAGGACTCTATGTATGAGCAGCCAGATGAGCAATACTCAGTTCTGCTCAGGGTCTGACACTAGATTAGAGGCCTGATTCAGCAAGCTCTGACAGCAGTGGAACTACTTATGTATTTAAAGTCAGATGCATATATAAGTATCTTGCTGACTCAGGGCTTGATGGGGGAAATGTAAAAGTGGTTAATTTGGACTATTTGGTATAAATTTATAGAAGAACACAAATATTTTATTACTTCCTGATTCCAGCTGTAGTGGGAATACCACAAGAAGAGAAAAAAGTCTCATGATATTTTGCTACTCCTCATCTTTCCTGAAACCCAAAGGCAAAGAAACCCAAAACACACACAAAAATACATTGTATCAAGAAGCGTACTTCGTCTAAAGCGTATCCCATAAAATACAATAGAAATTTAACTAATACTACACAGTTGTATCAAGTACATTTTTCTATCTGTAATTCCAGGCCTGTTTAGTCATGATTGGCATTTATTCCTATACCAATGAAAAACGTAATGATATCATTCCTGCCACCATGCTGCATGTCTCTGGGAACCCAGTGCCCAATCTCACTACCAGGAGGCTTTATTTTGAAAGAAAAAAAAAAGTGATGGGCGGGGGACAACATCTGTGTCTGGGACTCTAGGTCTGGTAAAGCCTCTGTCAGGCTCCAGCTGAGATGGTGAAGAACTGACTTCCAGGAGACTTTTCCAAGCTTCTTAAAACTCTAGAGGCCCTGGATCAGATCTGTGGCCCCACTCTACCTCTTTTGCTCCACTTTGAATACACAGTGGGTCAGATTTCATCCCTCTCTCTCCTGTTTGGGATTCCCCAGTAGCTGGCCGTAAGGTGGCATAGCTGGTTCCTATGTGACCTTCCCTCCTGCCCCTCATGAAAGGATATGTTTGCGCTGGTGAGGTCTGCTGAGTGGAAGCTTGGTGCAGCAGAGAATCGGGCCCTAGTTCTCCTCAACCTATGCAGTATAGAAATAACTCCCATCAAAGTCAATGGGAGTTATATCCTGAGAAGAGTGAGAAGAAAAGGCCACCTCAAACAGGAGCAGTTCTAACTTGTGCACTAGGATCTGGTTCAAAGTCCAATGAACTCAAAGGGAGTCTTCCATTTACTTCAGTGGGGCACTGAATCTGAATTTAAGTTGTGTTAATTGCTACCTTGTCCCTTAATGATGATAATCTCTTTTTTAAAAATAAAACATAACACACTGTTAGCATAAAGAACTCACTGCCAAAAGAGATTATTGATGTCAAGCACCAGATTGTTAAAGGGATTTAAACACCTAAAGATGCAGATAGGTGCTTTTGAAAATTCCACTGCATCCTTAGGCACCCATATACTTTTTAATATCTGACCTTAAGAGCTCATGATTTAGAAAGGATTGGACATGTAAAAAAAGGGAGTCAACAGCTTTAGAGGATGTGGAGGAATTGGACCTTCCTTCATATATAGTGAGAATGCCCTATGATTATAGTATTTGAGGAAAACAGACTGAGTTTAATATGTCTAAAAAGCTAAGCTACCAAAACACCCAATGGTAGTTCTGTCAGGTTATAGTCCAAAGCAGGTTATTGACTTGAGGAAGGTGTTGTGGAATAGGTATACCTCATCAGGGGGTGTCAGATTGCAGGGGTTGTTAAAAATGGCTATTTGGTGGCCCAAGTAGCATGGATCTAGATGATAGCCCTGCAGCTCAGGGAAGTATGGCCCAATGGCCAGAGTCAGTAAGGCTGTCCTTTGGTCAGGGCAGTACAGCCTTGCGGCCCAAGTCTCTGTGGCAGACCTGCAGCTCAGGACAGCATGGCCTAATAGCCAGAGTCAGTGAGGCTGTCCTGTGGTTCAGAGCAGCACAGCCTAATAGCCCAAGTCCATGTAAGGGACAAGTTGGCCCCTCCAAGCATCAGCTGTCCTGGTAGTAGGACAGCCAGGGTAGGAGGATCACTGCCCAGGGAACCAGCACTTCTATAATCAGCCTCACTCAGTCATCCAACACTACAGTTCCATTTCCTTGGCCACTTCCTACCCTTTCTTCCAGTCCTGGTAGTATTACAGTCACCACTGTCTTTCCTTTGTTGACCTCAGCAGTCAGCTAGAGTCTCAACCCAGATGGCTTCTATGTCCTGGAGCTCTGGCAGTTTCCTGACAGAAGTCTGCAGCACACATCTGCTGTCATCAGTGGCCAGCCCAGACTGAGCTGAGCTACTCCCTTTTATACCCTGGTGATCCCTGTTGGAGCATGCCCAGCAAGGGCAAGGGGCTGTGGTTTCCTCAGCCCACAGAGTATGGTTAACACCTGCTGAACTGGTGTGGGGTAGAAACACCCTGTCACAGAAGAACTCATTGGATATGTCTATGCTGCAATTAAAAACCCACAGCTGGCCAGTGTCAGCTGACTTGGGGTCACAGGGCTCAGACTAAGGGTCTGTTTAATTGCACTGGAGATTTTTGGACTCAGGCTTCAGCCCAAGCCTGAATGACTACACTTCAATTAAACAGCCCCTTAGCCTGAACCCCAGGCAAACGAGTTATTTGCCACAGGCAAGCCAAGGATGTCTAATTGCAGCATAAACATACCCACTGATTACATAGTTAGACTAGCAGCCTATGTGCAATAGCTCAGTTTTGGAAATGTACAGATTCCCCCAATATAGTGTCATGGAGGAACAAAGTATATGAAGTCTTTTCAACCACCACCACCACCAGACATTATACCAGTATCACATCAATTTTATAATGTCTGGGTACTTTTTGGGAACAGAATAAGAGGCTGACCAGACACAAATGAATCTTTTAAAAAAGGTAACAAATATGAGTTATGAATAAGATTTGTTAATACTTGTATTGAAAGTTCATGTATGTTAACAATGAACAAATAAAGGTAAAACAAAATACAGATAACTGAAGTGGCATTAATTTTCTGCAGTTACTGAAACTAAACTGGATGTCACAAATGTCAATCTAATAAAGTTCCAGGAAATGTGCTGTCTTCATTGAGCTCCTGAGGAGGTTATATTCATAACTTTGTTAAACAGTAAAAATCACGGACTGAGTAATGACACTGGATTTATGGCACACTCCAAACAGTCTATAATTCACTAATACTCCTTTGTCATGCAACAGCAGAGATATTAACTGCCCATTTCACCTTCAATGGTCCCTTAAGGCTGGTCTACACTACAGGGGAAAATCGATCTCATATATGCAACTTCAGCTACGTGAATAACAGCTGAAGTCGAAGTATCTAAGATCGAATTACTCACCGTCCTCACGGCGCGGGATCGATGTCCGCGGCTCCCCATGTCGACTTCACAACTCCATTGGGGTTAGTAGAGTTCTGGAATCGATATAAGCACGTTCGGGGATCGATATATCACGTCTAGATGGGACGTGATATATCGATCCTCGAGCAATCAATTGCTACCCACCGATACGGTGGGTAGTGAAGACGTAGCCTTAGAATGTGTTAATTAATTTAGCTGTGATACTTAGTACCTTTCTCAGACTTGAAGACGAGCTCTGTGTAAGCTCAAACGCTCATCTCTTTCACCAACAGAAGTTGATCCAAGATGAGATATTACCTCACCCAACTTCTCTTTTTTTTTTTTTCCTCTGGGGAGTCAACCGTGCTTGGCAGTCCTGGGGAAAATCAGCAGAGTCCTGCTACCATGGAGCCAGGAGGAGACCATGGGCAGTGTCCCACAAATGCCTTGAATCCCTTGGAACCACTTGCATCCAGGACCAGCTGCAGGTACCAGCAGAGCAAGCACATGCCTGGATGGCACATGCTAAGGGGCGGCATTCTGTCCATTCTTGGGGCGGCAGAGTCCGGGCAGCTTTTTATTATTATTATTATTTTTGTGCTTCAGCAGTTTGGGTGGTGGCAGTCCAAGTGATTGGGTTTGTTTTTTTTTCTGCTTTGGCAGTTCGAGCAGCTGCAGTCCGAGTGGTTTTAGGGTTTTATTTTTTGCACTTCGGCAGTTCAGGCAGCGGCAGTCCGAGCGGGGTGTTTTGGTTTTTGTTTTTCTGCTTTGGCAGTTTGGGTGATGACAGTCCAAGATGCTCTTTTTTTTTTTTTTTTTTTGGCTTGGGGTGGCAAAAATGGTAGAGTCGGCCCTGCTTGCATGCAGAGAGATCTTATTAAAAAGATATTAACATGCATATACAGTAGCTGCTTTAAAATCTGATCCTCCAAAAAGCTCAGCATGTGCAGACCCATATTAAAATATCTGTATTTGTATGGCACTGTCCCTCCAAGGATTTCAAGCTGCTTTTCAAACAGTGCCATTATATATTGTGGAGAACTGATTTTTGTTTTCTATTTGTAAGTGCTTTGAGGAGTGAAGTTAGTGGAGCATTTCTTTAACAACTCCTGCAAAGAAGTGTTCTCTGATACAAGCAGTATGAGAGCAGCACGTCATCAGTGTATAAACAGAACAGCTTTACCATGGGTTAGAGTGGTTTTTCCCCTTCATTCCTTGGCCTTTGTCACAATCCCTCAACACCGCCTCGCAGCGGGTGAAGTAACACAGGATTGTCATCTCAGTTTCTTCTCTCGGGTTGCTTAAAAACTCCACCACAAATTCTCTTGCATCTGAGATTACCGCTGCCCAGGATTCAGTTTATTATCCCACATAGTGCAAATAGTCCTTGAAAGCTCAAGACAGTACATTTATCCCACATATAATGCAATAGTCTGTAAAATCCCAAAACACAGTCCAAAACCACACTTCACGTCATACTCCTACTCCAGCATCTTCTGGATCTTCTTTGGTCCCTACCTGGTCTTTTACTAAAAGAAGCCATTCTAGACCGTCCAGCTGGAGTCCTTCCCAGGCTTTTTTCTGATTTGCAAACCTCTGCCTAGGAAAGTTCAGCAGACTAGCCCTTCTGCTGTTTCCCTTACCCTTCTGTCCTCAACCTTCTCCAGGAATGCTATGCCTCTAATTCTCTCCAGAGGTCGTCACCCCAATCACAGCTGTCTTCTTCTCATTTATGTACCCCAGATACCTGTTTTTTAATCAGGTCAACCCGGGACACACCTGTGCTGGTACAATCACTGCAGACACATTTCATGGAAAGGGACCAGTGACCCTGTGACAAATACTTTAAAAGTATTATTTTACAGTTTCTTTTTTTAACTAAAATGTCACATGACATCTGCAGCACAGGTGTCATAAACAGATAGCTAAGGGTTAATGTCTCTTACACCTGGAAAGAGGTAACCTGAAGCACCTGACCAGAGGACCAATCAGGAAACCAGACTTTTTCAGGTCTGGGTGGAGGGAAGTTTGTGTCTGAGTTTTTTGTCTTGTGCCTGTCTCTCTCTCGGCTATGGGAGGATTTCTGTCTCTTGCTTTCTAATCTTTTGTTTCCAAGTTGTAAGTACAAATATAGTAAGGCAGTAAGGTTTCTATTGTTGTCTTTTGTATTTACATGGGTATAGTTGCTGGAATGTTTTGAATTGTATTCTTTTTGAATAAGGCTGTTTATTCATATTCCTTTTAAGCAATTGACCCTGTATTTGTCACCTTAATACAGAGAGACCATTTTTATGTATTTTTCTTTCTTTTTACATAAAGCTTTCTTTTTAAAACCTGTTGGAGTTCTTCTTTAGTGGGGAACTCCAGGGAATTGAGTCTGTGCTCACCAGGGAATTGGTGGGAGGAAGAAGTCAGGGGGAAATCTGTGTGTGTTAGATTTACTAGCCTGACTTTGCATTCCCTCTGAGTGAGGGGGGAAGAGAGATTAGCTCTCGGTACTTCTGTTTTCCAAGGCTGGAAACGGGGAGGAGGGAATCCCTCTGTTTAGATTCACGGAGTTTGCTTCTGTTTATCTCTCCAGGAACCCAGGGAGGGAATACCTGGAAGGGAGAAGGGAAGGGAAATGGTTTATTCCCCTTTGTTGTGATACCCAAGGAATTTGGGTCTTGGGGTCCCCAGGGAAGGTTTTGGGGGGACCAGAGTGCCCCAAAACACTCTAATTTTTTGGGTGGTGGCAGCTTTACCAGGTCCAAGCTGGTAACTAAGCTTGGAGGTTTTCATGCTATCCCCCATATTTTGGACGCTAAGGTCCAAATCTGGGACTAGGTTATGACATGGTGTGCAGTGGTGAGATAGATAGAATCCAGAAGCCAGTAGGAATATTATATTTTTCTTTTCTCTGCTAGGGGCTTTTAAGCAGACAGAAACAGTTTGTTTTTAAAAGGAACCAGAGAGAATTTTTTTTTCTCTGCTCTCTCTTGCAGTTTCTGGCTTGCATATTAAGCAAGCAACCATTAAGTAACTATTACGGGTCTTTTGTCACACAATAGCACTCCCATTAGGAGTCAAATACTAGCACTATACACATGCAAATAAAGTGGTTTTTCTGGTTTACTTTACATTGAAAAGATTAGCTAGAAGAAGAAAGGGAAAAAGGCACTGTTGCTAGGCAGACGCCAGGAGGCAACTGAGTCTGCAGTTCAGACAATAAACACCAGAGGGCACCCCAACGCAAGAAAACAGGAACCATGACTTCCAAGGAAAAAAGGGAGGCAGAAGAACAAATCAAAGAAGCTGAACATAGGCGACAACTGGAAAAAAGACAAAAAGAGGTGGAGCTGAAAGAAAAGGAAGAAAGCATCAAACTGGCAGCCTACAAAAGAGAACAAGCAGCCAAAGAGGCAGCCCACAAAAGAAAACTAGAAGAAGAAGTGGTGGCACACAGAAGGAAACAAGAAGAAGAAGATGCAGCCCACAAAAGACAGACAGAATTCCAGAGGGAGGCCCACCGACAGGCCCTGGAATTAGAAAAGGCTAAGCAACAGGCTCCAGCCAATCCTAACAACCCTTCGCCAATTATGGTTCCACATCACAGAAAATTTCCCACCTACAAGGCAGGTGATGACACCGAGGCCTTCTTGGAAAATTTTGAAAGAGCCTGTCTTGGGTACAGCATCCCTGAAAACCAGTACATGGTAGAATTGAAGCCACAGCTCAGTGGACCTTTAGCAGAGGTGGCAGCTGAAATGCCTAAGCAGCAAATGAACGACTATAAACTTTTTCAAACCAAGGCCAGATACAGAATGGGGATAACCCCGGATCATGCCCATCGGCGTTTCAGAACCCAAAAGTGGAAACCAGATGTGTCATTTCCCAAACACGCCTACTACGTTGGGAAAAATTATGAGGCCTGGATATCAGGACACAATGTTAAATCCTTGGAAGAACTGCACCTCCTCATACAAATGGAGCAGTTCTTGGATGGTGTTTCTGAGGACATAACACGGTACATACAAGATGGAAAACCCAAAAATCTCACCGAGGCGGGGGAGATTGGAGCCAGATGGATGGAAGTGGCAGAAAGCAAGAAAGCTACTGTCAAGGGGAACGAATACCCCAGGGGGCACACCGACCATAAACCCTACAACCGAGGACAGCCAAAGACCCCACATATTACCCAAGTAAAGCCACAGACACCCTATTCTTCCACCTCACCAGTCTACAGTAACTCACCTCGACCCAGTGACCCGTCAGATGGAAGATGCTTCAAGTGTAATGAACTGGGACATATCAAGGCCAACTGCCCAAAGACCGCCAACCGAGTGCAGTTCATTACACCTCCATCACACCAAAGATCCCCAGGCCCAGATGCCTCTCAAATACCCTTGAAGCAAAGGGAAAATTTGAGAGTGGGCGGAAAGAAGGTTACTGCGTGGAGAGACACAGGGGCACAAGTGTCAGCTATCCACCAATCCTTCGTCGACCCCAAATTCATCAACTCAAAGGCCCAAGTGACAATTTACCCCTTCATGTCACAAGCTGTAGACTTGCCTACAGCTGAACTGCCTGTCCAGTACAAAGGCTGGTCAGGAATGTGGACTTTTTCAGTCTATGACAATTATCCTATCCCCATGCTATTGGGGGAAGACTTGGCCAACCAGGTGAAGCGGGCCAAGAGGTGGGAATGGTTACATGCAGCCAAACCAGACAAGCTTCCAGACCCATTCCTGTTCCTGAGCTGTCCACAGATGCCCCGTCTGTGTTACCAGAGACCCAGACAGAGGTAGTGGACCCGGATTCCATGCCAACCACTGAAACAGCCACAGCGCCTCCAGTCCCAGGCCCGGAACTGGAACAGCAACCAGCACCAGCAAGTGCAACCACATCTTCAAACTCAACGCCAGAGGGCGCCAGCGAGCCAAAACTGTCAGAAGCAACAGACAGCCATACCCAAAAGGCTCAGCCAGAGCCTGAAATACCCTCAGGTGCACCAGCGGAGAGTGGTTCACCAGCAACAGAAACAACCCCATCACCTACATCGCTTCCAGAGGGACCAAGCCCAAGTCCACAGTCTGAGGAAGAACTGGTGACCCCAGCCTCAAGGGAACAGTTCCAGACTGAGCAGGAAGCAGATGACAGCCTTCAGAAAGCTTGGGCGGCGGCATGGAGCACCCCACCGCCTCTCAGCTCTTCTAATCGATCCCGGTTTGTTATAGACCAAGGACTTTTATACTAGGAGATTCTTTCTGGTGGACACCGGGAAGAATGGCAGCCGCAAAAACAGTTGGTGGTTCCAACTAAGTACCGGGGAAAGCTCTTAAGCTTAGCCCATGATCATCCCAGTGGCCATGCTGGGGTGAACAGAACCAAGGACCGGTTGGGGAAGTCTTTCCACTGGGAGGGGATGGGCAAGTACGTTACCAAGTATGTCTGGTCTTGTGAGGTATGCCAAAGAGTGGGAAAGCCTCAAGACCAGGTCAAGGCCCCTCTCCAGCCACTCCCCATAATTGAGGTCCCATTTCAGTGAGTAGCTGTGGATATTCTGTGTCCTTTCCCAAAAAAGACGCCCAGAGGAAAGCAGTACGTACTGACTTTCGTGGACTTTGCTACCCGATGGCCGGAAGCAGTAGCTCTAGGCAACACCAGGGCTAACACTGTGTGCCTGGCCCTAACAGACATTTTTGCCAGGGTAGGTTGGCCCTCCGACTTCCTTACTGATTCAGGATCTAATTTCCTGGCAGGGACCATGCAAAAACTGTGGGAAACGCATGGGGTGAACCACTTGGTTGCCACTCCGTACCACCATCAAACCAATGGCCTGGTGGAAAGGTTTAATGGAACTTTGGGGGCCATGATACTTAAATTCATCAACGAACACTCCAATAATTGGGACCTAGTGTTGCAGCAGTTGCTGTTTGCCTACAGGGCTGTACCACATCCCAGTTTAGGGTTTTCACCGTTTGAACTTGTGTATGGTCACGAGGTTAAGGGGCCATTACAGTTGGTGAAGCAGCAATGGGAGAGGTTTACGCCTTCTCCAGGAACTAACATTCTGGACTTTGTAAGCAACCTACAAAGCACCCTCCGACACTCCTTAGCCCTTGCTAAAGAGAACCTAAAGGATGCTCAGGAAGAGCAAAAGGCCTGGTATGACAGACATGCCAGAGAACATTCCTTCAAGGTAGGAGACCAGGTTATGGTCTTGAAGGCGCAACAGGCCCATAAGATGGAAGCATCATGGGAAGGGCCATTCACGGTCCAAGAGCGCCTGGGAACTGTGAACTACCTCATAGCATTTCCCAATTCCTCACTAAAGCCCAGAGTGTACCATGTTAATTCTCTCAAGCCTTTCTATTCCAGAGACTTACAGGTTTGTCAGTTTACAGTCCAGGGAGATGATGCTGAGTGGCCTGACGGTGTCTACTACGACGGGAAAAAAGACGGTGGCGTGGAAGAGGTGAACCTCTCAACCACCCTGGAACGTCTGCAGCGGCGACAAATCAAGGAGCTGTGCACTAGCTTCGCCCCATTGTTCTCAGCCGCCCCGGGACGGACTGAACGGGCATACACTCCATTGACACAGGTAATGCTCACCCAATCAGAACCCCACCCTACCGGGTGTCTCCTCATGCCCAAGCTGCTATAGAACGGGAGATCCAGAACATGCTACAGATGGGTATAATCTGCTCATCTACCAGTGCATGGGCATCTCCAGTGGTTCTGGTACCCAAACCAGATGGGGAAATACGCTTTTGCGTGGACTACCGTAAGCTAAATGCGGTAACTCATCCGGACAACTATCCAATGCCACGCACCGATGAGCTATTGGAGAAGCTGGGATGTGCCCAGTTCATCTCTACAATAGACTTAACCAAGGGGTACTGGCAAGTACCGCTAGATGAACCTGCCAAGGAGAGGTCAGCATTCGTCACCCATGCAGGGGTGTATGAATTTAATGTCCTTCCTTTCGGGCTGCGAAATGCACCCGCCACCTTCCAAAGGCTGGTAGATGGTCTACTAGCAGGACTGGGAGAATATGCAGTTGCCTACCTCGATGATGTGGCCATTTTTTCAGACTCCTGGCCCGAACACCTACTACACCTGGAAAAGGTCTTTGAGCGCATCAGGCAGGCCGGACTAACTGTTAAGGCCAAAAAGTGTCAAATAGGCCAAAACAGAGTGACTTACCTGGGGCACCAGGTGGGTCGAGGAACCATAAACCCCCTACAGGCCAAGGTAGATGCTATCCAAAAGTGGCCTGTCCCAAGGTCCAAGAAGCAGGTCCAATCCTTCTTAGGCTTGGCCGGATTCTACAGGCGATTTGTACCACACTACAGCCAAATTGCTGCCCCACTGACCGACCTGACCAAAAAGACCCAGCCAAATGCAGTTACGTGGACTGATGAGTGTCAAAAGGCCTTTACCCAACTTAAGGCAACGCTCATGTCTGACCCTGTGCTCAGGGCCCCGGACTTTGACAAGCCATTCCTAGTAACCACGGATGCATCTGAGCGTGGTATAGGAGCAGTTCTCATGCAGGAAGCAACGGATCACAACTTCCATCCTGTCGTGTTTCTCAGCAAGAAACTGTCTGAGAGGGAAAGTCACTGGTCAGTCAGTGAAAAGGAATGCTATGCCATTGTGTACGCTCTGGAAAAGCTACGCCCATATGTTTGGGGACGGCGGTTCCAGCTACAAACTGACCATGCTGCACTAAAGTGGCTTCATACTGCCAAGGGGAACAACAAGAAACTTCTTCGTTGGAGTTTAGCTCTCCAAGATTTTGATTTTGAAATTCAGCACATCTCAGGAGCTTCTAACAAAGTAGCTGATGCACTCTCCCGTGAGAGTTTCCCAGAATCCAGTAGTTAAAAAGTGTTCTTAAAATGTAGAAGTCTGTTAGTTATATACTTAGTTTTATATGTAAAGGTGCATGTGTTGTATTAATCTGGTTATTTTAAAGTTCTAGGAGGAAATCGCCACCAGTGAGCTTCCCCACTGTCTGCAATTTGGGGGGCGTGTCATAAACAGATAGCTAAGGGTTAATGTCTCTTACACCTGGAAAGAGGTAACCTGAAGCACCTGACCAGAGGACCAATCAGGAAACCAGACTTTTTCAGGTCTGGGTGGAGGGAAGTTTATGTCTGAGTTTTTTGTCTTGTGCCTGTCTCTCTTTCGGCTATGGGAGGATTTCTGTCTCTTGCTTTCTAATCTTCTGTTTCCAAGTTGTAAGTACAAATATAGTAAGGCAGTAAGGTTTCTATTGTTGTCTTTTGTATTTACATAGGTATAGTTGCTGGAGTGTTTTGAATTGTATTCTTTTTGAATAAGGCTGTTTATTCATATTCCTTTTAAGCAATTGACCCTGTATTTGTCACCTTAATACAGAGAGACCATTTTTATGTATTTTTCTTTCTTTTTACATAAAGCTTTCTTTTTAAAACCTGTTGGAGTTTTTCTTTAGTGGGGAACTCCAGGGAATTGAGTCTGTGCTCACCAGGGAATTGGTGGGAGGAAGAAGTCAGGGGGAAATCTGTGTGTGTTAGATTTACTAGCCTTACTTTGCATTCCCTCTGGGTGAGGAGGGGAAGAGAGATTAGCTCTCGGTACTTCTGTTTTCCAAGGCTGGAAACGGGAAGAAAGGAATCCCTCTGTTTAGATTCACGGAGTTTGCTTCTGTTTATCTCTCCAGGAACCCAGGGAGGGAATACCTGGAAGGGAGAAGGGAAGGGAAATGGTTTATTCCCCTTTGTTGTGAGACTCAAGGAATTTGGGTTTTGGGGTCCCCAGGGAAGGTTTTGGGGGGACCAGAGTGCCCCAAAACACTCTAATTTTTTGGGTGGTGGCAGCTTTACCAGGTCCAAGCTGGTAACTAAGCTTGGAGGTTTTCATGCTAACCCCCATATTTTGGACGCTAAGGTCCAAATCTGGGACTAGGTTATGACAACAGGTGTGCCAGGGTTTGCATTAGGTTCCTGGTTTTGAATGTAAATGTCCTTTTTATGTCCTTCTTTCCACTGGAAATTCAGACAACAACTCTCTGAACTATTGTTTCAGGCAGTCTGCGGTTTCAGACATCACTATTTTAATAAGCTTACCTTTATACAGTCTAATTACAGCCATAGGCTGCTCTAACTCATGCTAGAGGATGGTTCAGCCTCCGGACTGGAGAAGGTGGAAAAGTGATTTAGAACTACCTTTGCCCTCCCTCTCACCACCACCTTAGCTGTGCTGAACATTAGCTTGGTTTAGCTAAGGATCAAGAATTCTATTGATTTCAATACAAGTTAGGAGCCTAAATAGTTTTGTGGATCTGGGCCCAAGCCTCCATATGACCAGACATAAATTCTTTTGTGCCACTGGGAAAAAAAAAGTGTAAAAAAAGGATGCTTGAAAGTCATTGGTGTTCATGTAAAATATAATTTTATTTTTTTCATTCAATTACTGTCTTTTATGTTTTATTTAGATAATAAATACAATAAATAACATTTTTTCTCCTTTGTCATTTTTTTTCACTTCTCTCCTTTGTCACTTGCTGAAAGGTTGTTTTGACGAGTGTTAAGAATTTCTCTATATTCCCAGTGGAATTTGTATGACAGGGTCCTCTACAGGTCTGGAGCTGTGGTAGAAAAAAAAAGAGACCATTAAACAAACAACAAAAAATGGAAAGAAAAAAAAAGTCCCTACCTCAACATTGTGGGTTTAAGTGCTTAGGCTCTGAATAAAGACATGTATGATAAGGGGGGCTGGGTTGAGGGTGAAGATGGTGATGGGTTCTATCACAATGTATCACCTTAATTCTTTCCGCATCTCCCTAAGGCCAGGTCTACACTACAGACCTATATGGGTATATCTGCATCACTCGGGTGTGAAAAATCCACACCCCGACCGACATAGTTATACCAACCTAACTCCCTGTGTAGACCATGCTATGTTGACAGGAAAGCTTCTCCTGTCGACATAGCTACCACCTCTTGGAGAGGTGGATTAATTATGTTGACAGGAGAAACTCTCTAGTCAGCATAGTAACGTCTTCACTAAAGCACTACAGTGATGAAACTTCATCAGTGCAGCTGCTTTGCTGTAGAGCTCTATGTGAAGACAAATCCTAATTCTTCTGACAGTTTCAATGATTTGACCATTTCCTCAACTGATATGTTCTAATCTAACCACTATTTTTGTCCTATGGATACCAGTAGATTTTTAAAAATTGTATTTATGCAGCTATATTTACTGTGAGCTTCAGACCAACATCTGGCTCATGACCACAAATCAAGTTCAAATCTTGAAATAATTTCTTTCCCTCAATCAATGTCCTATGACAACTATTCTTTCTCCTGGACATCCAAGGAAAGCTATTAGCAATCTAATTATTTTCACATTAGAACTGTTGGAACTATTGATTTAATCCAGCACAGTTTCCAATATCCTCTTTTACTGCTGCACATTACTTTGGGCTAAACTGCCATCACTACCACCTGAGAGACAAAAAAAGGTGCATCAGTGCAGCTGCACTGCTATAAGCTCTCTAGTGTAGCTATTGTCTCTCTAAACCTATGTCTACACTAGCACTTTTATTGGGAAAACTTATGTCGCTCAGGAGTGTGAAAAAAACCATGCCTGACTAACATAAATTACACTGACAGAAGCACCTCTGTGTGGGAGAGCTTCTCCCGCCAACATAGGCTACCGCTGCTTATTGTGAGTGGTTTAATTATACCGGCAGGAGAGCTGTCTCCTATCAGCATAGAGCAGCTACACAGGAGATCTTACAAGAGCGCAGCTGCATCAGTACAGTTGTGCAGCTGTAAAGGCCCTAATGTAGACATAGCCTAATTACCAGGGACCAACACAGCTACAACTACACAGCATACAGCTAAATACAAGATGGAACAGATTGTTTAGCATAAGTAGTTAACACATATTTCAAGGGACCATTCAAGGTGAAAGATCATAGGGAGGAAAGGAGGGAGGAGTGGAAAGCATATGTGGGGGAGCTGTTAGTGGGTTGTGAATTGTTGTAATATGTTAACTTCACCTTGAATGGTCTCTTGAAATATGCATTAACTATTTATGCTTAACTATCTGTTCCATCTGTTCCATTTTGTATTTAGCTGTGACACTCTGAGTAATTTTCCCAGACCTGAAGAAGAGCTCTGTATAAGCTCAAAAGCTTGTCTCTCTCACCAACAGAAGTTGGTCCAATAAAAGATACTACCCCACCCCACTTGGTCTCTCTAATATTCTGGGAATGACAGGGCTACTGCATACTGTTACCACCTGTCATAAATTTCAGATTGGCCAGCCGTTTGCAGCCAGAACAGTTGGTTGGCCAGCCGTCTACAGCCAGAACAGTTGGTTCATGAATCCTGAGTCTCCAGGATTTTTCCCTTTGTATACCCTTCACCTACTACTGTACTAAAAATGTATAGCTCTCATCTACGCAGCGAGTGGCAGCCTGTGGCAACAAGTCTCAGAACCCAAGTTGACAGACTCAGGCTTGTGCTATGGTACTAAAAATATCTAGGTAGATGTTTGGGCTCAGGCTGGAGTTTGGGCTCTGAAGCCTGGCCAGTAAAGCTGCACTGAACTGTTTTCAGAGCTCTAGTAACACTGCTTCTGATCATCCAGGAATTGTCAGTTGAGCTAAGTGTAAATCAAAATTACAGCAAGTTTTTTTTTTCCTTTACACATCAATACTTTAAAAAAGGATTTAAAAATCAAATTGCCAAATCATCATTGAAATATGTGCCCAAATTCTGGCAGGCAGGAGCTCCAGGGGTATTCCCAGAACCATGAAGATTTGTCCTCTTAGGAGCCTGAAAAATCTATATAAGGGTCCATGCAAAGATGTCATTGTTGAGTCAGGAGACACATGCTCTGATATAGGTCACATAAAGGTGTCACTCTAGAACACCTTTCTGCGCCTTCTGTCAATGAAGGACCATGTAAAATCCTCTCTGTGGTTTTGAAAGGGGCCAAAATAGAGACTGCCAATTTTCACACCTCTTTCCCACACCTATGCAAAGGTTCTGGCACAAGAAATTTAGTCAAACACTTAATTATAAAATATTTAAGTTCAAAATCTCTTATGTAAAAGAGAAAATAATAAAAGAAATGTTTACATTTTTGCACGTTTTTTTCTGCAGTTGCGAAAGTGATCGATGAATGTGACGAATCTTAACCTTCACGTCGTCACCAACTTGCAGTGTTTCATTCATTCTTTTAAATCCATCCACAAAGCACGACAATTCACAACCAGTCTGGTAAATGAAGAATGTATTATAGAAAACCTAATGTAGGCTGGATTACATTTACTTTAATCTATACTCATCACAAGAAAGGAGAAGCGCTAATTCATTAACATAGCAGAATGTCACAACTGAAGTAATTAAGGTTCCACTATATTGCACACTGACTGAAGAACTTTGGCTAGTTTTTAAAACAGAAAAGCATCCTATCTTTAGTAAGAAACCAGTGCCAAATTTCACTTAAGACTTGGATACCTGAAAATTTAAGATATATACACTCAAACATAATCCAGGCTAAAATTAATTTTTAGCATATCTGTGGATATTTCAAAAATATTGAGGCCTGCAGCTTAACCCTCCCATCAGGAGTCTCAATCTCTAATCACTTAGCCTCTCTCTCAAGATTTCCAAAGGTATTTGGGCACCTCAACATTCAGATAGGCACCTGGTAGGATTTTCAAAAGCATCTAATAGGGTTGACACTTAATTCCTATTGAAATTTCAGATAGGTGCCTGTCTACATCCCTAGGTACCTAACTACATTTGTAAATCTGGCCCATAAAGAACTTTTAACTGATTATAAACCTGATCCAGCTCCACTAACATTAGAAGAGCTTTTTTGCCATTTATTTCAGTGGAGGCAAGATCGAGCCTTATATGTTTCATTGTTGCTCGTATATTAAGAAACTTCACAAACTTTTAAAAACGAAGAGAAAGCAATTTAAAACATGCAAACTGAACACTTTACACAGCTGCAGTATTTAAAGAGAAATCTGGCATATTTACTTACCCAAGAAATGGGAAGACATAAACATGACTGAAAATGAAAAGAATAATTATTACAATTCAGAATTACCAGCCTAGTAAATATTTTGCATACACATCGCAATTGAATTTTGTAATTGATTTCAAAGAGAGAGTTCAGCCACTTACATTAGTCAGACTACAGTCGCAGGTTTCAAAGTTTTCTGCCTAAAATGTTAATGAGTGAAAGATCCATAATTACTATCATTTTATAATTTGAAAACATCTATTTTTATGCAAAATACTAAATAATCACATCACTTACAAGTAGCTTATGAGTATCCCAAAGAATCTCATTGACTCTGCAATTCACGTGTGCTTGCACACAGAGCAGGCCACAACAGAAGACAATGTATGACAGCATTCTGGTGTTCAGGTGCAATGCAGTCTGATGGTTGACAGAAGAGCAGGCAGACTCTCCTTTAAATTGAGTCTTGCACAAAATTCCCTTTCTAATGGGGAAAAACCCTGCTACTAAACTGATACCAAGTGCCCACTATTTTTCCCTCTAAGTTTGGACTGCATTTGGAAGAATCAAATATGTAACTGAGTCACCTAGTGAAGTGGCTTTTCCTTCATGGCGGGGAAATTCATGAATGCGCCTGTGAAGTGATTAATTTTTATCATTGTTTTGTCAGACCACGGCAGGAAACAAAGGTTGAAAAAAATCTTCCACAAAAGCATTTTTTTGTTCAGATGTGGATTTTGCCTCTCATGGTAATTCAAATCACATACCATGAAAGCAAATACAAAACAGCATTCCCCCATGCAAAGTGTCTAAGGAGGCAGTCCAGAGGGACACAGGCTGTGGCTTTTCCCCTCAGTTAGAGAACTTTTCTGTAAGAGGCAAAAAGGCTGCAGGATATTGTTGACAGCAACAAGGCAGTAAAAATGTCCTGTCTACAGGTTCCACAGCTAGAGTTGCATCCACAGTGAACTACAGCTGCAAAGCTTGTGAGTGCCTCCTTCAGGCACTTGAATCTGATCTCAGTTTCATGGGTGCAGAACTCACATGACAGTCCCTTTTCCACTCTCTGCCTGAGCAGGTAGGAAAAGTTGGATACAAAAAAGTGATCAAACAGGGATTAGCCTGCAAATCCAGAACAATAGAAAAGTTGTGAATCAGGCTGATTTTAATAGACCACAGCTCCTGGGGCATAAAGACCCTTTCTTCAAACTGCACTCATTGATAGTTCCAGAGTTAGTCTCCATCCCTTTTCCTTCATAGGTTTATAGCGGTTTTTGAAGTTTCCCCCTTCTGTTATGCAACAAGACCTTGAATCCTCCGCTGGTCAGTCTGAGTGTACTCTGAGTAGAAATTTTCTGAAGATTGTCTTGAAAAGAAATTATCAGCTTCCCATTTCACAGCTACACTTCTTGATTACAATATAGACTCTCTTGCGGAAGGAGCTTTCAGCTTAGGAAGAGCAATCAATGTGCCTCTCTCTGTTTCTTTGGACAGTACTGCCCCACAGCAAAATTCAGTGGTGTTGGCCTGAAGTATAAATCCCTTAATAAAATTGGTGTCATATAACATTTGCAGGCTACTCAATGTCTCAGAGAGATGAAAAGGCTATTTCACAGGTTTTCAAGCAGTAAAGTTGTCTGGGGGCTTTATTCTGGGTAAGGTTCACAGGGGAATTTCTGAGGTGACAAACCCTGGCATGAACCTTTGGTAACAATCTGGGAATTCTCCAACTGCTTTTCTATGTTAAGGGAAGGCATGGCCATTGGATTTTGCTCACTGGCAGCCAGATTTGGCCTTTTTGAGGGGATACCCTAGGTAATAGGTTTCATGCTTTCTGATGGAGTATTTAGCAGGGTTTGCTAGTAGGTCTACCTCTGTTACGAATTGCAATATGGTTGCTATCTCCTGTAGATGAATGTCCAAGTCAATGCGTTAGATGTCCATGTCATCAAAGTATGCAACATATATTGGTTATGAGGCTGAAGGATTTGATCCATCATCGGTGGAAATTTGGGTGCTCCATGAAAGCTAAATGGCATTGTCCAGAAGAGGATCTATTCACAGAGTGTGGAAAAAGCATGTTTCTCTTTGACTCCAGGGTAACAGGAGTCTGCCAATACCCTTCTGTGGGATCTAGCATAGTGACATAATGCGTCTTTCCCAAGCTACATAAAAAATCATCTTCACAGGACAGAGCGTATAAACTGAATGTGTACCCAGGACACAGAGGCAGGATGTTTCTGTGCATGGAATGGGATTATGTCCACGCCTGGATGGCACAAAGTCAGAACAAAAGAAAATAGCTGTTAAAAATGCAATATTTTACTCTAGGTCAATGGGACTGTAAATGGTCCCGTCTCCAGTCCTGCTGGTCAGCCCTCCTGGTGATTAAACAGCATGCACACTCTACCAGAGCACCCACACCAAGTATCTTTATTATTATTTCTTGCCTTAGGCTCCACGGACAACAGAGTGTTGCAGCAGATGGAAAGGGCTTCCTTCCTGCACCTTGTCTCAGTCTTTGATACTGTTTTCTTCCTTCCCTGAGCTATCTACCTGGTGACCTAATTACTTCGTTAGCTCATCAGCCTCTCCACAGGTGCAAGTGCTCTCCACTAACCTTCCAAAACCAATCAATCTACCTATCTCCCTCCTACTCTAACTACCCATTGTCCTGTTCAAAGTGACCAGGGTGCTGCCTCCTAAAAGGGGCTCTCTTTACAGCTGCTAACAGTACCCTTTCACATACCTCTCCCCTTCATGTGTTTTCTCTAGTTAGCTAGTGCCCTTTCCACGGGGGCTCAGTTTTTCTCTGTCCATGCTCTGTCTTCCTTGTAGGGGCAGCAAACTCTCACCACCTTAATATGACTTTTTGTGGACAACCAGTGAGGGTCTTCCATCCTCCAGCCACAGATCAATTTGCCCTTGATCTATCCCATCCTTTTCAATGCTCACTAGGGCTCTTCCCCAACCAGCACCTCACAGTCTGATGATCTGTGTTCCCCTATAGGTATTAGGGATCTCTCACTCATCTGGGCCTTCTAACTGGGATATAGTGAGCTTTCCTTCCACTCTTTCTTCGTGTTGTTTTTGTACAAAGTGACTCTTGCTCCTTCACTCATGTGTCCTCCATGCCGGTATTCTCCACCTGGGCTCTGCTTTCTCAGCCTGTTAATATCTGTCTAGGTTGTACTCTCTACAGCTTTTCCTCTGCTCTGGCATTTCCTACTTTGGTCCCACTTTCTTGGCCTGTTAGTATCTATCTAGGATTTACTTGTATCTCAACTTGTGGGCTCTTATCTTTTTTACCTTAGCCCCTGCTTTTTCTGCCATCCATTGAGGTTCCTTCCACATGACCTCCCTTCACCTACTTAAAGGGAATGGGTTCCAACCCTAAGACCATGGGATAAGGTAAAGTTTTCACAACTCCAACACTTTTTCACCTGAACCTCCCTGTACCTCTCATGGGACTAAGTTCTTTTCTCTTCTTGCATGTGCTCAATGCCTAGAGTTTCTCCTCCCCGTAAACTGTAGAGCATAAACTGTTCTAAGATCATGGCATCCATGACTGCTTCCACATCCTGCCTCCCTAACCTCAGCCACTGGTTGGCTCAATCAGTCAACTTCTGCATAAAGGTTCTAGGCTGTACCCCATAAGTCCACCTACTGGCCCTAAATATCTGTCTGCTCCTTCCAGCTGACAAGCCTGCATGGTCCAATATAGCAGCCTTTAACACATTGTAGTTCTTGGCCTTCTCCTTGCTTAACACCATGTAAGCAGCCTGGGCTCCTCCTGCCGGATAAAGGGCTAACCATAGGGCCCATAACCCTTTATCCCAGACCGGGCCAGTAGCTGTTCTTTCAAAAGTCAGTAAGACTGCACTGGTGTCATCCCCAGGGCTCATTGTACAGATCTGCAGCCCTACCTCAAATTTCTGTTCCCCACAGTAAGACTTATCAAATTTTGTAAGTGCTGTTGTACTGCGTCTCTGTCTTCACAAACTCTTAAAACGCTCGCTGGTGCTCTGCCTGGTGCCTGTCATCTCAGTTGTCTGCCGGAATGCCTGCAGCATCCTCTGCATCTCTTTCTGTTGCTCAGCTAGCCCCTGTATCAGCTCCACCACCTTTTCTTGGGCTCAACCTGCCCTCATATAGGTCACTTCTCAAACCTTCCTGGCTCTAGCTGACAGGTGTATCACAGACAAGCCCACGACTTGCAAACAGGTTTCCCCTCCAGCCTGGAAACCCTGACTGGTAAGCCCTTTTGGTGACTAAACAGCACACATAGTTTACCAGTTACCTTCATCAAGTGTTTTTATTATTTCTTCCATTAGGCTCCAGGTCTAACACAACATAGCTGCAGGTAGAAGGGGCTCCTTCTTGCTCCCTGGCTCAATCTTTTATACTGCTTGCTTCCTTCTCCTAGCTGTCCAGCTAGTGACCTAATCACCTCGTTAGCTCACCAGATTCCCTACAAGTAACCCCCACTAACCTTCCAAACCCAACGTGCTCCTACTGGGACTGTCTAGTGCCTGGTGTGTTCTCAGTGGGTGCTGGCTCCCAAAAGTGGCTTTATTTATAGCTGCTAACAGTACCGTGTCACAGGGACCAAGGCTGAATCTTTCGTTGGGGCTGGGCGTATGGGCAAACTTAAGTACAACCACATTTGGTAAACCATAAAGAAAGGACACATGCTGCACTTTTGGTGTGGGTTCAAAAGTAAAACCAGAAAACATCAGTGAGAATGAAAGGAAATGACCAGCAGCATTGTCCTTCAAAGAGACTCCAGCAGTAAAGGGTTGTGAAATGTTTTGGACAATAAGGGCCTAGTCCTGCTCATAGTGAGGTCAATGGCAAAACACCCATTCAGTGCACAGCCTAGGTGAAACCGAAAAAGTTTGATGCTTTCTAAAAAGCTGTGTGGTGGGGAAAATGACCTATTTTGCCCCATGCTTTTTGAGGAATATCTCCATTTATTTGCATAGAGTCAAAGTACGCATCACTTCTGAAAAACTGCATCACACTGGAGGAATGCGTAGAGGATAAAAGATACTTTCTCTTTTCATTTATGTGTTCTCAAGAGAAACTTTATCTACCTAATCTGTAGCATTCAGTCACTCTGACAGCAGGAGGTAGGAGGCTGAGCGTTAATCAGCAGAAAAACCTTAGAAATACACTGTGCGCTGAGAAAGATGGTTTCAAAAATGTTCAAAGAGGATGGTAATTACTTCAATTAGTTTTTATTCGTTGCACCCAACCCTCTTGTGTCAAGAGAGGCCCTGTACTGAGACTACAGGTGAGTAAAAGGAGGAAGATAGAAGAGGATTCTGGAAGATCTCCCTCCAAAAGGATTTCAGACAATATTTATGGTTTGCATTTCCTTTGTCCTCCTATGAGAACTGGAGAGAAGCATGGAGGGTGAGAGAGAAATTAAAACACATCACCTGCCAACTGACCCATCTGACTCCTCCCTTTAAACTGCACTTGTTGGGAGTGCCAGGGTTATCGCTACATCCTTTGGTTCTTTCTCCCCTTTCTATTACTCCATGAGATCCTGGTCATGTCTGATTTGCAGATAAATCTGGAGCAACTACCATAGGTGCTGGAACTCTTGAAGTAGTAATAACAACCCATAGACATGGTTTCCGCCTACAGCACCCCCACTATAAAAATTGTTCCAGCACCACTGGCAACTAAGTTACACCTAAATCAGGTTCCTAATAGCCATTATCAGTCAAGTTGGCACAGACAAGATATTCTGCTTGTTGTTAAAGTAACTGAACAACAGTGTACTAAACATTTGAGGCAATGGCACTATGAACAACACTGGTTATATCAGGGGTTCTCAAACTGGGGGTCAGGACACCTCAGGGGGTCACAAGGTTATTAGATGGGGAGGTTGCAAGCTGTCAGCCTCCACCCCAAACCCCACTTACCCCACAGCATTTATAATGGTGTTAAACATATAAAAAAGTGTTTTTAATTTATAAGGGGGGGGAGGCAGTCGCACTCAGAGGCTTGCTCTGTGAAAGGGGTCACCAGTACAAAAATTTGAGAGCCACTGGGTTATATTTTATCTCTTGAGCCCAGGATTTTAACTTCAGCCATTAACTGCCTGAAGTCAACGGGAGCCTTCCGATAAACTTCAGTGAGTCTTTGGAGTAGGCCCTAATTATTAGGGCTTGTTTATACTGTTCCTAAGGGTACGTCTACACTACCCGCCGGATCAGCCGGTGGTGTTTGATGCATCTCGTCTGGACGCGATAAATCAATCCACTAATCGACGCCCATACTCCACCTCGGCAGGAGTAGTAAGTGCTGTCGATGGGGGCGCCGCCGCAGTCGACCGCCGCCATAAGGACGGCCAGGTAAATCGAACTAAGATACTTCGACTTCAGCTATGTGAATAGCGTAGCTGAAGTTGCGTATCTTAGTTCGAACCCTCCCGCTAGCGTAGCCCAGGCCTTAGTCGACACCAATAGGAGTGTACCAGCATACTCACAAGGCCCGTGCTGACATGAACTAAAAGTTCCCCAGTGCACATTACCGTAGTCCTATTTCAAACTGTACTGTGTTAACGTGCATTAGGGAACTTTTAGTGCACACCCGCAGGGTCCACGCTGGCTACTTAATGCACAACGCTCTGGTGAGCACAGGAATTCACACTCCTCTGGTGTAGACTAAGGCACCATCTAGACAAGTCCTTAGTCTTTTTTATTATTATTGTTATTGCTATTACTAGCAGTATCGTAGTGCTTAGGAGCCCCAGCCATGAACCAGCCCCTCTACTCTGCTGGCGCTGTACAAATACAGAACAAAAACATGCATCTGATGAAGTGAGTAATCACCCACGAAAGCTCATGCTCCAAAACGTCTGTTAGTCTATAAGGTGCCACAGGACTCTTTGCTGCTTTTAGAGAACAAAAAGACAGTCTCTGCCCCAAAGAGCTTGCAATCAGTTATTAATTATTTGTACCCATTTTTATTAGAAAATCCTTACGCCTCTCTCATTAGAATAATGTTGTGAAAATCAGTTGAGTAAATGATTCACAGAATATATTCTTTTCAATGACCTTCTTGAACTTGGCCTGATTCTGACCTTGCTTATACTGTGTAATGGTAAGTTCACTGTACAGGAGAATTGCATTGAAGTTTTACTGTACACATTGGATTTGATTCTTATGCTTTTAAAACCAATGATTCAGATTTTTCTTTCACCCTTGTTAAATGAACTCCATATTTATATTGATGTGAAAAAAAGATCAGAATCAGGCCTGATGTGTTTACATAAGTAAATAAATAAAACTCCCATATAATTCTTTTCTGCATTGTTCCATGTTCTTTCTCTGTCCAAAAGTCATGCTTGAAACATCTTCCTGTGATGTCTGAAAATCCTTAGCTTTTGTATTTATATATGTATATGGATATATATATACACAAATATATATACACAAAAAGCCCTTTACTTTGGATATCAAGTCTTCATCTATTTCATTCCCTTGGCCTTTCTTTAAATGAAACATGCCAAAATAGATTGAGGTATTGGAAATTTGTGTATTTCGACACAGAAAAGGAAAGTGAATTCAAAGTAAATTCAGCATTCAAGGTGCTGTGCTCATCCTGCCTTCTGTCTCTCGCATGGCACCACCATTGGTTTCAGGATATCGCGAAATACAGAAGTAGCAGTAGAACTACACGTTACTTTTGTTTAGGCAATGTCATTTCTGGCAAATGCCATCATTAGCTAGCAGAGTGCAATGACAGGCAGGTTACAGACCCAGGTTCAATTTACAGAATAAGACTGAGATCTTTCAAAAGAACCCAAGAGAGTTAGGCATGCAAATCCTATTGAAATTCAGTGGGAACTGGGCACCTAACTCCCTTAGACAACATTGAAAATTCCAGCCAAAAGGTCTTTGATGGTCTGGCTTTATGTATCAACCCTAAACAATATATTTTTATGACGATGCACAATACTATATGAATGTGTGCCACCATTAATATAGAGAATTGTAGGCCTAACATATCATGGGAAGTGAGTTTTCCAGATCAGTCTTTTAGGCTTTGGCTTGTGGATAATCAGGATAAGCGTCCGAACTTTGGAGTGCTTATCATTGAAGATCACCGATCACCAAGCTTCTAAGAATAATCTTATAATTCTTTCCCTATGCAGTAGAAAGATTCCCTACAGATGGAAAACACCAAAATGACATGCTGTCTTGTTTTAAGTATCAAGAAAGTTTACGGTATACATTTATCAAGATGTTGCAGACAGCATGCACTTTGCTAACCACAGGTAGGACATGATAGTGTTGAATAGTTTACTTTTTCCAGAGATAAAGCTGCTTTGCATTTATTCATACAGTTGCAGCAAGGTGGTGGCACATGAGTTGGCGTCAGCTAAATGAAAAATGTTCAAAGAGCTATACAATGTTTTCTCCACCAAAATGTGACTCACACATAACTAATGCTGAGATTGACTGTGACTCAAAGTGACAAAAAGCAAGAGAAGCCCAAGTAAAACTCCCACTCTGCCTTAATTTCTAGACAATGAAGTGAGAGCTTACTATGAAGAGCATCTCCAGTTCTAATTAGTCATGTCATGGTCACTGGAGAGATCCTTAGAATTGAAATCTTCTCTGTGGGTTTGGCACCCCAGAACCCAATTACTACTGATCATCAAATCTTTAGATATTATGAATAAATAAAGAAATAAATAGTATTTGAATTGGTCAGAAAAAAGAGGTATTTTTTCCAGCAGAAAATTTTGCCTTTTCATTGAAAAATTGACCTTCCCCATGTTTCTAAGTTCCGACAAAACTCAAAAATTTTCAAAGAAAACATGTTTTCTGTGAAGATTTTCATTGAGTCAAAACCCCAATTTTCCATCCATGAACATTTTTTTAACCAGTCCTACACAGCACAATTCCTCTTTTGTGGCTCCCTGGGCACAGAGGTCAAACCCACAGGGGCTGCCCTGCTAGGAGGCACAGAAAGGAGCAATGCCACTTCCACAGCATCATTCTCCCTTCCTCTGCTGAAGCCTCTTCACTGGGTGAGGGACCCCTGCATGGGGAGAAAGTGGGCTATGGGTGAGCGTGCATCATTCTGCACCAGTTCCACAGACCATCCTCGTAGAAGTCAATACTCTGTATTAATATCTGTGTAGACCTTCTCTCTACAGCGAAGAACCTCCCAGAATGGTGTCATTCTGGGAGCGACAGCAGGGATGCATCCCTTAGGGAACCCATATATTTTGAGGGGTGCTTAAGACTCTTCTTTTCACAAGTGGAGGAAGTGGGGGCAAATTCTGGTTTCCTTGAGAACAAACTGGTGAGGACACCATCGCATTTCCAGTTCACTATGCAGGTCATTCCCAAAATACATTCAGATCTAAGTCATCCAGGTCTCACTTAACAGCACAGTGGAGGCCAGTGCAGTGGCAGAGATCCTGAGGTCAAGCAACATTGCAGGTGATCCATTCAGCCCATACAGCAGTCACAGATCTGGTAACACTTGAGGCATTGCAAAGTATGAAGCCCTTGGAGCAATTAGCCTCCTCTGCTGGGTATTTTGTTGCAAGAGTATCTCACTCCCAACTGACTCCAGAAGCAGAGGAAAGCGTGGGTCACCAAACCTCACATTTTTTCTTATCTTTTAAGGTTTTCCTTTTATCATTTTCACTGCCAGCTTCTGTTGTCACAGGAAGGAGTCCCATGATGGTGGAACCTGCTCTTCTCATGCCTGAACCTAGAGCCCAGATCACACTAGTAATTACGCAGGATTGTAGTGGGGAAGCTGCCCCCCTCCCACAGAACAGGGAAACAGCCCTGGAGAGGGCTGCAGTTGGGATCAAAGGAATGAGAGCAGCTGAGGCAGTAGCTGACTACAGGTGTGGCCAGCTAAATCAGGGCCCAGCTGGCCCTGATAAGAGGGCTGGGGGCCAGGAGCTGGGAAGTCTCTCTCCAGCCTTGGAGGGGAAAGGACCTGGCTGCCTGAGAGAAAAAAGTCATGTTGGGCAAGGGCAAGAGGATCTGGGAAGCTCCAGCCTGGCAACCCCCCAGGCTGCAGGCCTTGTTAAAAGCCCAAGGCAGGTATTGGGGTTAAAGAGGTGTAGTCTGAGAATAGGCAGAGGCAGCTGGTCCAGCCTCCTTGCCAGTGATGAGTGGCCATTTCAGACTGCAGTTTGCCCCAGTGAATGGGGGCTAGAAGATGACTGGCAGTACCCACTGAGGCAGGTGGGGGTTCCTCTGGGAGGCGAGACCCAGAGTGGAGGTACTGAGGAGGGCAGAACCCTGAGGTAAAGGGCACTGGGGTCTGGGAGGGACATAGGGCCTGAGGCAAGCAAGACAGCGGCTAGCAGAGAGCACTCTGGAGCTGGAGTTGAGCTAATTCCCAAGATGGCCAGCAGGAGGCGCCTTACCAGTGAGCAATCGATCTGTTACATGGGTTAAACAGTTTTCATTTAGGAAGCTCGCGTTCACTAGGCCCAGTTCTTACACTAAGCTTGGCCCCTGTCATTGGAAATCTCTTGGTCCTCTTCAGAACCAGGGTGGTGTGGTCCAGCCAGTTGCCCAGGCATGGCCTTTTTCTCTATAACTCAAAAGCCTATGTATGTTATCTCTAGGAACTCGATGATCTATACTGAAGCCTTAATACCCCACCTGTACTGCAGGATTTTGTTTTATTTTTTGGCTTACAGAGTCAATTACGTATAAAACCCACTGAGTTCCTATTAAAAAAGAGCATAGAGTCCTGTGGCACCTTATAGACTAACAGACGTTTTGGAGCATGATCTTATTCCCATTCTGCAGGACATGTGGATCTTAACAAGTCTTCTGCTCCTTTAAATTCTGATTCCAGAGTTTTCTTAGCAGATATAACTGCTGAAGAATTTCTTTGAAAATTGCAGTAATTGATACAATTTTCTCTAAGACTTGGATCCAGCATCCACTGAACACAATGGCAAAATTCCCATTGTCTCAAAATGTACATATAACACATTTATTTAATTTGTATTCTGGGGAGACGGGGTGGGGCAGTGCATGCATATGCGTGTGCTTGTCCTGTATAGTTTTAACAATTAAGATTTTTTTCCCCCACTTCTTACTCTGGAGTTCATTATTTTTTCCTAGAATGCACTTTTATTTTTCCTTTATGGTTACAAAAAGTCATTTGATGTTCTTAGCTCAAATCAGTGGTATGTTAGAGATGATAACTCTCTAGCTAAGCAGAGTGCTGTTTGCTATGAAACAACATGCCTGGATATTCAAAGAAACTGGGAAGATGACATTTCACTCAAAGTTGTAGAAAAAATATTCATATCTTCATTTCTGACAGATTGCTTTTAAACCACAGATTATAATCTTAACATAAAGATGTAATGGGAGAGAAGATCAAATATGAGACACATGGTAAATTAATTTTATCACAGAGAATATTGGTTTATGTGGTGGTCTTGAAGATGCTAGAGATAAGAATGTAAAGGGCATCATACTACAGAATCTGTTGTTGAAGCTGTTTCATTTTGGTTACATAATTTGAAAACAATGGGCCAGCTTTTGGTCTTTACTGTGGTGTTTTTATAATGCTGTCTTGGAACAAAAGGGCCACCCAGCTGGGGATTCTTTAGATGTGGCTGGTGCAGTGCCATCATAGCTATGATTTTAATAGGATCTATAAAAATCACTAGGAGCCAAATTCAAAGGTATTGTGTAAGAAGGGAGTAAGTAATGGGTAAGAGCCAAAGTGAGTTTCCATAAGTGAATTTCAGAAAGGAAATCTCGAAGTGTGTAAACTGACGTATGCAGTATGGCTCTAAGAAAATGTAAATTACACTACATTAGATTGTATCTAAACTCCCCTTGGATTTGGCCCGGTGCTTGGGCTGCCCCTACTGGACCTGCAGCAGCAGTTATCCCAGAAATACTGTCCTTAGGTCTGTCTGGAGTACTGCCTTAGTCATGTGGTGCACATGGTAATAGAGAGAGAGAGATGTAGGCGCAGAGGGCAAGACGTCCTACTGGCTGACAAACAGGACAGTCCAGGACCCCAACTACTTACCAGGAATGGACTACTTTATGAGACTGTTTCAGAGGACTTTGGTTTAACAAAAGTTTTACTTCAAGTCCTTAGTGATGACTAGAGGTGAACTTTGGGGGCTAGTCTCCACTGCAGTCAATGAGAGTAGTACCAGTGACTTTGCTGGGAAAGGAATCAGTCCATAGCTCCTAGATGTACCCAGCTACCGCATGCTAGTGCAAGTAGGGGCTGGGAGTTCATGAACCCCTCGCATGCTATTGCATCTCTGCTCAACAGCTGGGCCCTGCTCTCCATGCGTACCAGTGAACTGCAAAAGGCACAATTTGTCCCAGCCCCCTGTAACTTTTTAAAAGACAGAGTCTTTAAATTAAATTTCCAGGTCATTAGGGAGCAATTTGGCCTTGCTCCTAGCATCTGTGGGAGATCAGGCCCTTAGTTCAAAAATACACTAAAACAAAGGATTTTTTTTCTCATTTTAAATAAAGGAGGGGACAGCAGCCTATGAAATGAGCATCCTCAAGCCCCTGCACAAGGACTTCTAAAAGATCTTAGTGTGAATGCTGATCTGGAAGTAGAGTTATAACTATCCTATGCTGCACCCACATAATATCTTTCAGCCAGGGAAGCCTAAAATGGTCAGGAGAAGATAGAAAAACAAGTATCTGGGAGATGTTACCATCCAGAGAAATTTCCAGTCATAACGTCAGATACCGTAACTGGACTCAATTAAAAAGTGAGAACATTTCCATCATGCATTTTCTCTACTTCAGTCAACTACAACAACAATAGTAATATCTTACCCATTTAAAAAAAAATCAACTCACAACATGTTTTAAGCCCTTCATTCTTTATTACTTTGAAGACAGGTTTTAAATCTTTTCAGAATCAGTCTCCATAGACTTGAAGGCCAGCAGGTACCATCATGATTATCTAGTCTGATCTCCACAACCAAGCCGCAGAACGACACTCCCTAATTTCGGCATCAAGTCCACCGCAGAACCGATGCTTTGGCTGAGACTCAAAGCCAGACCTCCTGCATGGCCGACAAGAATTCTGTCACTGAACCACCAATGATGCAAAAAGTCCAAGCAGCAAATCTGCGTGAAAGTGTCATGAAACAACACTGCACTGTTTTGCTTAGTTTATGGTTTTGTTAAACTCAAGCTAAGCTCATCAAAAGATTTGTCCAGTGTCTGCAAATGATTCTGTCAAACGGGGCCACGTTTTGATCAGACCTGTTTCCTGCAAGCCTGGTCAGCATTTTGAATAAAGCCAGGCAGAGTTCTGAGTGTTCTCAACTCTTGCAGCTGTTTTGTGGTAACTGCCTTTTTCCATTTCTTATGACAGGGTATGGCGCCATCATGTGGTCAGTGCTTTCACCTGTTTAATGTTTTACTTTTTTTCCCCCACCTCGTCTCTTTTCTGTTTTTATTATTTAACTTTCTCTCCCCCCTCTCCTCTGCCACTAAGGTAATATGCTACTATGTTATAGCCCATTCCTACAGGCTTCTATTTAATGTGAGTTTGGCTGAGTAAGTACTGCAGGACCTATCTCAGGCTGGCTTATTATATTGCTCCAAATGGAAAAACACCAATAAAAACAGCTGTGAGAAACTCATGTCACTCTCAGTGCTGTATATGCAAGGAGGACTGAAAAGAATATAGCATAAGAACAAAGGATTTAAAATACACATTGATTAGCACTTTTACAAATGTTGTAATACAAGAAATTCTATAGTGAGATTCTGTTCCCAAATCCCTCCAGCTCTCCTCCCATAGGCCCCACTCCAGCAAAGCACAAACATTTGCTTAATTTTGTCTTAAATGTTTTTCTGGATTGAATCTTTCCCCTACAACAGCCCCAACATTTTTAAAATGCTTAGCAATCTCAGGGGACCTGTGTCCAGCCAAAAATGCCTATTCCACTTGAGTCTGTGGTTTTTTTTCTTAATTGAACATTATTATCCATACACTAAAAAGGTCTAAAGTCTTAACACCCCATCTGCCCTGTAGGAGATTTCCCGTCATGCACTGCTTTCCAGGAGCACAATTGGCTCCAGGATGTACCTTTCACAAACATGTAGAACCTATTTCTGCCTACTTCCTCATGCACTTATTCAGACATGTAGTTCCAATGTAGGGTTGCCAACTTTCAAATGCACAAAACTGAACGTCCCTGCCCCTCCCATTCCCTGAGGCCCCACCCTTGCTCATTCCTTCCCCTCTCCCTCTGTCTCTTGCTCTTCCCACCCTCACCACTTTCACCAGGCTGGGGCCAGGAATGAGGGCTTTGGGATGTGGGAGGGGGCTCTGGACTGGGGCAGGGAGTTGTGGTGTGTGTGGGAGCATGGGGCGCAGGAGGGGACTCCAGGCTGGGACAGGTGTGTGGCAGGGGTTTCAGGGTCCCAGTGGCAGTTACCGCAGCTCCCAGGCGGCGGTTGCCATGTTCCTGTAGCCCCTAGGCACATGGGTGTCCAGAGAGGCTCCAAGCGCTGCCCTTATGCCTACAGGTGCTGCCCCCACAGCTCCCACTGGTTGCAGGTCCCAGCCAATGGGATCTGTGGAGCCGGCACTGGGCTAGGGGCAGTGCACAGTGCCTCCCTGGCCACCAATGCACCTAGGGGCCCCAGGGACCTGGTGGCCGCTTCCGGGAGCTGCACAGAGCTACGGCAGGCAGGGAGCCTGCCTTAGCTCTGGGCCCCTGCTGTGCCACTGACTGGACTTTTAATGACCCAGTAGGCAGTGCCTGGCAACCCTATTCCAATGGGATTATAGACTCATAGACTCTAGGACTGGAAGGGACCTCGAGAGGTCATCGAGTCCAGTCCCCTGCCCTCATGGCAGGACCAAATATTGTCTAGACCATCCCTAATAGACATTTATCTAACCTACTCTTAAATATCTCCAGAGATGGAGATTCCACAACTTCCCTAGGCAATCTATTCCAGTGTTTAACTACCCTGACAGTTAGGAACTTTTTCCTAATGTCCAACCTAAATCTCCCTTGCTGCAGTTTAAGCCCATTGCTTCTTGTTCTATCATTGGAGGCTAAGGTGAACAAGTTTTCTCCCTCCTCCTGATGACACCCTTTTAGATACCTGAAAACTGCTATCATGTCCCCTCTCAGTCTTCTCTTTTCCAAACTAAACAAACCCAATTCCTTCAGCCTTCCTTCATAGGTCATGTTCTCAAGACCTTTAATCATTCTTGTTGCTCTTCTCTGGACCCTCTCCAATTTCTCCACATCTTTCTTGAAATGCGGTGCCCAGAACTGGACACAATTCTCCAGTTGAGGCCTAACCAGCGCAGAGTAAAGCAGAAGAATGACTTCTCGTGTCTTGTTTACAACACACCTGTTAATGCATCCCAGAATCACGTTTGCTTTTTTTGCAACAGTATCACACTGTTGACTCATATTAAGCTTGTGGTCTACTATGACCCCTAGATCTCTTTCTGCCATACTCCTTCCTAGACAGTCTCTTCCCATTCTGTATGTGTGAAACTGATTGTTCCTTCCTAAGTGGAGCACTTTGCATTTATCTTTATTGAACTTCATCCTGTTTACCTCAGACCATTTCTCCAATTTGTCCAATTTGTAATTATTCACCTACTCAGCATGAAGAAGGATGGCAGAATCAGGTCCTTAACTGATACTATGCATTAAATGAAACCCTAAGGCACAGTGAACAGATGTAATGACATTGCAGGTATCAAGCAGTCTTGCTCTGCTTGTATTTCCTAGCTCACAAAATTCAGTTCTATAATGCACTGGACCTGAGGCATGTTCATACATCATTTCTATCACAACTATTCACATTTTTACACAAAAAATAATCAAGAGATACACACATCTACTCTACAGGATGAAATGGAATATCTGGATACATTCGGTATATTTTACAAATTGTTTCTCTATATAGCCAGGAGAATAATTGTTTGCTTTTGTTCTGTTTATTTTGATATTTTTCATCTTTCCATAACAAAAAAGTCCCTAGAAATAAAGAGTTAAAGGCAGATCATCTTCATTGCTCTCTGCAATGCCATGTGTCAGAGCTAATCACATGTTAATGTGAAAGCTGCTGGAAAGTGCAATTTTTGGTGCCCTCCTGCAGCTTCCAGCTTTGAGTTAATATTTAGGCCAGTGTTTTTCAAACAGGAGCTGGTCTTCTGTGTCTAGTCCTGGAGTAGTACTGGGAAAACGCTGGGGATGGGAGCAACCCAATCCAGCCGTCCTTGGCTGAAATGGCACTACAGGAATGGCCAGTTACTGAGCCTTGGAGGGTGAAATAAAGGCGACAATAGGGAAATCATGCAGAGCAAACAAATGTGAAGGTTTTGTTGGGATCCAGCAGTAAGAGTAGCCCCAGCCACATGGATCCATGACTAGACTGATGATGGAGACATTGTTCCTCTGGTAGAGATGCGCATGCTCAGACATAGGGATAGCAGGCAGCATGTTCTGCTTACTCTTCCCCCTTTCCTCTGCTGGGGCTAGATCCTGTGCTCATTGAAGCCAACAGTAAAGCTCCCATTGACTTAATGGTGCAGGATAATGGGTCTAGTGTCTAAGTCTTCTGTGCTCCTTTGTGCTTGGAAGAGAAAGGGAGTGTATTGGCCTATTCTTCTCTTTCCAAAATTTTAGCAAATAAAACCAAAGTCTGGCTGTTTAAGGTACAGATGCCATGCAGGGCAGAACAATTTAGATACACAGTTCATAGCAAATCTTCCCATGACTTTCCATTTTAATTCATTCATGGTCCATTTTATACAGAATCGGCAAATAAATGACATAATTTAGTCTGCATTGAAAAAGAAACAATATTCCCAACTGTCCTCCCAATGGGCTCATGCAACGTTGCGTCCTTGGATGAGAACAATGTGTTTAAAAGTAGGTAATGGGGAGAGAATGATGCTTTGAATGTAATCAGTGATGTAAGGACTTTTGCTCAGAGGGTGCGTGCACTGGATGTATTTTGTTATTCATTTATGGAAAACTGACTGTTCTGGTTAATCTCAGCAGTAGCAAATGCTAGGCCCAAGAGCAGGCAGCAAATGAGCATCCTAGCCCAGATAGCCACCTCTCAGCCTGGCTGGTCCTTAAGCAGGGTGAGACTTTGGCCTTTCTTCTATTCCTCCTTAGGCCTTGTGGCAGACGGACCCTCTTGGCCCCACTCCCATTTTCTCTTGGGCCCAAGGGGAAGAACCCAATTCAGTCTCAGGGCATAGGGAAAGCCTCCTAGAACGCACATGCTTTTAGCAGCTCCTTTCTGGGTTTAGGGGGTGGGACATTTTGGCCCTCCACCGAGTCACTGTTCTTCTAATGTTGGAGGGAGGGACAGAGGGAGCCCTGTAACTCCCTGTTTCCTTCTTCAGGCTCAGTGGATGGGAGTGGAAGCACCCTCCTGGCATTACTCCATTCCCTTCTCAGCTTGTTTTCAGGACCCACAAGGAGGGGGAACTTCAGTTGCTCCTGTTGTCCTTTTCCTCCCCCACCCCACCAACTCATGGAGCAACTTGAGGGAGGGTAACATACCTCAGAGCTCCCAATCTCTGCTCCCATAATGCACTGTCCTGCCCACTATGCTTCTGGCCCCACAGCCCTTCCCCCTAGAGGCACAGGACCACAGTGGGTCCTATTTACTCCCACCTATCACCAGAAACCTTGCATCTGCCTTTTGCTAGGCTGCAACAGCCTGCACCAGACACTTGCCCCTTAGGAAAGGTCGCATGAAGATGTTTTTAAAAAGTGTAAGCAAGGGCAGTCATGGTGACACAAGTAAGCTAAAGGCTCCTGGGACACAATAGATCAGATTGAGATCTGATATGAGGAGGTTCTGCTCCATGGATTTAAATGGGATTACAGCTACGCGCACTATGTTTGAAGCTGAGCCATATTTTAGAGCCAACATTTTGGGTCTACTGGGAGTTTTGTCACCTAGACCAGTGGTTCTCAAACTAGGGCCACTGCTTGTTCAGGGAAAGCCCCTGGCAGGCCGGGCTGGTTTGTTTACCAGCCGCATCTGCAGGTTCGGCTCATCGCAGCTCCCACTTTCTGCGGTTCACCGTTCCAGGCCAATGGAGGCTGCAGGAAGGGCGGCCAGCATGTCCCGCAGCCCACGCCGCCTCCTGCAGTCCCCATTGGCCTGGAGTGGCGAACCGCAGCAAGTGGGACCTGCGATCAGCCGAACCTGCAGACGTGGCAGGTAAACAAACCAGCCCGACCCACCAGGGGCTTTCCCTGAACAAGCGGCTGCCCTAATTTGAGAACCACTTCCCTAGACTGTCACTTAGGCCAAGGTTTTCAATGTTGGATGGCTAAAGTTAGGTATCTAAATCCATATTTAGGCATCTTAGGGTACATCTAGACTGCAGTTGAGAGTGTCCTTCCCAGCATGGGTAGACAGGCCCTCACTAGCTCTACTGAAGCAAGCATGCTAAAAATAGCAATGTAGCCAGGATTAGCATGGGCAGTCACTTAGCCTCTCTGCACATCAATTCTTCATCTGTAAAATGGGAGAAATAGCCCGTCCCTACCTCACAGGGGTGTCTTGAGGATAAACACACGCAAGACTATGAGATGCTCAGATACTACGGGGAGGGGGCCACGTAAGTACCTTAGATAGAGGGTTTTCAGAAGTTTTTGGCAACCACAACTTCCTCTGATTTCAGTGATGAGGTCTCTATTTTTAATAGCGTTGGCAGCTGTGAAAATCAATAAAGATCTTTGTGAAGCTGACCTGGCTGTTAAGGATTGGTCTCAGCTTGGTCTCCTCTTAGTGCTTTGCGTGAAAGTTCATATCCAAGAAACATGGCTGCACTCATCGGGAATCCTCGCACTGCGTTGACTGTGATGCCCCTAACAAAGACCTGTTCAGGACGGGAAAGATTACGGCAAAGGAACAGATCAGATATTTTCATGAAGGCAACACAGAGTTAAATCATAGTGGAAATGAGAATAATAAAACATGGTAAATTGCGACCTGCTCATAGACATTTTGTGAGCTGGAGGAGTTATTGCCTACATCCATGCATTTTCTATCTGAGCACCAGAGAGTCAAAATACAATAGCAAGTTGCTAGTTTGACGGGGCTGCATACATATTCTGCTGTTTTTATAGAATGCCCTCCAAACAGATACATTAGCAGCACTGAGAAGCAGGAGGTGTCTCTCAGAAGTTTCTTTTCCTGCAATGGGTTAAAAAGTTGGCTAACTAATGCGTGTTTAAATCTTTGCAACCAGAAAACAGGAAATCTAAATCTTCTTCTTAATCTCCTCTCTCTTATCTGTCTCTCCCTTCCTCTCTTGCATGTGCATTGAAAATTATATTGAACGAGCTGAGAAAATGAAAGGCAAGATTACAGAGCCTCTTGCCTTTGCAAATGAAGTGCTCAAACTTTATGGGCTAGTCTTCAGTTGCACCAGAGTTCTGCATGAGACAGCTGGAACTTGAGGAGAGAGAAGAGGAGGTGTTACAATCTGGGTTCAGTCTCTGCTGCAAACTGGAGAAGCCAGAGGTCTCTTCTAAGGATACCTGCAGTCAGGGCCGGCTCCAGGCCCCAGCGCGCCAAGCACGTGCTTGGGGCGGCATGCCGTGGGGGGCGCTCTGCCGGTTGCCGGGAGGGTGGCAGGTGGCTCCAGTGGACCAGCAGACGCTCCGCAGGGACACCTGCGGGAGGTCCACCAGAGCTGCGGGACCGGCAAGCGGCAGAACGCCCCCCACGGCGTGCCGTCGTGCTTGGGGCAGTGAAATGGCTAGAGCCGGCCCTGCCTGCAATGCCCCTCACCTCTCCTATTCTCAGGAGACATGAACACACCATCCATCCACATAGCAGGGCAGAGCAGGTGGCATAGAACCAGCTACATTGGCTCTATAGGGCTCCAGGAACAGAGTTTTCCTAGCCTGGCCCTGAACGCAGTCATTTATGACAGGTCAATTCCCAGTTTCTCCTTCACGGCAGCTTTAAGGCCCTGACCCAGTAAAGCACTTTAGCATATGCTTAAAAGTTAAGCACATGACTAGTCCCATTGACTTCTGTGGGGTCACTCGTGGGTTTAAGGTTAAGCACATGCATAGATGCTTTGCTAGATCAGAACCTATATCCCCTTGTCTTTGCTAAGTGTTCTATCTTAGTGCAAACAGAATATTCTGCAGTTTTCTCTTCTGCTTTCACAAATCAGTTTCCAATCTAAGGAAAAATGTACGATTGTTCAGTGCCTTATTGAGAATTAGTTCACATGACTCCAGAACAGACTTAACGGCAATATTTCATATAGGCCAACACTTCCAAATCTGATTTCGTAAAGTCAGGGGCCTAAGTCCATATTTAAGCAACTCTTTTATTTGAGTGACTAAATATGGATTTAGGTATCCAGGTTTGATACTTTTGGTCATCATATTTTGAATTGATGATGTGTTTCTGAGAGTGAAAAAGGCTGCATTGTTTGATTGCCTGAACAGTAAAGTGGAAAAGGGGTCATTGTATTAATAATATAGGTCACTTCTAGTGCTAACTTGTATCCTGTTTTAAAATTCTGCCATCCCACATAGCACTATTGCGTCGTGCTCACTGTACTGAAAACCGATATCAGTTTGATTTTATGAACATTCCATTTAACTATTTCCAAAATGTTTAGTGCAGTTTTTCAGTTAGCAAGCTACTAACAGAATAATATTCTTAAATAAATTCACTGATTAAATTTAGATTACTGAATTTTGGAATAGGAGTAGGGACAAAAATCATTGAATCATAGAAGATTAGGGTTGGACGAGACCTCAGGAGGTCATCTAGTCCAATTCCCTGCTCAAAGCATGACCAACACCAACTAAATCATCCCAGCCAAGGCTTTGTCAAGCTGGACCTTAAAAACTTCTAAGGATGGAGATTCCACCACATCCCTAGGTAACCCATTCCAGTGCTTCATCACCCTCCAAGTAAATAGATAGCCAACCTAGACCTCCCCCAATTCAACTTGAGACCTTTGCTGCTTGTTCTGTCATCTGCCACCACTGAGAACAGCCAAACTCCACCCTCTTTGGACCCCTCCTTCAAGTAGGTGAAGGCTGCTATTAAATCTCCCCTCACTTTTCTCTTCTACAGACTAAATAAGAGCAGTTTCCTCAGCCTCTCATAAGTCATGTGCCTCATCCCCCTAATCATTTTCATTGCCCTCCACTAGACTCTCTCCAATTCGTCCACACCCTTTCTGTAGTGGGGGGGGACCAAAACTGGACGCGATACTCCAGATGTGGCCTCACCAGTGCAAAATAGAGAGGAATAATCACTTCCCTCGATCTGCTGGCAATGCTCCTATTATGCAGCCCAATATGCCATTAGCCTCCTTGGCAACAAGGGCAGACTGCTGACTCATATCCAGCTTCTCTTCCACTATAATCTCCAGGTCCTTTTCTACAAAACTGCCACTGAGCAGTTGGTCCCCAGCCTGTAGCAGGATGGAAGAATCTCATTGTAGTGAGGCAGCCTGGCTCCCAGCCACCCCAGAGAGGGATGAACCCTTACAGACACCAAAGTGGGTGGAGCCACAGGAGCCTGTGGTGCCCCCCCCCCCAGAGGTCAAGGCGCAGGGCAGGAAGTATAAAAGCCCAGCCCCAGGGCTCAGAAGTGGCCTGGCCGCCGGAGAGGCCAGATGCTGGTGCCTTAGCTCCCGCTGAGGGGACTCCTGCTGCCTGCGACCGACCTGAGGATTGGCCCTACCTGCGGAACCTGGACGCCGACCAGGCGCTGGAAGAGCCCCTAGGCTGGCCTGCACAAAGGGACCCTGAGGAGCTGCCCAGTTTACCCCTCACTCAGTATCCCAAGGCGCCCATGGTGTGGGACGCTGCGGAAGACGCCGCCGAGACAGAGGTACCGGTAGAGGGGGAGGTTGGAAGTAGCCCGGGGGCAGCCGACCCTATTCTGGCTGCAGCACACCCAGAGCCAATGTCAGTGTGTTGCAACCAGGATCCCCACTGACACAGCAGCAGGCTGCCTGCCGCTGTTAGGGCCCTGGGCTGGGATGCAGAGGAGTGGGCGGGCCTGTGTCCCCCCTGCAACCCCACTCACAGGTGGCAGTCTCCCCTTCACCCTGATGCTCAGGCCCAGGAGCCTGGGCTTGCCGTCCTGGCCCCTGCCTGAGAGTCTGAGCCCTGAACTGTCGTTTGCTGCCCCATGTAGTGAGGCAGCCTGGCTCCCAGCTGCCTCAGAGAGGGACGAACCCTGACAGTGGACGTTTACACTCATGCACTAAGTATAGGACTCTGCACTTGTCCTTGTTGAACCAGATTTCTTTTAGCCCAATCCTCCAATTTGTCCTGGTCACACTGGACCTTATCCCTACCCTCCAGTGTGTCTACCTCTTCCCCGAGCTTAGTTGTCATCCGCAAACTTGTTGAGGGTGCAAACCATCCCATCATCCAAATCATTAATGAAGATGTTGAACAAAACTGGCCCCAAAACAGATCACTGGGGCACTCTGCTTGATACTGGCTACAAAATAAATGCACTAAAAAAATCCTTCAGTTCTTACAAAGGCAAAACTTACAAAAGAAAAAAGGATTTTTGCTTGATTGTAGTCCAGTACTAGGAAGTCTACAGCTATCCAGCATTTTCTTTGAAATTCAGAAATTTGCTAATCAGATAATAAGGACCCAGGGAATAGAACACAGCTTTACAAAGCTTGAAACAACCGATAATCCCACAGTGCCACCAGGAGGCCAAGCAATGATACACCCAGAGAGCAGTATGCAGAGTAGGCACTGCAGGATGTACTGCCCAAGAAACCCAGCGTGATGGTACCTTGTGGCCCTCTGAGTGGCCAAGCGCCCTGTTTAACTTCAGGGGCTGCCCTAGGCAGTTGTCTGGGCAAGCACATAGACTTTGGCCCGCTGCCACACCAGACTTTGCTTGATCTCCTAATTGCTGGTCTTCAATTCCCCCCTGACCCTGACCATGACTCCAACTCCTGCCTCTCAATTCTAGCCTGGGACTGCTTCTGATCTCTGGTCTTTAATCCCAGCCTGACTCCTGTTTACAGAACCTGGCTCTTGTGATTCCCCCAGCTCCTGCCTGGCAGATCTGAGCCCAGCTGGAACCACTAGGCCAGACCACCTACACCCCAGTTCCTTATGCCACTGAAATGTACGATAGAGCATCTAAACATGGTGGAGTTTGTAGTATGGGGCGGGAGAGTTGTGTGTTTTGTTTTTTTAGAGATAATGGAATTTTTATGACAAAAGTGCAACTCTTGTCCACATTTTTTAAAAGTCACATTCAAGGACAAATGTAAATATCAACTGAGATTTATAGAGAAAGGCCTTAGGACTTGATATTCTTCTATTAATAAAAGGAAGTTCTTCACGCAGCGCACAGACAACTTGTGGAACTCCTTACCTGAGGAGGTTATGAAGGCTGGGACTATAACAGGGGTTAAAAGAGAACTGGATAATTCATGGAGGTTAAGTCCATTAATGGCTATTAGCCGGGATGGGTAAGGAATGGTGTTCCTAGCCTCTGTTTGTCAGAGGATGGAGATGGATGGCAGGAGAGAGATCACTTGATCATTGCCTGTTAGGTTCATTCCCTCTGGGGCACCTGGCATTGCCCACTGTCGGTAGACAGATACTGGGCTAGATGGAACTTTGGTCTGACCTGGTACTGTCGTTCTTATGTTCTTAGAATGAACATACAATACTGAGTGGACAAAGGGGCTACAATTCTTTTTTGTTTACTCTGAAGTTATTTAGGGCTTTAACAACCTTGTTTCTATCTCCTCTAATACAATCATCCAAATCGGGGTTCAACATCTCCTAGCAGTGCTCCATTACTTTGGTTTCACCCAATAGGAAACTGACGTAAATAGGTTTTCCTTATGAAACTGTCCTTGTATTCAGCTCTCTGGTGGACCTGCAGATTTCCTTTCCCAGCAGCACAACCATGACTGGCTGCTGACTCTGTACATTGAAATTTGGCCATTGGAGGTAGTTGGGATAAGATCAGAAAGACAAAATGCTGATCTCCTGCAGCCCTCATTCCTGTGGATATCCAATCATTGTTTTATATAGTTACTTGCTGCATATTTGTCCATGCCCCACTCCCCTGTGTCACATGAGTGAGAATAAAAGGTGGAAACAGCCCTCATCTGGGAAAAGGATCAGACTATGACCTTCTGTGGCTGTTGGTCTGACCTACTGGCATGTTGCAAAAAGATGCCAAATATTTAACAGGTGACAATTGCAAATTTGCCAGTTATTTTTCTTTTTATAATTGGTTATTTTTCTGCTCAGGACTTGGAATTCAGCACTCTTTAGTTATGAGTTATATAATGATTTGGTGAAGGCTTAAGATGCACCTGGCATTCAAATGTCAGAGACAACCACGCAATGTTCAGGCATCGTCGGTGTATAATACAATAAATCCATTGGGCTTCATACTCTGCCATTCCGATTTAACAGCTTTTTACACCCACTTTGTCCTGGTGTGAAATGACTGTAGGTGCTAAAGGGCACCAGAGAAACAGACCTATCAAATCTTATCCAAGAATAACTAAATACATAATAATTCTGGGTGAAATCCTGGTCCTAGTGAAGTCAATGGTAATGTCCCCATTGACTTTAAAGGAGACAGCATTTAATCTCATGATGAACAGCACTCTAGTCTCAATTAAACTTTCTTATTTCAACAGTGCTTCCCATGGAGTAAAGTACTACTCAGAATGGGTAGCAGAATCTTACCTTATATCACTTAAATCTTTGGTTCTTTAGGAGATATTATTGTCATCAATATTATGACTTATAATTAATTGTGCTGGCTTTAATTATCCATTGTCTACCCGCAGTTTGGATAATAACAGCCATTACATTTGTCACTAAAAATTAATGCCTAGTAGCAATTTTTTCCCCGCGCAATACTACTTACTTTTAAGCCCTCACTATGGTAGCTCTGAGAGATACAATCAATGATTCCTTTATATTTGTTTAAATAAACCCCATCAGCTTGAAGTCGACTTTTCACAACATCCATCGGAGTAGCAGTCCCCCAGGAAATTGCCCCTAGAAATAAGGAAAAGATAATTCCTTCATATATTGATGCAGTACAACTGTGCTGCGGTGATTATGACTGGAGATACTTGGGTAATAATATACTCTCTGCTAGTGCATGCCTATACACATCCTTCCTTAACCCCAGCCTGCTACCCTCACTCATTCACCACTCACCTAGTGCATCCAGTTGGTGGCACTTCCAGAAAGGATGAATACACTGGAACGATAGTGTAAAGTAGCATTTCTGGCATCAACATGACATTTCTGGGGATAATGTACCACATTTCTGGACAAACTGTTTGAGGAACTGGTTGTCAGTGTAACACAAGTAAGGAACAAGGTAGGTAACCAATTACAGGCAGATCAGAAGTCTCTTGTGTGTGAATATACTGCTGCAGTGCCCATGACTAAATCTTGAGAAAGTATCACTTAGTACAAGTTTGTGAAGAAAGGCTGTTCTCTGCCTCTTCCCCCAACCCCAAAACTTCCCAGGCTCCACAATCTACAAAACTACAATTTCCAGTATGTTGCTAATAGAAGCAATTTAAAAATAACGAGAATCCTGGGGGTATATTGAGAATGAGGGCATTGGGTTAAGAAGGTGTGTGTGGATGAGGTACTGTCCCAATCACATGGGGATGGACTGAATCAGAATCCTGTTGATTATTCCACAATCAGATGGGATGTTTTTCCTGGTTTCAATGGTCAGTGGGGCTTACATCGCTTATGACTGAGGTCTTCCAGTTACTCAGGATCTTGCACACATATAGAAAACCTAGTACTCTATTTGCTCCCTTTCTCCTTCTGGAATGTGATGTTTCCATGCTGAGAAATTTAATGATTTGAGAGAGTCTCATGCATATTGATTCGGTATTGTAATGAAACCTGTGGTCTTCCATGCCAGACACTGACTGTGTGATTGGGTTGTATGGGGGAGATGGACGAAAAGAGCGTGCCTAGAGCTGTGCCAATGTCCTGACATACCAGAGAATTTGTTCAAATCAGCCAGTGCTCTGTTTGTCTGCAAGTGAAACAGAGCCAATGTGTTGTAATCATTACCCAGGCTAATAAGTAACTGTCTTCATTTGGGATCCAGAGTTTTGAAATTGTAAATAAATCATTAGCTAGTTTAAGGATAATTTTGTAGATCTAAATGTATATATAAAAGTGGTACAGGCCAGTATAAACAGAGAAAGCAGGCTTCAGCCTCCAGCACTGAGACAAGATTAACGATGACTCTCTTGGTTTTGCGGCTTCTCCTGCTGTGGATGCATGTTTATCTTTACGAGGTACATACAGGGTAACATAGTGCCTTCCAGGCTTATGGGCCATTCAGAAAGCTGAACGGCAAGAATGAACTGCAGTCCACTGATGCTGATACACCTCTACCCTGATATAACGCTGTCCTCGGGAGCCAGAAAATCTTACAGTGTTATAGATGAAACCGGGTTATATCGAACTTGATTTGATCCGCCGGAGTGTGCAGCCCCGCCCCGCCGGAGCACTGCTTTACCGCGTTATATCTGAATTCATGTTATATCGGGTGGCGTTATATCGGGGTAGAGGTGTACTAATTATACAGGCTTAGGGCCTGATGCAGAGCCCACTGACATCCCTGGGAGTCTTTCCAATAATTTCAGTGGGCTTTGGATCAGGCCCTTAGTGAGAAGAAAATAAAAACCTGAGGCCCCAATCTTGCAAGTAGTTATACAGGTGCTTAACTTTGCTCACATGAGCAGTCCCACTGTACACAGAAATCCTGTGAAATCCTGGCCCCATTGAAGTCAAAGGCAATATTCCAGTTGACTAGAAAGGGGCCACAATTTCATCCTTAGTTCATAAGTCACTCCATCAAAAGTAAAATATTAAAGGCCTGAATCTCCAGAGTTATTCCACTGACTTCAACAACACTAGACCTGATTTACAGTGCTGTAAGTGAGAGGAAAATAAGGTCTTAAAACACTGACATTTTATGATTCAGATTGATTTTTGCAGAAGCTTATCCAATGTATAGGTATATCTATTGTGCTTAATACACAAAGACTAAACACAATAAAGAAATCTTACCCGGGCAATAAAAATAGTGCTTTGGCTGTTCTGCTTTTCACTGGTTTGGTGTATGACTAGGATCCAACTAATACTAGTCTGACTGCTATAAAGTTTCCGAAGTTTAAACTAAGCTCCGTTAATTTGTTTCCCCAACCTTGTGAAACAAAAATGACCATACCTGCTATACCTCCTGCTATCCACACAGAAGAGGGACTAGGAGACATGCATCCCTCAGGAGTAATCCAGCCACAGAGAACTGTATAAGGGATGAAGTATAGGCAATACCCAGGAACATCCCTCAGAAGCATTGCGCCGGCACCTCGGTACATTCCGGCTAAGCCCTCCTGCCGAAGGATTGAACTAACACAGTGAATTGGGCCTCTGTATGCGGGAAACCCAATTCCCATGTGCTTTAAGTTTATGTTTGCTGCAAAAACAGATACAAATCATTTTAACTATACATACTTTAAACAAACTAAAATGTGAGAATGCCCAACTTCCCTTATGTAGTTGCTCCTTTTAAAATTAATCCCTTGAAGTATTTTTTCCTCTTTATGATTTGAGTAAAATGTGAAAACCACCAGTGGGTAAAATTTTCAAAGGTGCCTAAGTGACTTAGGAACCTAAGTCCTGTGTTCAAAAGAGACTTAGATATTCAGGGCCAGATTTCAAATGTATTTAGACACCTAAAGATGCAGACAGGCATCTAGTAGGATTTTTTAAAATGCCTAAGCAAATTAGGTAACTAGGTGCCATTGACTTCAACTCCACTTGGCACCTACTGACATCTTTAGGCATCTGGCTGTGAGCCATAGGCAATTTTGACACCGAAGTGACCTTGGCACTTTTGAAAATGTTACCTAATTTTTTTAATTAAAGCAAGTATGTAACATCTTGTAGTTTATATAGTATTGCTAATTAAATACCAAAAGCCCCCTTAATATTTTAACAACAGGATAGTTATTAAAGAAGCTGACAAAAGCCAGGAAATCCCAAGATGCAGAGTGCTTTGCCCTCATTTTTGTGTCTGTTTTTTATTAAGTATTTTTTCCCCCAAATCAGAAATCTGTTCTGTATTGGAAATCAGCAATATAAATCTCATTGAATCTCTACCCAAAGAAATGGGCTCATTATTATGCTGGCCTAGGCTAACTTGTGCTTGCCTTTGGATGTTGTGCCTTGGGTGTCATTTCCACTTGGTAGAAAATGTATTCACTTTAAAATTTATTGCTACAGCTACCTGGGCAATTATTTTTCAAATATATTTTTAATGTCACCATTCATTCCACTTGTATACAATGAACAGAGATTGCCAGGAGACCAGATCTCTCTTACATGCAAACCTTTTGTGGATAAACACTAGAAATCAATCCTATAGGCAGTGATATAAAGTTATATATGCATCTATCATCTATCAGGTACATATATGTCAAATATTGGTATTCTATCAAAATGTTTATCATTCCCCCTAAGGTCTTACAGTATCTCTCTTTGGTATGTATATGTATTTCAGTGAGATTCAGTAGAACCTCAGAGTTATGAACACCTCGGGAATGAGGTTGTTCCTAACTCTGAACAAAATGCTATGGCTGCTCTTTCAAAAGTTTACAACGGAACATTGACCTCCTACTGCTTTGAAACTTTACAATGTGGAGAAAAATTCTGCTTTTAACCATCTTAATTTAAATGAAGCAAGCACAGAAACAGTTTACTTACCTTGTCAAATCTTTTTTTTTTAAACTTTCCCTTAATTTTTTTAGTGGTTTACATTTACCACAGTACTGTACTATGCTTTTTATTTTTATTTTTTTGGTCTCTGCTGCTGCCTGTTTCCGTTCTTCCGGTTACAAATTAAGTGTGTGCTTGACTAGTCAATTTGTAACTCTGGTGCTCATAACTCTGAAATTCTACTGTATAGATACAGATTCTCTCTCTCTCTCTCTGTCACACATCCTAATGAAATATATATACCTATCAAAGAGAGACTGAATGACTTATATTAAAAGGAGTACTAGCAGCTAAAGATAAGAATTTTAGTAGGACACTAATATTTAGCCTTTGAGGTCAGAACTCACTACTTATAATCAAAATCATTGTCAGCCATGACAGCTTTCCAGGAGCTCAAGCTACACTTTTATTTTCTGTCTCAGCTGTCCGGATTAATTATGATTCCAAATAGCTCTTCATTACAATAAATATTAGGCCAAATTCTGATCTCTGATACACCAATGTAATTGAGCAAGAGAGTCACTCCAGATATACACTGGGATCAGAGGGATCAGACTTTGGACATTCCATAGGAGAGATTAGCTGAATCAGTTTTCTAGTACATCTGAACCTGAATGTTTGTTTGCAAAGAAAAGTTGTCTCCATGTAATTAGAGTCATGAGACAATACATTACTGGTTGTGGGCTTTTTTTCAAGTATTCCTATAGGCTCAGCAAGAAGGCAAAACTATTGCCTATTCTATTGTCTATTTGGGACCTTTTTATTTGCATTTTATACAGTATGTCAGGCATGGTCTGTCTCTCAGCCCATTACCGGTGGTCTCTGGTCTGGAGTAAAATTCAACAAGTTGAAAGAGAGAGCACAACAGAGTGAATTAAAAGCTAATATTTCGGATGCTGTTCCTATAAGAGCCGAAGGTTCTAGAAAATCAGTTACAATTTTTAGAGCGCCATGTTACTGCTGATTAACCCAGTCACACTGGGGAACTACCCAGAAGAAGCCTACCTTCTAAAGAAAATCATTTGTTAGTGCTGACTTAGACAATCAGGCAGCTGACTCAAGTGACACAGCTAAACTCCTGCCTCGAGTTAAAAACAGACAATACAAGACAGAAAAGACCTGTGGTCTCACCCAGCCCACCTCTTGCTCATCAGCAGTATGCCATAAACACATTTTCTATTAGTATTTTGTCCAGGCTAGCATTAAATGCCCCAAATGAATGCCCTTTAACCATCTGTTGAAGTGATGGCAGCACTATGTTCCAGAAAAAGTGATTTAAGTCTCATGCCACCATTGTATGGGAGACAATTCCACCACCTAGTGCATCTTCTTCTCAGGATGCTTTGCCTGATACCAGCTCAACTTTTCCCTTTCTGAATTTCATCTCATGAAGATTAGGAATGGTCTCAAGTGCCGTGCTACACATTGCCCAGTGTTTATACCCTTAGACATCTATAGAGTATCAAATCCCTACTTATCCCTAAAAATCACCCTGCGACGCACAGAAAGTAATGCAATGAAACTATACTGATTTACACCAGCAGGGGAGCTGGCTCAAGAGTCTAGGTGCAATTGTTCCAGATCCAGAGGGAGGAGGGCTCCTTTCGGCTGACACGTGGACTTTCAGAGTCTAAATTCAGCGCTAACCAAATTTAACTTCAGGAAGCTGCTTAAAGAGAGTTCTGGTCTTAGAATTAAAACAATGTTTCAGTGATTCCATATACCCAAAGGCATAAAGCCATTTTGACCAACAGTTACCTTCATACGAGAACCTGAAGCCTGAAATCAGATTCCTGATGTAAATTCAAACTTGCCCTTTAGAACACCCCTAGTTCACTGAGATAGCCCATTGGTCATTTGCCTCAGCTGCATGCCTAAGCAAACATATCCCAATACTGTACAGTTCCATCACATCTTTGAGAGATGACTAACCTAATCTCTAAAACATCTGTGGGCCTGAAACCCAAAATTTCCACATTGTTGACCTTACCAGGGAAAACATCAGGCTGCGTTTCTAAGCTTTCCATGCCTCAACAATATAGTTAATATCACCTCGGCTACTCATGAGTATTTGCCATTATACTGTCATTTATAGCAAAACATAATACAATTAATATAATCCATGACCACGTCTTTAATGTTAGTTAATAGATAGACTGTAAATATTTTAAGTACCACAGATAACCAGAGTCACTGCTGGACTCATGAAAATAATATTCAGTTTTCAACAGCACCTCGCTCTTTTCTCCTTTTTGTTTTTAATCATCATATGTATTCAGGACCGGAGCTAGAGTTTTTCGCACCCTAGGCGCACGGCCATTTCGCCGTGCCTGCGGGAGGTCCACCGAGCCGCGCGGGACCAGCAGATCTTCCGCAGGAATGCCTGCGGTAGCTCCACCGGAGCCGCAGACCAACGGGCCCTCCGCAGGCAAGACTGCGGCAGGTCCACCGGAGCCGCCTGCTGCCCCCTAGGGCAAAATGCCGCCCCCCGAAAATCCTGGTGCCCTAGGTGATTGCCTAGTTCACCTAAATGGAAGCACTGGCCCTGTATGTATTTTGGTAATGCCAACACACCCAGTCATGGAGCAGGACCCCATTGTGCCATGTACTGTACAAATACAGAACAACAAACAGTCCTTGACCCATACAGCTTATTTTTGGTGCTCACAAAGTTGCAGGACTTACAGTAGCTGAATTCTGTATCTTTGAGGTTTGCCCACCCTGCTGACAAAATGCCACCTCCCTAACACAGCAACCTCCTGGACATGGCAATAGGTTTCCTTTTATATATAATGCTTGCAGGGCTGGCGCTTCCATTTAGGCGACCTAGGGTGCCAGGATTTGGGAGGGCGGCATTTTGCCACTCTCAGCGGCAATTCGGCTGTGGGGGGTCCTTCCGTGCTCCGGGTCTTCAGCGGCAATTCTGCGGCAGGTCCTTCACTCGCTCTGGGACCTGACGCTGAAGTGCCCCGAAGACCGGGAGCGTGGAAGGACCCCCGTGCCGCCGAATTGCCACCGCTGACAGGGAGCGCGGAAGGACCCCTGCCTAGGGCGCCAAAAACCCTGGTGACACTCCTGAATGCTTGCGTCAGATGCAAAGTACCCATGTGATATCTTGCCCTAGTTAGTCCCAGGTTAAAGGGCATGGAATTTTCTCTGCTCCTCAATCACAGCCTCCTCTCTGGCCTACTGCTCTGTGATTTGCTAGAGCAGGGGTAGTTACAGAAAAACACTTCTTTTTTTTTAACCACAAGGCTGGAGTACTTATTTATTTGTCCTAACTCATCCATCTGGAACTCTCATACCCCTCCCCACAGCCCTTAGTCATTGACTTTGAAACCTTTATTTACTTGGCCTGGGAAAAACAAGAAAAGAAAAGAAAAAAAAGAACAAACTGTTTCTGTGTTTTTTATATATTTCTCACCCCCTCTGCTCTCCCTCCTCCTCCTCTGTCACTCACACAATTTGGAGTCAAGGTTTAGGGCTCTCTTTTTGGGTGTTCAGACCATGCTCATTTTATGAGAAACAGTTGATTCTTCCCTAACCAAGAGCATCTTTTAAACCTCTTTAGCCCCAGTTAAACACGTATCCTCTTAGGAAACACTTAGCTCCTTTATCTGGGGACACATGGTACAGTAAATGTTTTGCTCCTGGGTGCCTGCTCTATATACTGCTGGAACACACTCAAAACTATGATCTAACAAAAACCACAATTCTGCTCCCCTTCCAACGCCAGCTACCCTCTAAAAATGGAAGTAAGTCTTCAAAGAGACCTAATCACTGCTTCTCTCTGTGTGTCGACAACCCTTATAATTAAGCTCCCCAAGTTTCTATCACAGTTTTGCCTGCTCTCCTCAGCATAAATAGAAACAATTCAAGAAAATAACCCAGTGTCCTTTGTATTTATCTTCCCAAATCTCAGCAATCCTGTATTTGCAATGCCTCACATGCCAACTGAACCATCCTGGAAACAGACAGAATCTGGTCCAAGATTTTTAGAAATGAGTCAAGTTGTCATGGCTTTCATACCCAGTTATCTGTTGTTTCATCATTTCTGCTATCTTTGTAATTTCGCAGCAATGACAGATCTCAGCACCTCTGTGCTTGAAGGTATTAACTGTATTAGACACACGGGCTCACCATTTGTAAACCATGCCTTCCGTCTCTGGGATGCATAGGGGTTTGGAATAAAGCTTTTTCAGAACAGTAATGTAAAACTAATATAATGAAAGAGTCAAACAACACCCATACAATGAGACTTGCACAGTCATTGGCACTATGAGTCCTAGGGACTCAAGGCCAAATTAATTGAGCTATTACAATTCCTACAGTGAGAATGGAACACCAACAGTAGCAATTGTATTATCTTGGTCTAGAACAATGAATTATGAGAAATAGGAAAAGTTAAATAATTCAGAATTTTGGCAGTACTGAAGTCAATGGAAAGCCTCCAATGGACTTCAGATCAGGCCCTTAAGCAGTGTATTTCTATAGTGATTTTATTTCACATAAAAAAATCATCAGGACATTCCCCTTTAACCTAAAAAAATCTTGCAACTGCCTGCAGTGATGGAAACCTTCTGACTGTAAAGGAATGAAAAGAGGTGGGAATCGTATTTATGAATCATGTATAACCAGAAATGCTTAGGTCTGTGGCAGGTTGCACATGGCAGCTTTTCAGGACCAGACGCATCATTATCACTGCTTTTGGTTTTGAGAACCAAAAAAGTTCCTATATATAAAGAGCTGAGGGGAGGGACTGGGACTTTGTCCCATACTGGGGAGGAATGTCAGGCAAAAATGTGCCAGGTGGCTGTACTCCACTGATGGGCAAGTGGGAGAATTTGCTTTTTCCACCAGACAGAGAAGTCTGGTTACAAATAAGCTCAGCATCAATATTTCATGATGATCAGCTGGCACAAGGTTTTGCTTCTGAAAACTTTGTGTAATGTTATATTTTGTAGAATGCCACGAATGGCATGGGACTGAATAGTCTGGGGTGGCCAATCTAAGTCTGAGAAGGAGACAGAATTTACCAGTGTACATTGCCAAAGAGCCACAGTAATACATCAGCAGCCCCCCGCCCCCCAGCTATAAGTTCCCCCACACTGCTCCCAGCGCCTATCATCCATGGACAGCCCTGCCAATCACAACCTTCACCCTCCTTCTCCGCACCTCTCAATCAGCTGTTTCGTGGTGTGCAGGAAGCTGGGGGGCAGAAGTGAGGGCACGACAGGCTCAGAGGAGGGGCTGGGAACGGGTGGAGTGGGGGCAGTGCCTGTGGCAGAGCCAGGGATTGAGCGGTGAGCAACCCCCGGCACATTGGAAAGTTGACGCCTGTAGCTCCAGCCCTGGAGTTGGTGCCTGTACAAGAAGCCACATATTAACTTCTGAAGAGCCGCACGTGGCTCGGGAGCCACAGGTTGGCTACCCCTGGAATAGTCTATGGGCAGAGAGATCAAATAGGTCCAAGGTTTCAAAGAGTGTCCTGCTTTGAAATAAAAAAGAGTGAAGCCAAAGGTGTGGAAATAGTGCTAGAATTACTAACAGCTACAATCTGAAGAAAAGAATCTAGGTTCATCAGTCCCTGACATGCGCAGAAATATGGAGCATCATTAACTTCAGCGGTGGTTAAAAATATTCCACTGGATAACCCCCATACCCACTTTGAAAAAAAAGTATGTAAAACCGAGGGACTGCAAAAATCTTGTTGTAGCGGAGTTGGTCCCAGGATATGAGACACACAAGGTGGGTGAGTTAATATCCATTCTCTCTCTCACCAACAGAAGTCGGTCTAATCAAAGATAATTCCTCACCCTCCTTGTTTCTCATAGAACTTGTTGGTGTTTGTGAGGGATTGTACTTAACTTCTGCAGGAATCTGACTCACGAAAACAGCTCCTGACTGATTTGATTGGAAGTGTGTTGTACTGGTTTTAAAATGCTCAGTGGCAGGACAATAGTATCATTTGCTGCAGATGAAGGACTGCACCTCAGAACTTCCCCCCACTGCAGGGTGGGTGTAACACCCATTGGGGCCAACAGAGAGGAAATTCAGCATTGAACTGAGATGTCAAACCCTAAACCATGCATTTATTTTGTCTCCAGGAAAGCTGCTTTCCTGAGAGAGGTGGAGTGGTGCAAATGGACAAAGGACAAACTAAATTTGTTAAAAATGCAGTTAGTTCCTGTCCAAATTTTAATGTAAAGGGGGCTTCTGTGTCGATAATTCACTAGGACTTTATTTTTAACAGTCAGGTGCAATGCCTCCCAATTTCATATATTTGTCTCCTTTGCAGACAGTGTGTGTCATCTCTATGAGTGCTCAGCTTTGGGCCAACTCTACTCCTATTGACATCAATTTATCAGTGACTTCAATGGGAGCAGAGTTAGGCCAACAGGGAGCACTTCCAGAAATCCCACCTTGAACTGCATTAAATGTGAACTAAATAACTGAGTGGGTGGCATGCTCTGGAGATACTTTGTATTGACCTAGCACACAGCACTGACCTAGTGACAGAACTGAATTAGAGAATTCTTTTACCCTGACTGTTCTGTTTTCCTGTAGCCTAGATTCTAAATACTGTGCTTGAAAATGGAGAGTTTTTTTAATCCACTCGATAAGCATAGTTGCTCTTCTTAACATTAATGGGAGTTATATGAACACAAAGTGTTTGAATATTCTCTTGCTTTCTGTCCCTAGAACTCCTATGGACATCAGAGGCTGTTTTTGCCTGTGGAACAAATGATGAAAATGCCCATAAACTAGACTCCATCTTGCAGTCTCAGTTGCATTATACAATGCGTTCTTGTGTAGCAAATCTATAGGGAAAAAAATGTAATCATGCTCAACAGTGTGGATCTTAATGATAAACGGTAGGAGGATACCACCAGCATGAGCCAAATACTATAGTCCATCATCAGTGCTTATTCAGGCAAAATTGCAATTGAAGCTTGAGGAAAGACTGCTACATAAGACTGTCACTTGCTCCACAAACAAACATAAAATCAGACTGCAGTATTACTGAAAACAAAGGTTACCCTGTGTCTTGGGTGACTGTGCCTTTAGTGCACTATGTAATCCGTGGCTGATCACCTCTCTTTCAAGGCCTGGCTGGTGCAACAGCTGCAAATTAAAATCTTTCTGGATTCATTGCGGTTTATGAGAATCTTATGGCATACAATTTAATTTAGGGACCATGGACCTGATTCCTTGTTGCCTTGCATCTGGCACAGTCATTTATGCTGGTGCAACGTGGTTATAGAACACATCCCTTGCTGTAAGGGCCTGATCCAGAGCCCACTGAAGTCAATGGGAGTCTTTTTAATGGTTCCAATGGCCTTTTGATCAGGCTCTGGGGGACTGGAGAATTCTAATTGATAGTGCGTTTGCATAAGTGTCAAGAAGCACAATGGATGCAAGATAGTGGAGAATCCAGCCTTGAATCACAGATTCAATTAATCTGAATAAGCAAAAAAGACTGAAAAACAACCCTTGCCTTCTTACCTTTAATAAATGGCTGTGTTTGCATCTGTAGTCTTATCTTTATCAGGTCCACAGGACCACCAATTCCTACTGAGACAACCCCTGCTACCATGCTGGCAACAATCAAGTCCGAGAGTGCCGGGGCATGGTTAGAGTCTCCATAACGCTGCTGGCTAATAAACCTTTGAGTATTGCTGAAGACACCAAATGTCACCGAGCTGTAGACAGCAATGCTGGCCAATGGGAAAGACATTCCTTTAAAGAATCCGACAACCTAACAGTGAAATAAAGCAAGAGTTAAAGGAGATGTATCAATTTGATTATTTTTCCTAGTTGGTCACACTTCACAATAAACCTCAGAATTCCATAGTCCCTGTGTGACATGTGACCAGAAATGATTAAGCATCCTGCAGGCTAAATAACCCAAATTCAATCCTTAAAAACATATGGGTAGATAATGTTTGTGTTTTTGTGTATTTACATATATATTGGTAGAGGTCAACAATATAATCAAACAGTCCCTGTCTATGCTAGATTCTGTTAATTCAGAGATTAAAAGGACATCTTAACATTTAAATGAACTAATAGGATATCGCTGTATTCATCTCTCTTTGAAATGTATAGCAAATCATTTGCAAATGGTGGAAAAACAGGCAATTGCTTTATGTGGATCTGTGTAAATAATAACCGGGGAGGAAATGAGTGTCTAGTGTTTGCCAAGGGACTCTGAGCGGTCACAAGAGGGCCTGAAACTGAATAAAAAATGGCTTGGGTCCTGATCATGTCATCTCAGATCTGCTCGAGGCTTCATGCAGATGAAGCCTAAGCCACAAGGACTGAGATCCCAGTGCTGACTGGACCACCCTGAATACAAAATTGGACTATAACCTATGAACTGTTTGCATCTACAAAGCTCAACATCTCTGCTGTGACTCTGAAGCTCAAGATTGTACTCCTGTCTGTATGTATACTGATCTTTTAACCTATACTCCCCTTCTTTTCTTTTTAAATAAATTTTAGTTTAGTTAATAAGAATTGGCTGTAAGCATATACTTGGGTAAGATCTGGAATATTCTTTAACCCAGAAGGTAATATGTCTGCTCCTTTGGAATTGGAAGAACCTTTTTTATATGATTAATAAGATTTTCAGTAATCTGCATCATTTTTGACGTTAGTGTCTGGGTGGAGGCCTGAGGCTGGGTTACTTTAAGGGAATTGTGTTGTTGACACTTGAGTAACCAGTGAAATATATTAGAAGCTGTTTGGTAAATCTAATATTGGAATATCCACCAGCTTTGGGGATTGCCTGCCCCATTCTTTGCAGTTCACCCTAATTGAGTGACCTCAGCTAGCTCCCCTGGGATTCCAGTCACACTCTGCTATACTTGACTTTGCATATCTCCACTTCAATTCAGTTCCCCAGGAATTATAAGTCTGCTTTTGTACAGTGTGGGAAATTGATCACTGAATACTTCTCTTGTTTTCTTTGATCCTTTCATGGAGCTAATTGGATGTGAAATGTAATGCCCTAAGTAAGTTCTCAACAATTCTTTAACTAATGTCATGTCAGGCTAGCTAGCTAAAACCCAAGATTGATGCCAGACCAAAAATGCAAAAACTGAATAGCAGATGTTTCTTGGAGCAGAGCAGTTACACACTGTAGTTGAAACAATACACTTAGAAAATGGAAGCAAATTTAGGACACTGAGAAATTACTTTCAGTGCTTTTCACAGATTATGCAGCATAAGGGAATATTCTTAACACAGCAAAACTGGAAACATAGGAAAGTACTATAACTATTTAGGGTCAAATTCTTTCCTGGCATCACTCCATTGGAGTCAAGGGACTGACACCAGCAGAGAATTGTGCCTGTAAAACTTCAAGGAAGAGGAACCTCAGCTTGCAAAATGGTGAACAGGGGAAGCTGAACCATCCACGCAAGAAAAGAGTCATGAATAATGATATGTTAACTATGCTGTACATAGAAAGCAGATGGTGGTACACTGTTAGTTCAGCATTATTAACCTTTCATTAGGTTGCCATCTCCTCCCTCATGCGTTTATTATCATAAGTTATACAGGTGGAAAACTTGCCCATATCCTAGGCCATATCCTACCACACTATTCAGTCCTCACTAAGGCGAAACTCCCATTAAAGTGGATTGGACAGCACACTGAAGGTACTGCAGTGTAACGTCCAAGGTAACCTTATTTCTAATAATCATTTGGCTTAATGTTTAATGGGAGTTTTGCCCGAATAAGGAAGGTAGATTCAGACCATCAGTGTCATAAAACCTAAATCTGTGTCATGCTTATGAGCCAGTTTCTGTACTGATTTACACCCAGTCCATTTCATTCACTTCCGTGTTGTCACATGGGGACTAAGTCAACACAGAACTTGGCCCCAAATTACCTTCAGCAGGCCTGGCTGGCTGTTCTAATAATGCGGACTCTGAACAAGAGGGCGCCACACCTTAGGGCTTGTCTACAGGGTGCAGTACGACACACCAGGGTGGTGTGAATTCTAATGCACGTCAATATGTTGCATACTCACTGGCCCACGCAAACCTGACTGGCGCAAGCTAAAAGTTCCCTAGTGTGCATTAAACCTACTATTGTTTGGGAACGTGCACTAGGGAACTTTTAGTGCATGTCAGACAGGTCTGCATGGGCCAGTGAGTGTGCAACATGTTGGTGCGCATTAGAATTCACGCCTCCCAGGTGCGCATTAGCTCCTCATGTAGACAAGAGTTCAGCTTAGGAACAACTTTGGGTTTCTCAGTAAGAGTAACAAGAAAGGCGCTTAGTCTTCTCCCAGTGAAGTTCAGGGATGCTCTGTGAGGGAGGTCGGTAGGAGCAGGATTGGGCATAAAGTCACAGTCCACTTCTGCACTTCCAAAGTTTAGGCTCTAGGTCGGACCTGTGTCAGAAGAGGTTGTTTGCCCTCCCACTCACAAGCAGGTTTATTCTGGGAAAAACAGTGTTCCAGAAATAAAAAGGAAATTTAAGTCATACACGCCTGTGTCCTGCCCATTGAAAGGGGCCCAAAATCCTTAGGCACTTCCTTGAGGAGGAGGAGTCTCTCTCATAGGTCAGGGTTAGCTGGGGCAGAGGAGAAGGACAGATGCTTGCAATTCTTCACATAAGGGCTTTGAATGTTATTGCACTGAATGCATGCTGTTTTGTAATCACTTTTAATATCTTTTTCATTTTCTGTTCTGGCATGTTATAGACAAACCAAGGTACTTACACTTTCATTTCTGTACACGGTAAGGATACAATTAAGCGTATTTCCATATCCTTGTCCGGCTTGTAAACGAGTCTGCAAAATGTATTGATGAAATGTAATTGAAACAATGCATTTTCAGTTCAGTGGAAGCTCGTGCTATGCAAACAATGCACATTTTGATTTGAGAGTAAATTATGGCTTTGCTCCTAGGACAAATGGGACAATAAAGTAAAATAAACATACAGCAGTCCAGTTTGCACTGCGCCAGTGGCAGATCCAGACAGAACCTCAGACATTTGGGGCTCTTTGCTTCATCCAGAATCCATGATTGTCCTACTGGTTTGAAATATGGAAAGGCAAAGCCTCCCAATTCTGCACAGAATCATTAGTACGTGTTATGCAGAATAATCTCATTTGCAAAAGAGACTATTAGCTACCCAGGAATGCGATGGATTCTCTGTTACTTGAAGTCCTTAAATCAACATCAGATAGATTGCTGAAAGATTACTATATGTCAACCAGAAGTTATAGCTTTTATGCAGGAATCACTGGCTAAAATTCTATGGCCTGTGTTATTCAGAATGACAGATGAGACCATAATCGTCCCTTCTGGCTTTACATTCTATTAATCTAATATCAGTGGAAGCTTGACTATGATTTTAAGCCTTTTTTTTATTAGACTGCAGGGAGTGTAGCAGGTAGTTCATTCATTTACCATGTGCTCTCTGTTAAGTTAGTTGATATGCCGGAAAGAAACCTGGAATAGTGGGAAAATTTACCCTCTCTCCCAAAGCCCAAGTAAATGGCAGGAGAATTCAGACTCTCAACATGTGTTAGGTCATGGTTCCATGGCTTCTACATCAGCATATGTGTTTAAATCAGTGCCCCAAACCTTAAACCCCCTCCTCTAGGGATTCTGGCCACTAGATCATAGATCCAATGGCCTTGCCCCATCTGCAACCTAACTCATTGCTGGTGGAGCTGGTGCAGAGCCCAGCTGCACTTTATACAGGGTGTGCAGGGTACCTCACTCACCTGCTCTTTAGCTGCCCATCCCTGCAGATCAGACCTGCAGCGGTTCTGTTGTGGAGGGTGCCATCTGTGGTCCTGACAATGCTAGGTGAATTTCACGCTAGCTGTCTAAATATTAAATGGAGCCAAGGCAATCATTCCAAGCCTCAGAAATATCTAACCTCTAATGAAAAAAAGGTGTTTTATATATTGCTCCAAACCAAGAGGGTTTGTTTCTGGAAAGAGGTATTTATATGTTTTCTAAAAGGACCAACAGCAGTAATAAAACCCAGCACATGAACAATACAGGGTTTGTCATGGTTAAACAGATATTTCACCTCTCACATATATAGCTCATCCATCAAGCTGCTTTCATGTTTTTAATAGAAAAAAGTCATTGTAATCAGCTGACAAATTTTCTTAGTTTGCGGGTTTATTTTAGGGGAAATTCAGTCCCTGTTTTTTAATCCTAATATCAAGATCACTACCCCTTTTCCCCTTCTGTAAGCGGCTGCACAGAATGATGGCCTAAATGACCTTGTAGTGTTTGCATCCCTCCCTTAAATCTACAAAGACATTTCCCCCCTTGTCATGACTCCTCTGCACAGGATGCCCTATCTCTAGCTATCTGCATCACCATATCTTGCCCCCAGCGTATAGTCACAGTGCAATAATCTTTAGCATGGACACGTCAGTAGGCGGTTTGGTAGGATCTCTCTGAATAACAGAACCAGGACAGTTTCCATACTGTATTTCAGAAAAGAACAGCCAGCTACATATAACTGGCTTTAGTGAAGTTACACCATTATACTCCAGTTAAAGATCTGGCCCAATTGTTATTTACAACATATAGAAAATTGGAATGTGCGACACTGGCAAGTTCTTCATTTGGAAAGAGATTTGAAAAACAAGAAACAAAAGCTTACATGAAACATAAGGAATTTTGCGATTGGCCTCAGTAGGATCAGGATTTAAACATCACTAATGCTCTCTGGCCTCTCTGTTGTAAACAGTGATTTCCCTCATCCCAGCCTTCGATTCCCATTATTTGATTACGTTTTTTCCATATACGGGAACCCCAGATTTGGCAAAACTCCTTTTCCACTTTTGCAGACTATTATCCATCTTCCACCAATGCAAACCCTCCATCCTCATTACCTACTGCTTCATCTCCCCACACCCTCTTCCTCTGATCATCATCATATATGGCATCTCATTAATGGCTGCGAAAGCAACGCATGCAGTTTTCTCCAGATCAGGATAAAAGTTGCTTCTGAAATACGTATACACAACCATATCCCTACTCAATGTCTACAGCATTCCAGCTGCTCCAAGATCAGAATAGCTGGCAGCAGCAACCTCTCCCTCCAAGAATTAATGGGACATTTCATATTCCACCCAAGTGCTTTAGCAAGCAGAAGTCCCCAGGTATTTTACTCTGGCTATATCAATATCTATCTATGCTATATATTTCAGATAAATATTGAGAACTCTCTGAAGGAAATGCTACAGACTAACCATGGAAAGGAATTTTCACACTGAAAGCACTGAATGAGCTACTCCAGCAATCATTACTGGGATCCTAGCCTCAGAGCTGTGAAAAACTAAACCAAGGCTTTGTAGGTTTATCTAGAATACTGAGGGGAGTGCAATTGCCACATGCTGTCGTCTTGATGTATGGGATATGATGCACATAACTCCTCATGTAATGAAATGAGTCCATGGAGGAATGGTCCATAATTTTTTTTTAAGTGCAATCAAAGAGAAATAGTTTCACCAGCTTTTTTAAACACTTGCAATTCTATAGGCAGGTGGCAGCTCTCATTCATATACGGCATATATTAGGTCTTGATTTCAAAAAGTCAGGCACAGAATTGCAACTGCAATTATGTGTGTATAGTGGCATACCTGATTTGTGCATCCAGTTACCATTATGACATGAGTAACTCAGATATTTGCATGCATGAATGGCATGATATGGGCCTGAATGGCTATTTGCAAGCCTTGCACTTGCAATTATGGTTACTGTTTACTGTGACATTGAATTCTTTTTTGTACTGATTTGCATCCTTAACTTGAGGGCTTTCCATTGCATCTCCTCGGGTTTGTTTTCTTTTCTTTTACACACTAACCAGGTTCCTAAAGGTTAAAGTTAATGCATTTTGGAGTAACAAAGGATAATAGAGTGACCAGATCACAACACTAAAATATTGGGACACACTGGAGTGCCGCCAGCCCCACCCACAGTCCACCCCTACTCCTCCCAGGCTCCACCCTCACTCTGCCCCAGGTCCTGCTCCCCTCCTTGCTTCGTCCCCCTTCCCCCAATGTGCCCTTCCTCATCCCCCAGCCCCCTGCTGGCTTGCTGCATCCCTCCTCAGTCCCCCACCCACTGCTCGCTCACCTCTCCACCCCCGTGCCCGCCCGCTCACTGCTCTCCCGCCTCTTCAGCCCCCTGCCCGCCACTCACCCCTAGGGCACCGACTTTCCCTTTGCCAGGTGGGTGCTTGCTCACTCCCTGCCTATTCCCACCTAAGCATCCACCCTCGCTCGGCCCACATTCCACCTCCTTCCCCAAAGTCCCCGCCCCTGCCCTGCCTCTTCTCCACCTCCTCCACTGAGCATGCCGCATCCCTGCTCCTCCCTGCTCCCTCCTGGAAAGCGCTAAGTGCCGCCAAACAGCTATTAGGTGGTGGGAAGCTCTGGGAGGGGGTGGAGGAGTGGGGACGTGGCGCACTGGGGAAAGGGGGAGAAGGAGATGAGGTAGAGGGAGCCAAGATCTGGGAGCACATAGCTGGTGTAAAGATCCCATTGTCCCATACCACTCTAACACCTTCACTTGAGTGCAGGTCAGCCAGACTTGAGGATCAGGGCCATCATCACTGTATGCTTAAAATGCAGAAGTGTTTTTATACACGCTAAAGGTTCGTCATGGTGCAGGAATGCAAAGAATCATATTTTCACCTGGAGAACTCAGACCTGCATTGCCAGTGTGTGAAACTGGCTCGTGATATATAAGAGAGAAGAATGTAAACTATTGTCTGTGAATAAACAAATTCATGAATTGAAGCATTCCTCAAAAGCTGGCAGTTAGGGTAACTGCAATGGCATGTGAATAGACATTCAATGAGCTTCTCTCCCCGGGAGTGAGCCGTGAAAGCATTGCAGGCATAGCCGCTAAAGCTTATTCTGAGTTGAAACGGATTCCAGTTCAAAATGACACTGATGTCGTGCCCTTGAAGAAGCTCGATAAGCATGTTCTACTGCTACGATGCATATAGTGGCTTATTAGAAATGAAAGCTACTGAAAAATGACAAAAGTAACGGTCACTAAAAATAAGCAGAGGCAAGGAAAAGCAAACAGTGGCCTAACGGAGATAACACAAGTGAAAGGCAATGTCCCAGCAAATGACTAGGGAAGGCTCTCTCTCTAACTGAGTCTTAGAATGATCCTTTCTTTGGGTTCTAGTTTAGAACCCTGACTTTGGACAACCATAAGGAGATAGCTTATGCAAGCTGCTCCTGTCAGCATGGAGAAAGATGTGAAGCCATTGGTTAGAATAAACAAAGTGAACAGACCAAAAGGGGATAATTGCGAATTTGAAGGTGCATGTGGAGTCCTCCCCTGACAGGAGCCGCTTTCTAGTTTATTCTCTGGTTTCATGAGTGAAATTGCTTTTGTCTTGGAGAAGACCCAGAATCTCGACTCACATGCAAAAGCTGAGAACAGCAACAGAGCCTAAATACTACTCAAGAAGGTTCTGGCGTATAAAGGGTAAAATGAAAGATGTGGAGTGGAAGGTGAATGAAGCTAAGACCATTTATAGATATGACCTCATAATGCAAGGGAAAAAGCTTGCCTGAATTTTAGGGGATGGGGAAGGGAAAGGAACTGCTGAATCTAGTGTTTGGTTTGTTTGTTGAGAATTGCCATGCTGGTAACTTAATATACATGAAAGAATGCATGTATTTACTCATGTTTTTCATCTCCCAGAAAGAGGAAACCTTCATTCTTTATTCCACTGGACACTATGTTCATAGGTAAACACTGTTCAGATGCTCACTTCGTAGTTCAATATTGGTTAGATTCCTTCCCCCTCTAATTTGGAAAAGTAACAAAACTGCCTACTTGGTATTCCAAAATGACATCCAGAACCAAATGTAACAGTGGTGTCAACTTGACAGTTGTCTTTATAAGCACTGAAAAATGCACTGCTTGTTACTTGGCAGTTCCTGAACAAACATAACTCAAACTCTCCTACCAACATACATTGTCAACTTCTATCACCCACACACTATGATGACAACAAAGCCATATATTGCCAAACTTAAAGAAAGACACTTCTCTGGGATGTAAACAAACAGTATTTCCAGAGGAATTCACAGACAACATGGCCAATACACAATTCCTGCTTTACATACTCGGCTCTGAACATTGGCTTCTCAATGTCATTTGTTAATGCACTGGCACTGCTTTTGCAGTCAGTGACACATTTCAGTAGTCAGCACCATGCTTCCCTGAAGAAACCCAAGTTCCTCAAGCAACAATGATCCTCAGTCTGATGGTATCTAACTTCTTAATAAACACAAGATCAGCTATCCTGGAGCAAGAGCACAAGGACTATAAATTGAGATTCTCAAAGCCCTATTCCTGTTCATTTTCATTGCAATTTGGCAACCAAATCTCTTAGCTAGCTTTGAAAATAGCAGGAAAGTATAACAAAATGTGCCATCATATAGCCACATGTTGCACAGGTCCCTGCACAGGTTTGCAGGGGCTGAGAAGATGATGGAAGAAGCCCTCCTACCCACCTCGTTTCCCCTCCCCGCCTCCCCCTGCCATGCCCATACATAAGGGCTAGATTCTTATTACACAGCACTGTGATTGATCCAGGGTACTAGTGATATCAGCATTAGCTTCCCTGCAAAAGAGGAAACTTGGCCCAAATTCCCATAGTAGCATGTGTGAGTGGGAAAATCTACTTCAGCCTGTAAAAAGGGTATTGCATAGGCCACTTTGGTCTACACTTCCCTCAGAGTTCTCAGAGCCACTGTTCTTTCCCAACAAGATATGTAATCCTCTCTCAGCCAATGGTGCATCTCAGTGACTACTCTGCAGCTCATTGGGCTGTAGCAGTGACTATGGTCCTCCCTGAGTGCCTGATCCATGCAGTTCATTTTGGATTCTTGACAAAACCCACCCCTGCCCATCCACAACTCCTCCATGCAGTTGTGGAGATAGCCACCATGGAACATTTGATGAAAGTGCTTCAGAATCATTGTGGCCTGACGTCCCCGCTGCAGAGCTATGCTATTTCTACTGGCTACTGGGCCTTGCACTCGGATACAAGTATAATGACCTCCATTGGGGTCATCAGCAGGGTTGGAATCCTAGCCTAAAGAACAGGCTTCTTCCACTTGAGTTGAAGGAGGAAATCCACTAGCTAGCAGCAGCAGCAGATAACTATCCCCTGTAGACCAGCCACAGAGGGGGATGTATAACACACTTTGTCAGTGGAGCAGGAGAAGGAGTGGTATGTTCTTCTAAAGCTTCAATGACTAGAATGAAATACTAACATGCTCCAATAGTTGTGTGTTCAAGTCAACCGACTTCATCTGTGTTAAAGACTATGCTGCCTTGTCTGCACTGCAGCATGAGAACCTGTTAACAAACATCTTCTAACACCACACCTGTAAATCCATCTAGAAAAAAACAACCTGGTTTCCCTTGTAGGAAAAAGGATGATAGGAATGGCTATTGAATAACTGAAGCTCCTAGCAGCAGGATAGCTATATTTGTACTTTGTCCCTACAGTATTGCCAACTTTAGGAAAACCTTTAAAAAAATACCTCTTCAGCAAAGACAAATACAGCTTGCGTTTTGCCCTTTGTAAACTCAACCATTGCATTGGTTGATAAAGTATGTGCTGACCTTTTGAGTTTGTGGAACATTATATGATGGGTAGTTTTCACTTTCAGTTTTGATCCCATCTAGGGAATTTATCTGATAATCACATTTTCATGTCTTCCTTCTGAAAGGTCTTTCAAACATTTCTCTGTGTTAAAATCAGACGTGAGAAAAAGAAAAAACAAAGAGAAATATCACTAATGTGGGTGTATTTTTCTCAGGGGTTAAATTTATCCATGGGCAGGAAGCTAGTGTGTGGGCTGTTTGCTGCCCCCCCTGCAAAGGGATGAATCTCACAATCGGAGTAAGTGAAAGTGCGGCTTAAAATATTTTACCTTTACTGTGTCCAGAGGATGCCCCACAATTACACTTGCAGCTCCTGGGGATTAAAATAAGGTCATTAGACAAAACACAATTGGGTGAGTCAACTAAAAGGAGAGACTTTTGTAACATTTACCCAATGAAACTCAAGTCTGTGCCCTGTTGCATATGTGCTCCCCTCAGCCAATCAGAGCACTCACCATCATTCTGCTCATTACTTAGTTGGTGAAAATTCACTCATCGGTAGAACCATGCAAATTGAGGGTACGTCTTGAAGCAATGATGTCAGATGCAGAGCAGATGCACAGGAAGAATTGGTATTCCCTTTGCAAGATGGCGCTAATCTTTGCACCAGATCCACAAAAGCCAACCCAGAGAGGCAGTGGTGGTGAGACCACTTGACATGAAGGGCACTGTGCATGATTTACAGAGGATGCTGCAGACCACGGGCTGGAATAGCATAGGTGGAGGGGCTGTGTAGCTGTCCCATGCACTGTCTGCAACATGGAGGACAGATTTTTATACTCAAACTCTGCACTGTTCCCCATTCAAAACCTATTTTCTCTTAACCAGGTTTTGTGCACGTGCGTTTGAAGCTGTCATTCAATGGTGTCAGCTGACCGGGAAAAGGGCGGTCTAGCCTAGTGATCAGAGTGGGTGTCAGGCTTCATGGCTGGAGCAGATGTCAGGAACCAACAATTAAGGTCAGTAGTTGGAAGGTGGAGCCAAGAGTCAAGCTGAAGGTCAAGCACTAGATGCTGGAGCTGAGGGTCAAGTCAGTCGGTAGTCAGAATGCAGAGCCATGGATCAAACCAGAGGGCAGGTACTGGAAACCAGGGCCGAGGATCAAGCCGTAGTCAGAAACCAGAGGCATGGGTCAAACCGGACACTAGGAATTGGATAGCCAGAGTCAGTAGTCAGAAGCCAAAACCATGGGTCAAGCTGAGGGTCAGGAACTGGAACAAGCAGGGTAGCAGGCAGTCTAAAGGGGGTCCAAAGCAGGGGCAGAACAAAGGCCAGACTGGGTGGAAGGCAGAAGTAGCAAGAACAAGGTAACCGAGACGCAGGCACAGTGGAGGCCATGAGCACTGAGCAGCCAACCAGCTGCTGCTGGCGTAAGAGCGGGCTTGCTAGCTCGAGTAGCCAATCAGTTAGCATGGCCAATGGTGGCTGGCCAACCAGGCAGCCTGCTGCAGGCCAGCTGTACTGATGAGGCTGCCTGGAGACTAGCTCTGCTGCAAGCCCTGGCTCCTGACAAATGGCTTCATAGTTAATTGACAGTTCTGTAGATAACTGGATTACCACCACGTTACTCAGCTGTGGGAAGTCAGCCGGGGCCCTGCAATGCCCATGAGAAACATTTCCATTATGGCCCACCAAAGGGAGAACAACAAGAAGAGGGAGGAGAGATGCAAAGTAGGGATAGAGAATAAGAATCTTTTAAAAACTGCTCCAGAAGCTTGGCTCAGGATCACAGGCATTCATGTGCTTGATTTATGTGAGTATTTAGTAAAACTGTGAATGAAAATTGCACATGCAACTGGCAAATTTTATCCCTAACTGGCTATTTGCTCACCCAGTTTTCCTGCCCCATTTATGCGTGCTTTTGCAGTAATAGACATGGGCAAATTAGCCAAAATACATCACAACAGACACTCCAGTCTCCTCAGGTTTTTGGAAGTCAAGCCTCACCCTTTCTCCTGGTAATTTGGCAAGGATTCCAGTTTTTCCTGAATAAATGAGGACATTGACCTGCACTATTTAGTGGTCTCACACCCTTGTGTGATGCCAGTACAAAAGTCTCATGTGCCCTGTGTACACATTAAAAATCCATGACAGCAGCACTTTTTGTAACAGTAGCCACCTGCTCTTAGCCAAAATTTCCTTCCCTACCCTGTTGTGTTGTCCACCTGCCAGCTGTCTCCCAACCCAGTGAGAGCTGCATTGTAATGGTGCACTTTGTGATCTTTCTAGATAAAATGAGCTCTCCAGAAGTGCAAGATACATCTGCAGGACTACACTTTCTAATTGAGATGGCACCTATTTTACAGAAGGCCAGAATCAATTCTTTCAGAAAACTGCCTGATTAATAATTCTAGTCTGCTAGTGATAGTTGTCCTGATAATAATCTTATAGCCTTATCAGGACTATCCACTCAGAACCAGATCTGAGCCTTTCATAAAAGGGTGTGGATTAATGGAGCCATCTGATTGGCTGGTGAGGATTCCCAGCTGTTTAAATATGAAGCTGTATGCACAGGGATCTGAACTCAATAGGCAAATGTTAGAATGCCTTTATAAAACCATAATCTTATGTGTTGGGTTACGATATCATTTTACATATTTCTCAGCTAGAGACGTTCAGCCTTGCAGGTCATGCACTTACCTCAGGAATGTGTAATGTAAAGATGACACCATAATTTCACATCCCACATCTCATTGCATATTGGTAGTCTTAGAACAGACAGATAAAACTGTGCAATGTTCTATTACTGCTTAATTGAAACTATCCTCTCTGTACAAATGTGGCAAATGACACATACAAACACAAACATGAATAAATGCAGACAACTTCATAAGTGCATCCATCAATAGACTTCATTTTTAAAAATGGACATACACTTACCTATTTTTATATCTCTGTTGTTACTGTCCCAAAATATCCCACCAATGTTACTTACCTCCTATCCAACCAGCTACAAAATCTTCTAATTGAAGACTGCCCATGTTTTAAAACTGCTGGACAATTCCTGTTCAAATCGTTTCTTGCAAGTTTGCAATTCACATTCAATTTCTTCAGCATGTGCTGTTGAGGACTGCTTGAATGTGTCTCTTTGACTCTGTTATGTAGAAAAGTGACTCCAATCCCACCGGGTGTCCCAATGGGATTGTAGTAAGAGTGTGCGTCTTTCACATGTTTCAGCAGTATTAAAACTGAAACAGCTCTGACTCTAACCTCTCACACAGCCTGTCTCAAAGTGCCTCCAAAGCCCACTGTGACATCATTCCCCCAAACCTTAAAGGCACAGTACAACTATAGCATAGGAATTTCCCCGTCGTTTTTTTTTTTCATTTAGAGACAAATGGGGAAGGTTACTTCCTTCTAAGTACAAATCATGCTTTTATTTCAGGTGAAATTACTTTGTGTTCTAATTGTACCTTTTGAAAGAAGCATTTGGTAAAAGGGATTTTATGTTACTGGCAATAATGATAGTTGGTGATAATTGCATTTGAAAAGGTGGGGTTTTTCCAAAGACGTAATATTTTAAAAACATGAATTAATATGAAAATCTGGGTATGACATGGAGTTAGGGCCATAGTATAAGCTACTTATTTATGTCAGTGGGCAGATACTCACACGTCACAATATAATAACAACAACACTTAGTTCTTATATAGTGTTTTAGTCAGTAGATCTCAAAGGAAAGTCAGTATCACTCTTCTCATTTTACAGATGAGGAAACTGAGGCTGAGAGCTCTGCCCAGGTCACCTTCTGGGAACAGAACTTAAGTCTCCTCAGTCTCAACCCTCTGCACTATCCACTAGGCAACATTGCCTCTTGTATGATACCTAGCAGCATATGCTATCACAATATGAGTAAAGGGTTCATACTGTGGTCCTTGAACGCTAGGAAAGTGACTGTGGTCTAAAATGCCAACTGATGTAAATAAAAGTAGCTCTATTGAGTTCAACACAGCTATCCTGAGAATCTGGCCCTCTAAGTACAGACTAAGACACATAGTATATCTATCCCGAGGGAAATTGTACCTCTAGGGACTAATCTTGCCAACTTTTACTCGTATGAAAGGACCTTACCCACAGAAGTTGTCCTGTTGACTTTGATATTTCACACATGAAGCCAGCAGGACTGTTCACACTTTAGGATTTGTCTACATGGGGACATCCAGGAAAATTAATTAGTTAAAATTCATTATATCCCTGTGTGGACAGTTAGTCAGAATTAAAGTGACCTTAATTCTCAATGACAATGTTCACACAGATGCTTAATGTCATTTAACTAATCCACTTCAAATTCACACCTTTAGTTCATTTGGATTAATTTTCCTGGCTGTCCCTTAGAGACCAGCCCTTAATGCCCTTGCACAAGGAATATCTATGTGAGTAAGGGTTTGTAGGATAGGGCCCCTACTTAAACCTAAACTTGTTGGTCTTGAGGAACAGGGAAAATAGAACTTACTCTTATTCAGTCAACTAATAGCCAGGAAACTTTACTTCAGTATATTAAAAACCAGGAACTTCTGGATTAGGATTTAGGTGCAATAGGTCTGATTAAAACAGTTGAATCTATAAACTCCAAAATTAAAAAATTGGGCAAGTGTTTAGCAAGTTTAGGCAAGTGTTTAGCTGAGTTAGCAAGTTTTTTTTTCAAATCTGAACAAGTGAGATCTAAAGAGATGACAAAAATGACAAGAACAAAATGACCCTTCATGTACCACTATTAAGTCTGTGGGATGCTGTCTCTAGAAAGCACACCATGAGCCAGCCAGAAGGTCTAGCAGGTGTGCCATGCCCTTGGGCAAGGAGGAGGAAAAAGTGAGAAAAAAGGGAATTTCCCAAAGGATTATCCCTCCCTCACCATCAAAAGTGTTCTACACAATGAGATACTTTACACCATAACGGGCTAAATTTCCACTGGGACTTGGGCTGACTGGAAATTTTATCAAAACTCTTTTGACAAAAATTTTTTCTAAAATAAATTAACTAAAACAGAATACCTGAAAACCAAAATAATGTGGCTTTTAGACAAAAAAATTCAATATTTAAATTTTTGCTGAAATTTTTTTTCAACTTGCTCTAATAATAAATAAAATAATAATAATAAACAAACAGATGCACATGGACTTTGTGTGTATTATTTTCATGAAGACCATTGAAAAATCTGGCCAAACTGGATAACTATTAAGAAGGATGGATGGATGTGAATTAGCCATGTCTTCTATTTAACTTAATGAAGTCACACAGTTAAATTTCCCCACCACATTTTGAACATTAAGTGTGAAATAGTTCATGTTACTGTAAAATAGAATTGCAACCAGCTGTTATTCAGACTTTCCTGTAAATAACTTGAATATAGTTCAGAAAGAGTTTGGAAGCTAGAACTGAAATGGAAGATGAGCTCAATTTCCGGAAATGTATCTCTGAACACATTGGTTGCCCATCTATTTGCAGTGGGCTGGGCAGTTGACAGCACTTGGAATAACTAGCCTGCAACAATGAATCATGTTTCCCATTACTATTTCAAACCAGCCCTGGAAAAGGGCTGAGCTACCTGACAATGATCTAATTAGATAGCCGCTTTGCAAGTCTTTATATCAGCAAAAAGTTAGGAAGGGATTCATTGGGAAGAGTAATGGGGGCTTGGAAGAGGCTTCATTTATATGACTAGGAAATTTGTGGGATTTTGTGGGATGTGAAGAAGTCTCCTTCCAGCCCTGGAAAGATCCATATACTTTCTATGGAGGTGATCTCTGCACTGTATGTGCCCAAACAGACTGGATACTTCAGTCCTGGCCCATGCTTTAATCATGATGGGGGCACATCAGCAAGTGCAACATGGATTCCCAGGCTTACAGTACAGGTTAAACATTGATTGGGCAAGTGTAAAATATTTCTTTGTTATGATGCATTCCATTTCAGATATGCTGGTCCAGGATTAACTCCTCTTTGAACATTGACCTCTTTACAAAAGCATTAACTGCAACTTTCATACTGCAAACAGATACACGGATGCAAAAGCTTCAGTCTTCCCAGGGTCTACAGCATTGCATCTCTGAGCATAACGGGGACCTAAAATAATTAATCAAGGCCAGTAGATTAAAAAAATGATATGACGCCCCAAAATGACAAAAAAATGAATGTAATCAACGTGTAAACGAAGTAAACCAGACATCATATGGAAAGACTACCAGCTAAATCCAAACTGTATGAAGACACACAAGCGACCATGGAACTGAGGTGCAAAAGTGTGCCACAGTTGTTAGCCTTTCTTGTAGTTAACAAATCATTACACTCTAGCAGAGAGAGGGTTACCATTGCTTGGTTTTGTTACAGGAGTGCTCTGTCTATGTAATTAGTTAATAGAAATGTAACACTCAGCTTTCAGATAGCATTTTCAGTCTTTAGATCTCAAAGTACATTAGAAAGGAGGTCAGGCTCATTATCCCCATTTCACAGATGGGGAAACTGAGACATCAGGAAGGAAATGTCTTGCCCAAGGCAACAAGTGGGAACTCAACCCACATCTTCTAAGTGCCAGCGCAGGGCCCCATCCAGTAGGCTATACTGCACACCACACTCTTTGTGGCTTTAGTAAGACAAATAGTTTGCTGTGACCACCTGCCAAAGGCTTCCTGTGTGCACCTGTGAAGAGGTGCACACAAGAAGCCTTTTGCAGGTGGTCACAGCAAACTCTATTTGTCTTACTAAAGCCACAAAGAGTGTGGTGTGCAGTATAGCCTACTGGATGGGGCCCTGCTTTGTGGGAGAAGTACATTCTGGAGAAAAGTTTGAAAATCAGAAGGGTCAGAGCTTGTCGCCAGAGAAGCATGGAGAGAGCATGCTGAGCATGGGGGCTTAGTGCAAAGAGGCAGAGGAACAGGGATGAGAGGAGACAAGAGTACTGGCCATATGGTAGATGTTGGTGGAGTGAAGAAAGTGATCTGAGGTAAGCGATAAGGCTGGGGATGTAGGCCAGAGCCTTGATAGTGGGAAGGGGAAGGAGCTGAAACCTGATCCAGAAGTGGGTGGGAATCCAGTGCAGAAAATCACAGAGAAGACATGATTAAGGACAGTGACTGTGAGAGAAAGGGCAGTGGAGAAGGGCAGGGATGAGGTGGTAATGGGAGACCGTATATATAATATAGTCAAGAGAGGACCAAGACCTGATAAAGGCTTTGATGCAGGAGTGGAGAGGAAAGGGCAGCGGTTAGAGATGCTATATGTCAAGAAGTGGAAGAATATTAGTGAAATTGCTTTTGTCTTGGCTGACCTCTTGGCCACTGCTAGCCCCAACTCCGCCCCTGCCATGGCCTCCTCTTCCACTGGCAAAAAGGGCCAGGGGAATAAAAAGAGCAAAGGCCCTTCTGGACAACAAAATCTCCCGCCGTCGGGGTGCCCTCCCTGATGCAGCCCCGACACCTGCTGCGGCCCCTCCTTCCCTTGCCATTCCTTCCCTAGCTCTGGAGAGATTCCATATCAGACCCCCAGAGCGTAGGCCCAGGTGGCCACTTCCCCTCCACATGCCACCGCACCATCCGCCCCGACCACCACTTCCGCTACCATCCCTGGCAGCCGGGGCCCCTTCCCCTCGATGTCCAGGAGGCACAGCATCCGTTTCCTCCTGGTGCCCACCTCACCCCACATCGTGGTGGTCTCCAAAATGTACGGGAAGGTCATATTCTTGCTGGCGTTGGAGGCCTCCGGGCAGGAAGTGGTAGAGAAGGGCCTGGCTGTGGGGAGCATTTGTTCCTTTGGAACCCCTGGAGGACCTGGGTGTACGGGTGGTGTTAACCTCCATCCCGCCCTTCCTTCCCAATCCTGCCCTGTTACCTGCCCTCTCCGCCCTGGGGAAGCCCATTTCCGTCATCAGCTCTCTCCCGCTGGGCTGTAAGGACCCCGCCCTCCGTCACGTCCTGTCCTTCCGCTGGAAGGTCCAGATCCAGCTACCACCGGCAGCACGTGATGGAGTGGAGCTCGAGGGGTCCTTCCTGGTACCCTACCAGGTAGCCCACTACTGGGTCCATTATACGATGAGGGAGGCCCGGTGCTTCCTCTGGCGGGCGACAGGGCACATCTGGAGGGACTGTCCCCTGGCCCAGCATGGAGGGGCATCCAGGACCCCCAAGACCCAGTAGGGCACTAGCCTTGTTATTGCCAGTGACCCTGGTGGCCCGGCTGCCACTGCTTCTGCCCCTCCTCCTCCTGCTGTAGCCCCCGCTTAGGCTGCGGGGACGGCCAAGCGGGTTGGCCTTGCCTCCATCGGTTGCAGTTCGGTGGGGCCTGCAGAGGAGAGGGCGGTGAGACCCTTGCCGGCTCAGGGACAGGGCCTGGTGGAAGGGGAGGTTCCCTTCCCCCCACTGTTTTGCCCTTGCTGCCCCGAGCCCCAAAACCATCGCCCTTGTCCCCGAACCCTGCCTCTGCTGACCAGCCCTCCAACTCCACATCCACTTCGGAGGGCTGGGTGCTCGTCCAGGGGAAGTGTGGCACCTGAAAATCACAGGCTCGATCCCTCCCCTCCGACGAGAAGGGAGAGGAGGCCCCCCAAAAGATGCTGCGGGGGCCTGAGACTGCTAAATCTTCTGCCCTGCCCCCGGACGACGCCCAGCAGGAGATGCCAGCCGTGGAAGCCATGGCAGTGGACAGAAGCGATCCTGTCCCCTTGTCTAGTCCCTGCTTGAGGAGGCCTCTGCAGGAGTTCCTCAGGCTCCTGTGCCACCTGTGCCCTCCGCTGCTGCCAATGCCAGGGCAGCTGTTGCCCCAGTTGCTGGCAGGGCAGACTCTGGGGCTGCAGGGACTGATTTTACATCCATATTTGAGGAGATTGAGGCACTGGGTCTGACCCCGGTTACTCGGGGAAGGATGACCCCCCCGCCAATGGGCCTCGATCTAGGCGGCAGTTTAGCCCCGCCACCCCCTCCTCCTCCCTGTCCCTCACCCCATGCTGTAGCCCCCGCTCTTGTCCTTAGGGCGCCCCTGGCCCTACCTATCAGCCAGCCATGGATACCACCCCATGTGAGGCCTCCGAGCCCCTTGGGGCAACAGCTGATGCTAAGCGACCAGGCCCTGAGCCTGCGGACGCTCCCTCTGCCACCCGGATACAGCGGTTAGCCTCCTCAAGGCAAAGTTGGCTGCATAGGGAAAATTATTTCCCAAGATCAGCATGAAAGATATTGACTCCTCTAATCTCCTCTCCAGAAGTCCCACTGACAACCACAGGAGTCCAGCCATGTCAGAAGAGAACCAGAGTAGAGCTGAGATCTACTTTATGGCTCTGAGAGGAGTATTTCACCTTATGACTGCAGTTGTTTAAATGATCACATCCTGTGAATTCCAAAAAACATCATTCAGACCTCTGAGTCGAGCACAATGTGTTGCAGGATTGGGGCCAAAGCACTCAGCATCTTGCAGGATCAGTCCCATAATTTGTAACTGAACATCAGGTTTACAAAGCATGCTAAAGCCTACGTTATGCGGCTAAGGAAAGTGAACACACAGCTGTTGCTGATCTCTGCAGAGACGGTGGCAAAGATGATTGCTAAGACTGCAGAAAGCTTATACTGCATAAGCAGATATTAATACTACAGAGACAACATGACATGAAGTGTCACTGTATTTGCTGGGCTTTTTTTTTTTTAAAACCTTAGTGTCCACTGTTTTCTGCAGGCATGGTTTTAATCTGATTTACACCAGGCGAAGTCATAAGTAACTCAAATGAAGTCAACTGAGTCACACCAGCGTGAGTGAGTGAAGAATCAGACCTATAGGTAGGAGTCAGAAGGCGAATTAAAGGGAATGATCGTTTTGTAGTTTGACAGGAGCAAACAATATACAATGAAGTCGAAGAGCATTTTGCATTTTCTGTACAGTGCTAGGCTCCACTCTGGTCTTAAGTGAAAGAACTAGAAACAAAAGCTAGTACCTCAGGCTAATCATTGATCTTTGTAACAGGGTTATGCTGTCTGTCTCCAGGACCAAGGAAAGCAGCTGCAGCTCCTTGACAGTCTGATGAACCATCTGTTCTTAAAGGTAAAATGCAAAGGTATTTTTTAGAAAAAGATGTTAAAGGTTTAAGAATTCTTTATATTTCCTCCAGATTAGGCACAGGGGGAACACAACACATGCTGATACACACTCTGTCATGCCTGAACAATTTTTATGGTGAGGGTGCTGAAAGCCATTGAACAAAACTATAAACCCTGGATATGATGGAAACCACTTCATGCCAGGGGGGTGCAGCAGCACCCCTAGTTCCAGGACCTATTCACATACTTCAAGATTTTGGTTGGGAATAAAGCCCATCCTGCCTGCTTAACGGACCATAGACACTGTTTGAATAAGCTAATACCCCTCAGACTTTTACTCTAACTATGGGCATTGTATAGAGAAATTCATTGTAGGGCAGCTTTCTAATATTTAAATGTAAAAAACACCCTTGTAGAAAGGGCCAGTGCAAAGTCTATGCATTGCTTAAGTCTCAGTTATACCCTTAAGGAGTTTTAATGGGTACATAGGCCCTCTGCCTAGGATAATAAGGACCAATAATAGAAGAAAATCTGAAGCTAAGACATAAGTGGTATATATCAGCATTGGAGGCTACATATTTTCTGTATATACCTTATGACTTCTTATAACTTGGGTGTTTCCTTTTTTCTTTGCCCCCCATAACCCTTCATGATTGAGCATCTTTTCCATTAGGCTGTTTATGTTTAGCACCAAAAAGTATTTGGCAGATACTAACCATGGTAGAAGAATCAGTATTTGAAACAGTGTCTAAAATAGTTTGATAAAGTCTGGGCAGACACTGCCATCTAGCAGAAATGTGATAAATGATGCATTAGAAAAGCCTGGTGAGTGGCTTCTTAGTGTGTAATTTGCAAAGGTTTAGCTTATTCTCACATTATTTGGTGAAACAACACTGCTGTCAGATATACAACTATATCCAATATACACGATCATAAGGAAAAATGCTCCTGTGGAGTGAAATTAATCTTTTTAATCCTTCGACCAAAGAAGCAAATCATTTATCCTTTTATTTTAGCATACAGTGGTTTATCTGGATCTACCCAAGGCACTGGTTTTAACCATTTTAATAATAAATGGCAACATACTGAGAACTCCCATTTCTTTTAGTATTTTCAATGAATATTTTTCCTTATCTGTAAGAGTATAGAATATCACTTTATTCCTTGTACTCCTTCATTCTGTGTATCCCTTTTATTCCTTGCTCAAATTTTTCCCTCATTTTATTTCTAGACAAACAGGAGATTGAAAAAAAATGGTCCATAAAATAATTATTGTCACCATTTGAATTTTTTCTTGGATCCAATTTAACATATTGTGCCCAATTCTGGTCTCACTTATAGTGGTATATCTCAGTAGTAACCCTACTGAAGTAATTAGAATTGCAGTGGAGTATGTGAGACCAGAATCAGTCCTACTGGCATAGGTTTTTAGTGATACTTTAAAAGAGGTGATATCAAAACTCCAAGTTACCTTTAAATAATATGCAGCCAGTAAAAACAATGATTGTAATGTATACAAAGAATAGGGCATAGAGTGGTTCTCAGACAGAGAATTTGACTAGTGTTTTCTGCTTTAGATGCTCCATTAAACAGAGAAAATGGTCATAAAGCAAAAAGAAATTCACTTAGTGTAGGCATCCAAGGATTTGTTTTTACAGCTAGTATGTAAATTCCAACGGGGAATACGAAAGGATGTCACTGTTAGGAAACTAATATAGAATCCAAAGACATTAGACCCTTCTTCTATGCAGTACAATTGCATCATTTTAGAATCAAATCTGAATACTTTAATACAGTATAACTATAATGGATTCTACCCTCACAGCCTGCTCTTCCCCCTTCGGTTTGCACAGTGTGTGTGACAGCAGGTTATCCCTTAGCATTTATGTCTCAGGGGTGGATTTTTCATGGTATTTTTTCATATTCTGGGTGTCTAGAAAAGTGATTATTACATTGGGTGCATAGGCAAATGCAATACCTATTATGTGCTTAGCTACAATTCACACACAGCTTTGAACTTTAGAATCTGTTTATTGGAAGAGCAGTTGTCTCCCATGACACCAGAGCTATCCCCTGCTCTTACCATCTAATAATCCCATGGGATCTTTAAGTTCTATCAGGATAGTCACTGGATATTGGCAGAAGGGATTTAACTTTAACATCTCATCAAAAAAAGAAACTCAAGTGGAACTATGGCTATTTTCAAACTGTGCTTTGTTTGACATATATGCAAAGAGCATGTACTACTCCTGAGGGAATTCTGCGCCACTGTGTATGCACAGAACTTATGTCCACCACAGATTCTTTTTGCTTCCCCTCAGAAAAATGACTTTCTGATTGGAAACAAAAGGAAGTCACAAGAGTGGTCATGCGACCCTCCTCAGGGGTATGTTTCTGGTGCCCAGAGAAGCTGGCAGAGAGGTAAATCACTGTGGGAGTAGGGGCCAGGACTGGGGAAGACCTGGCTGGTGGCTCCTATCCTGCACCAGGCTCAGTTGCTAGCCCCGGCAGAAGTTGGTTATGGATTGCAGATATGATTCATCCATAACATGACTACATCTATAATTCTAGATCTATTATTAATCTATAATAGGGGATAATAAGCATGTAGATCAGCAACAGCATCTCCTTCCTCTCATTGTGTGGGTTACATCTATAGAATTGACATGCGTCCTCACTGATGAGCACCTGAAAATACCGACCAATACTAGGAATCACATGGAGAGAGTCTGTCAAGCAGCAGCAGTGTAACAGAATTGACAGCTAATGGTATGTCAAGTCCTAGACCCTCTAAACACAGATACTTGTCAGTCAGTCATGTGGGCATCACCCGGGGCTCCTGTCACAGATCATGGCATTTAGCATTTCCAATAATCAGCCATATTGCACAATAGGTGCAAGTATCAGAACGGGCTTTGCTCTTCTCTATGCCAAGGGGTAATATGACAGGTGTAAGAGAAAGGATTTATTTGTTTTAAAATAGGTGTCACCTATATTGCATATAGTTTAAACTTATGGAAAGTAATGGATTGATCAAAGAGACTAGATCTGCTGAAAGAATGTAAGAGCCATGACCCAGCTTCCTAACCTTAGTATCACTAATCTGTCAGCAAACTACCATGATTGTGGAAATTTCTGGTTCCTCCAGTTCCTTCATTTCAAGCCTCCCCTGCACCCCAAACCCTCCAGCCCCAGCCCAGAGCTGACACCACAACCCAGAGCCCTCACCCCCTCCCTGCACCACAAACCCCTGCTCTAACCCAGAGCCCCCTTCCAAACCATGAACCCCTCATCCCCGGCCCCAGCCCAGAGCCAGCACTCCCAGCCTACAGCCCTCACCTCCTCCCAAACCCTAACCCCCTGCCTCAACCCACAACACTCTCCCACACTCTGAATCCCTCAGCCCCACCCCCAGCCTGGAGCCCCCTCCTGCACTCCAAACTCCCCAGCCCTACCCCAGAGCCCTCACCCCCTCCCACACCCCAACTCCCTGCCCCAGCTTGGAGCCCCCTCCCATACCATGAACACTTCATTTTTGGCCCCACCCTGAAGCCCACACTCCCAGTTAGAGCTCTCTCCCCCTCCTGCACCCCAAATCTCCTGCCTGCCCAGTGAAAATAAGTGAGAGTGGGGGAGAATGAGCCATCAAGGGAGTGGGAATGTAGTGAGTGGGGGCAAGGCCTTGGGGAAGGGGCGGGTCCTCATGGAAAGGGGCAGGGCTAGGATGTTTAATTTTGTGTGATTAGAAAGTTGGCAACCCTACTCAGCTCCTTAAGGGATCAGGCCCTGGATGTGTGCTGTGTGTTCATATCACTTCCCTGGGGACTTGATCCCACCACACTGAAGTGAATGGGAGACCTGGCATTGATTCCAGTGTGAGTCTAGCAGGGTTGGTCCATCAGTGATCAGGGGCTCTGGCTGGAAATGCCATTTGTGTCTCCAGGGGAATCATTTATTTGAAGCACAGGTGTAAAACTTTCATTTTGTTTTAAAGACCACATTAAAATGTCTCTCCTTCCTGATCCTGCAGAGGGCACTGCAGTTCAATCTCTCTTGTGGGTGTAGTATGAGTGTGAAACCGTGTGGAAGGGCTCTAGGACTGGAGTAGAAGGGGGAGTTATTTGTCCTAAGAAGCACGGAGGGGATATGGTTCACAGAATGGATGACAAGATGGGCAGTGAAATGTGCAGAAGCAGGGGGGAGAAACACGTGGGGAGGGAGGACTGAACACTTGTATTCCTCAGCTTATAAAAGGAAGAGTTGATATGATTCTCTCCCCCATCTCCCATACAGAGACCTTTCCCTGCTTCTCCCTCATTCAGTGTTTCAACAATTTGTTTTACTCTGTCTGCTGCAGCCTCTTTGTGAATCTAGCCCTTAGTGACTAGGGTACTGAATGATATATTGAATATTTAAATGTAAGCACCCTGGACCCTTTTTAAAAATCCATGTGACATAGGATATTCACATGGTTCCTACTCAGCTGAGTTTCATCCAAGCTGTAGCAATTCATCCAGACTTTATTACATTCTATAATGAATAAGTGGCCTTTCTCTGGTCTAGCCAAGTAGCCCTTAATATGTTGCAAAGCTGCTGAAACCAGTCAGTATTTTACTGATGCTAGGTCTACACTGGAGGGGAATACACGAATAGCATAGCTGAAGTTGGTGTATCTTAGGTCAATTTACCTGACCGTGAGGATGGTGGAGAGTTGACTGCTGCTGCTCCCCTGTTGACTCTGCTTCCGCTTCTTGCATGTAGTGGAGTTCCAGAGTCAACGGCAAAGTGATTGGAGATTGATTTTATTGTGTCTACACTAGATGTGATAAATCGATCGCCAACAGATCGACCACTACCTGCCGAGTAGCGTAGGCATACCCTCCTACCCAATCTCTTCTTCAGCTGTTAGATTTGTGAAGGTCTTTTGATTTGACATGGCCAAACTTGTAGAATCATAGAATTTCAGGGTTGGAAGGGACCTCAGGAGGTCATCTAGTCCAAACCCCTGCTCAAAGCAGGACCAATTCCCAGACAGATTTTTGCCCCAGATCCCTACATGGCCCTCTCAAGGATTGAACTCACAACCCTTGGTTTAGCAGGCCAATGGTCAAACCACTGAGCTATCTCTCCCCCACTAAAGGTGTTGGAATAGCCGTCTGGTAGGTTATTTGTGTGACACCGACACAGGTGGTCAGTGACTCAGAATTGTACTGTAATGACCACTTGGCTGCATCCCTCGTTGTTATCTTCGTGTTGGATTGACTCATGGACACCCTGATAAGGCTCCTTCAGGGTGGAACACAGACATGCTCCGCTTCGCCAGGAAGCAGAGGAGCCATGCAAACCTTGCCAATTATCTGACCTTTATAAAAGCAACTTATTGTTGGGGCTCATTACAGGATAAAATTAGGCTTTGGCCTTTTCATATCGTACCAGACCCTCTCAGAGCCAGATCCGCTGTAGGATTTAATGTTTTGGAAGCTGTTAGGAGTTATTTTACTTCTTTAATAGAATTCTGGTCTTTGATATTCATCCATTTTCCATTGTAAAAGGTGTTTTCTTCCTCTAATGTCAAATAAAAACAAGAGTTTTTTTCCCTTCCATGTGATGCTGTGTCATCTCTTCTTTCTATGCTCTTTTCCCTCTTTCAGTGCAGATAATAATGACTGACTGAGGGGTTTTGCCCATTATGGGAGGTTATTTTTAATCTAGTACTCACAGCTGAGGATGTTTGGGTCCACTAGTTAGACACATCCCACCCACTGCTAAGGTGATTAATTCTTTTTTAAATGTCACTTTCCTGAAAATTCCATTCCCTGCCATGTACAGGGACATGTAGCCAAGAATATGGTCCTATGTGAACACTGTCTTCTGGGAACAACAAGTGCAAGTGAGTATTTTTCTCTTTTCTTCTCTCTGATCTCTGCTTCCTATACTGATGGTAGCTTTTATGGAACTCAGCTGCTAAGATCATTTCTGTGGTAGCTTTTAAATCCATTTCATTTAAGTATTAAACACCCCTCCCTGTCTCCTCATAAACTCTTCAATGATTTTAAAATATGTTTTGCTTCCTTATAAATCCCTCCATGGTTTTGCTCCTGGTTGTGTTGGATTTGCTTTAATCCTGCTTCCATATTGAACAGGGCTTCAGATCTCTCTTATCTGTGTCTCTGGAATGTGCTACCTCTAGGACTAACAGGGAGGTCTGTATTTCTTAGCATTTGGCTTGATATGTAAGCAATTATTTGATGTCCAATTTGTGTGCATTCTGGTGACAGATAGCAGGCACAACTGGTGCACTGGTATTAAATGGCCACAATGGGCTGTAAACCTTCACTATTTTTGACAGTGAAAATATTACAGAAGGAAATGCTATTACCTTTTTAGGATAAAAAACCCCAATGTTGTATTTCAATCATCACTTCTCTGGCTTTCTGCTTGTGCCCATCAGGAAGAATAAGTCAGGTGTGTAAATCCAAAGCTGAATGAATTTCAGTTTATTGCTGCTATATGAGGAGTTGGGTTCAAGTAGAGACTTTACAATGAAAAGCTTCCCAGGGGGAGTATCTGGGCTGTGTATATGTGGTTGGGGGCAGAAGAGAAGGGGAAATAGGAGAAAGGTTAAGAGTTCCAACCTAAAATGCTCTGTGCATATAGTACATTCATACAAGGTATGGAGGATCCAGTCAATAAAACTACACTACAGTTCTTGTTTCCAAGGCATTTCACTTGGAAAGAGGCAGAGAAGAAGAGTCAGAGGGAGAAGTGTTCTCTCTCAGGGGCTTTGCTAGAGAAAACAACAAAGGAGACCTGATTTTGGTTTTGAAAAACCTCCTCAGGTTTTGTAGAACCAAAGACAGGGGGATTTGGAGGAATTCCAATTTATACAAAGCTCTGGGTGGGTGGGATAAAAAGCTGCAGTTTTGTTCCATCTCTGCTCTGCAACAGTACCACATTCTGCTAGATAGGATCCCCAGGTATGGGAGTATCCTTTTGTGATCCTACGAGCCAGAAAGCAAGGGGCTCCCTCATGTAACACTGAGTCTCAGCTGCCTGACTAGCTCAGTGCACTCCCCTCCCTGCAACACATACTGCTGTCATGATAATTATTTAGAAGGTGTCTCGTAATATCTCATTGGAAAACTAGTAACTCACTGACCATTTGTAGTCTGGCATGACATATGAACAGTTAACATAAGAAGAGCTATACAGATGTGCTAGAAATACGTGATTAAAATGTGTTTAAACTAAGCAGGTCAGGATAAATTGATAATCAGATTTTTCTTAGGCAAAGGGTTGTGAATGCCCTGTCTACCTTGCCAGCCATGGGCAATGAGGATACACCAGCAGTAAACAAAGCAATCAGCTCCCAGGCAGAGGGGAAGACTGCATTTGCATTGTAAAATTGCAGCAGGAAACTCACCAGGAGGGGGCACTTCGATCAAGGTGGTGTCACCTCCTCCCAGCCCCAGAAGAGATAGGAGACTGAATCCCTCAGGACATATTTCTGGCTCTTGACACCTGGACAAGGAACTTTGGGGGACTATATGGACCTGGAAAAAAAGACTGGGTTATTCTTCATCTGAGGAGGCAAGGGAACAGAGCACTTTGTGCTCTGTGTTGGATCCTGGCTGAAGACTGGCCAGCTGTTCTGGAAGAATGACTGGTGAGAATGAAAACTACTTTGAACAAAAGATTCTAGTTTGTTAAGTTGGATTTTAGATTTAGAAGCATATTTGTACTTGTATCTATTTGAAACCATTTCTATCCCTGTTTCTTCTGCTTGGCATCATTTAAATCTGGATTCTATTGTTAATAAACTTGTTATCCTTTTACAAGACCATCTCAGTGCTGTTTATTAAATAAAAGGGTAAAATTCGCAGCTACTCTAGCAGGCTGGGGTGCATTCTATCTCGTTGGAGGCAGCAAAGGCAATAGCTTCTGTGAGGGTCCAGTGAGAGGGACTGAACACAGCAGGGAGATGGTTTGGGGGAGATTTGGGACAGGAAGGGCTGATGGTGCCACCCGGCAAGGAGAAGTCAGGCTGGTGGAAGCCAGGGTCAGGCTACAGTGCTGTGAACATACTGCTGGTATCAGGGTTCTGATCCATAGCTGCCCAGCACAGAAGAACCCATGGTCATAGGGCAGGCAGTGACACTACCTCTGACTGGTCTGCATGAATTACCATTGCATCACACCTTTTTGAATGATCACACTCTGGGCTGCTAGTGCTCAGAGATGTAATGGAGATGATGCTTTACATTGGTTCTGAGGTGGAGTGAGGCTGAGGGAAGATTGTTGATAGCCAGTTTCTCTAACAGGGCAATCTGAGAGGTGATCTTTGAGTTACACTGGAAGAGGTCTCAGAGAAGACAGAAGAAATGCACTGCAACAACTGTCACTGAACATCAAGAAATTAAGTCCTTCATGTTTTATGTTTCATGAGCTGTTTGCTAATATTTGGTCTATTTAAGCAAACAATATTTTTTCTACTTTAGGCAGACCCTGGACAACACATTTAAAATCGTTTGTCTGAAGACTGAATGGGTGATAACTGCAAGTCACTTTTCCAGGCAATAAAGATTCTATACTTTGATCTGGCCCCTTAGTGGCACAAACGGACTGGAAAACCACTAGATCTCCCCGGCTTCTGTGTAGGAACTGTGTTGCGTTGTTGGGTAAGGGTTGTGTATTGGATCAGGAGGGGAAATGGCTGCAGTGCTACTGTACTTGGCTATTTGCCACTGGCATAAAAGTTGCTTGGGGTCATAGCTAGCTAGGCTGCTCTAATCTACACCGGGCCAGGGCTGGCATAAGACCAACCCCGGAATCAAGGAGCTGCAACCCATTCTTTTGTCATCCGTCCCAGGGCTGCAGCCAGTTAACATAACATACAGCCAGACTCTATGCTTTAGATTTTGTTATTGTTTGCGGTACACCTAAATAATGTTTTCTATGCCTTTATAGTCTATTGAAGCTCCTTAAGGAATATTGATCCTGTTTTCTATCCCTTCTTATCCCACCACATTACTACAGTGATTGTTCGAGAAGAGCTGTTCAGATTTTCTGTTTTGTTATTTTCTTCCTAACTCAGTTCCTTTTGACGCCAGCTTATTGTTGTGGGGTTTGTTGCTTTTTTATTTTTATTTTTTTAAACTCCTTTGGAATTTCCAGAGTTGTCCTTTCCTGTCTATTCTTCATGATAACAGAATTTAAAAAACATCTGCACCCTATTAGGGTTATCACAGGGCATGTAAAACTGAACACAAAGAGTACAAAAATGCTTGATGGCAGAGCCTCACTTTCCTCCAGGAACTGACCTGGCAACCCTCTGGGCTCCCTGGAGTTTCAGAGTTTAAAAACAGGTTTGAATCTTCATTTCTAAAGCATCAGTGACCCTGTTTGTTCTAGTTCAAAAAACCAAAGCTGTTTTGAATCGGATGATGGAAGCCAGCAAGTCTCTCTCACCTAATCTGGTAGTCTTCTTTGTAACATCAGATGCTATTATATCATTGCTTTATCACCCAGATAGAGGGTTTTCATTGTTGTAGGTCAGGAGACAGTTGGGGCAGTGTGAGGCTCACAGCTCCTGTCCTCCCCCACAAAGGGTTTCACCATTGGTCATTTACTATATTAGCCACCACCCTTTCCAGTCCCATGCAGATGCAGTAATTATATTTATGGTGACATACAATCATCCCCTTTTGCCAGAGAGAAGAGACACACTCCATGCAGAGTTCCTTTTTTCCTGTGGCCCTGCTGGCCTCTCCCAGCAGCTCTCTCTTTCTCTCTCTCCTGGGATCCTTTTCTACTCTTGCAGTTAATGGGCTAATTAGCTCCTTAGCTATTCCCAGCCCAGGCTGTTCTAGTAATTAGCCACTCCTTTCCTCAGTCAGGTCCTTTCCAGGGGAGCTCATTGGATAAATTGGTAAGGGTGAGTACAAGATGATACAAGAGAATATCAAAAGCACATAGGGAAAACATAGACTCATAGATTTTAAGGTCAGAAGGGACCATTATGATCATCTAGTCTGACCTCCTGCACAATGCAGGCCACAGAATCTCACTCGTCCACTTCTATAACAAACCCCTAACCTATGTCTGAGTTATTGAAGTCCTCAAATTGTGGTTTGAAGACCTCAAGCTGCAGAGAATCCTCCAGCAAGTGACCCCTGCTCCACACTGCAGAGGAAGGCGAAAAACCTCCAGGGCCTCTGCCAATCTGCCCTGGAGGAAAATTCCTTCCCGACCCCAAATATGGCGATCAGTTAAACCCTGAGCATGTGGGCAAGACTCACCAGCCAGCACCCAGGAAAGAATTCTCTGTAGTAACTCAGATCCCAACCCATCTAACATCCCATCACAGACCACTGGGCATAACATGAGAAAAGTTACAGTATAAAATCAGTTACACCCAGCAAGGGACATAAGACAATAAGAAGGTCTATAAATACATTAAGAGAAACAGACCGGCAAAGGCAAGTGTAGGTCCACTACTTAGTAGGAATGGAGAGCTAATAACAGATGCTGCTGAGAACACTAAGGTGTTCAGTGCCTATTTTGCTTTCGTCTTCACTAAAAAAAAGTTAATTGCGACTGGGGTGGCAATCCACAAAGGGATTCAAGCCCTGCAATGCTCAGTATCACAGTGCCTAACTTTTAGATACCTAGAAAACCACAGGAATACACTGTGATCCACAAAGTCTGAATTGGGCATCGAGGCTCTGAATACAATGAATGGAGAGATATAGACGTCTTAAATAGTGATTCACAAAAGCCAGCAGGCTAGGCAGGGAACTGCCTATGCTAGCCAGTAGGAGATGCTAAGCCCCACCCCTCTCTTGGAAATAGAAGCCTAAATCCAGATTGTAGGGAGGCTCCTCACTCTGCTTAGCAATCCACAAACAGGAACCTGCTGCCTGCAGTCAGATGGCTTAGGTGATTCAGGAGTGTCTTCTGGAAATGAATTAGGTGCCTGTCTTGCTCCACACAATATGGCCAAAGGCAGAGTAGTGATCTTATAACCTGTAGTCCAGTGGTTAGCACATTCCCCTGGGATGTGGGAGATCCAGGTTCAATTCCCCACTCTCAGGCAGAGGGGGGAGAAAGGATTTGAACGTGGGGGGTCTCTCACTCCTCAGTAGCAGTGCTCCAACCACTGAGCTATGGGATATTTTGATGGGGTTTGGTACATCAGTTTGTCCTGTTGAAGCTGTTTCACAATGAAAGAGTGATTGGAGGAGGGGGACTGGTCCCAGGGTCTCTTACCTCCCAGGTTGAAGCCCTATCCACTGGACTACAGAGTCGTTCTCTCTGGCCCAAACTGTTTGGGCCAGAGAGAGGGAGGCAGAAGAACCCTAGAGGGAGACAGCAGTGTACAGCCCCACAGGCTGAAACAGGGGTGCCAAGGGAACTTTCCACTCTGAAAACTTAGGGACAAAGTGAGTTTAGGTGCCTACATGGTTTGATGGGAGTTTTGTGGATTGCAATGGAGCCAAAACTGATACCTAAATGTCTACTCTAAACTCCAGACTTAGGCTCCTAAGAACTTTTGGGGATCTTACCCCAGAAACTTAACCCAATTAGTATTAACAAGGGGAAAGGAACAGATGCCAGAACAGGGAAAGAATAGGTTAACAAATATTTAGATAAATTAGATGCATTCAAGTCATCACAACCTGAGAAAATTCATGCTAGTTTACTTAAGGAACTGGCAGAAATTATCTCAAAACCATTAGCAATTATCTTCAAGAACTCATGAGAACAAAGAGGACCCAGGGAATTATAAACCAGTCAGCCTACTTAGATACCTAGAAAGAGACTGGACCAAATTATTAACAATCAATTTATAAGCACGTAGAGGATAATAGGGTGATAATTAATAGCCAACATGGATTTATCAAGACCAAATCATGCCAGACCAATCTAATTTCCTTCTTTAACAGGGTTACTGGCTCTGTGGATAGGAGGAAGCAGTAGATATGACATATCTTGAATTTAGTAAGGCTTTTGACAATCCCACTCAAATTTCTCACAAGCATACTAGTGGAATATGGTCAAGATGAAACTAACATATGGTGGGTGCACAATTGGTCGAAAAATCATCCTTAAAGTAATTATCAGAGGTTCACTGTCAAACTAGGAGGACATATCCAGTAGGGTCCTGCAGCAATCTCTTCTGGGTCTGATATTATTCTACTTTTTCATTAATGACTTAGATAATGGAATAGAGAGTGTGCTTATAAAATTTGCAGATGACACCAGCCAGAAAGGGTTGCAATCACTTTGGAAGTCAAGATTAGAACTCAAAATGACTTTGACAAATTGGATAATTGGTCTGAAATCAATAAAGACAAGTGCAAAGTACTACCCTTAGGGAGGAAAATCAAATGCAGAAATACAAATTGGACAGTAACTGGCAGTATTGATGAAAGGGATCTGGGGGTTATAGTGGAAATGGAATATGAGCCAACAATGTGATGAAGTTGTGAAAAAAGTTAATATTTTGGGGTGTATTAACAGGAGTATTGTATGTAAGACACGGGAGATCATTGTCCCACTCTACTCAGTACTTCAGCTAGAGTACAGAGTCCAGTTTTGGGTATCACCCTTTAAGAAAGATGTGGACAAATTGGAGAGATTTCAGAGGAGAGCAACAAACATGATAAAAAGTTTAGCAAACCTGACTTCTGAGGAAAAGTTTAAAAAAATGAGGCATGTTTAGTCTTAAGAAAAGACTACTGCACTTCTCTCCCTGCAGGTTGCCCTTTGCACTCCTTATTTGTCCTTCCTCCCCACTGTTAGCAGTGAAGGTTTTCTGCGGTTCCCTGCCACTAATGGATTACTGCCTGTATGCGGTCTGGTTGCCAGCACAGTTGCAACCTCTGGGGTCTCCTTGCCTGCCCTCCAACAGCTCTTGCTACTCAGTTCCCCTTGTGCTCCACTTTCTTTCTCCCCTCCCTCACTGGATTCCATTTTTCCTCCCTTTTCCCGGGTTTACAAAACTGGGCATGTGTAATATCAAGAAAAGAAGACTGAGGGGGGACCTGATATCGGTCTTCGAATATGTTAAGCACTGTTATAAAGAGGACAGTGATCAATCATTCTGCATGTCCACTGAAGGTATGACAAGAAGTAATAGGCTTAATCAGGAGCCAGGGAGATGTAGGTTAGATATAAGAAAAAAATTATCTAACTATAAGGATAGTTATGCATTGGAATAAGCTTCCAAGGGAGGTTATGGAATCTCTGTCATCAGAGATTTTTAAGGACATTTTAGACAAACACCTGTCAGGGATAGTCTAGGTATATTTGGTCCTGCCTCAGCAGTGGGGGTAGACCAGATGACCTCTCAAGGTTCTGCCCAGCCCTACACTTGTATAGTTCCTAGAACAATCAGAAATAAAGGAAATAATACTAGTTTGGATTTAATATTAATTTTTTTTTAGTAAGCAGCTTGAGTCTGATCCAGTGCCCACTGTAGTCAATGTAGTCTTTCCATTCACTACAGCAATCTTTGAATCTGGCTCTATTTGCAGATAAAATGCTTATCACACATTCCCATATGAGATCATGCTCACCTGAGCTGGACATTATTTGCCAGATTTTCAGAAATAGTTCCACCACTTCACATGCACAAATATTTAATTCCTGCAGCAAGAACACATTTACACAGCTAGTTATCCTTTGCCCAGGCACCCACACATGCACAGACTTTGCAGGGGCAATTTAGTGACCTATTTTTGAAAATCTGAGCATACAACTCCAGTGTTACAAATTAGTAGTTCACAGGCCAATAATAGAATGTATATTCCAGGTTCACTTCCTGACTTCAGTACGCTCACCACAAATACAAGATAACATCAGTGTAATTGCAACATTCTAATTCATTTGGGTGGCTTTGCGCAGGGTAGCCAAAGGAACAAAATAGAGCCATGTCAAATAAGGAGAATATGCTTGTCAGTTTTCCTATTGCAGAAGCTCATAAAATGTTACCCTGATATAGGAGGTGATCTCCCCAAATAAATAAATGGAACTCAGAGTCTTAAGTGGAGATAAATTAAGAAAATCAGAGACCAGAGCCAACTGGTTTGCTTCATGGTGTAGGGAGAGGATCATGGTTTTCAAAACACAACGATTAATTTGTTTTCTTAGAGTAATTACCAATTAATCATTTGTCTATAGAGGCAGTATTATGAATTAGTCATAAGCAGACTTCAGCCCAATTTTAAGGGCTCAATTAGATCATTTAAATGAATGTTGATTCTCCTAACAGCTCAGTGGAAGATTTTTTTCGTTATCAAGTGAAAAACGGCACATTTAAAATCCACAGCCTCAAAATCTCTTCAATTATACCTGGCTGTAATTACTGGGCTCAGTAATGTATCCATAGCTGACCTTGACCTCTCCTAGCTGTCTTTTGTTTAAGCATTTAATCTAACATCTCCGTCAGAGTCTTTATTTCTAAAAATATATTTTGTTCAGTGTTTTTTTATTCTGCCAGATGATCATGTCTGAAATAGACATTCTTCTATAGCACACCACACGGCAACATTAACAATCACTTGAAAATACAATTGCATATAATATGCAGGCTGTTTAGCAGAGTGTCCTGAAAGATGCTGCATAAAATATCAGCTGTACATGGCATACTAATACTTAGCAATTGAAAGAGTCCCATGAGGGTACATCTGCCAGATATAAATATTAATGAAAGCGAATTGTGAAAGAAAGATTAAGATTCATTAGTCACTATTATTCTGCACCATCAGGTGTTAGCTGGGCAGCTGTTTGGAATGAGACATTGTCACCTTGACCTATAACACAAGTAATGAGGCTGTTGTAAGGAAACAAGGTCTTCAAAGGGAGGGCTGTGCACATTCACGCAAACAGATTTACCTGGGGACTGATCCAGAGCCACTGATGTGAGTGGGTTTGGTCCAGGCCCATGGCCAGTAGTTTCCAGATCCCTCTGCTAGGAAGATATAAGTATGACTATTTATTTAATAGGAACTTTCTCCTGCACAGCAGAGCTTCCTTTTCCTTCAGCTTGATCTCGTAGTCAAGTCTATATTTATGGTATCAACCTGTAGCTACTCAAATGATCTGTGAGAACACTTTCCAGACAGACTTTCCACTCTTGGAATCCTTGTGTCCATGCCAATGGATGCACAACACGCATGTGTATCAAGTCTCTAGGCTTTATTACAAGATTATACAGGAGAAAGTAATAGAATGGGGTGCGGAATCCCTTAGTTAAAGATCTTGGGGCAAATTTATTTGCACTGGTGTCACTCCCTTAACTGCAGTGGAGTTACTCTGGATTTATACTATTATGAATAAGAGCAGAACTACACTAGCTAGCAAACAGGTTTAGAAGGCCAAGCAGGTTTAGAAGCTTGGATGTCTTGCTTCCTTATTTTTAGTGTTTATTTTTTCCCCTCTGATTCTCAGTAAAGTCCTAGATTCTGCACAGTACTCAAGCACATCCTCAAATCCATCTCCATTCAGCAAAGCCCTGAAGCACATGCCGAATCAGCGCCTAAATTGGCAAATCTAGGGAAACTGAAGAACAAAAAATATGAAATGAGAATAGCTTGCTCCGCAGGAAGGTTTATCTTCTCTAAATCCTCATATTAGTAGGTTCACTCAGCCCAGGTAAACATTCCAATATACACAAATATGAACAACATATTCAAATTGCAGAATCCATTTAAAAACTTAATACGTTGTTGAAATGGACTCGATGCTAGTACTTCAATCTGAACACTTATGGTACCACTTCAAGGCTTTTTTTTACATTCACCATAAGTAAAATTCTGAATGAAAGCCAAGTCACTTCATATTAATGAATCATTTCTATCTCCTTATATTAGTGTGCAAAAAAGAAACCTGTTTAAGCCTCTTTATTTAATGCTGAGTTCTGTTCCTTTGTGATAAGTGCCACTTGCCAAAAGCTTAGTTTCTAACAGAGTTCAAAGTAAAGTTATTATATCATAGACCTCAACGTAATCAGGATTTCAGGGAGGGGAGAGCGCTTTACTAATCAGGGCCCCGGAGCAGTGCTCACCACCACAGCAGTTAAATAGATCTACTTAGTTTGCCAACCTACTTCCTTAAACAGACAACATTTGATGGGACTCGGTTTTAGATAGGACATACATTTCAGAGTTCTCATTTTCACCTGGTGCAGATATGTGGGGCCTGAGTCAAAGCCCACTGAAGTCAATGGGAGACTTTCTACCGACTTCAGTATACTTTCAATCAGGCCTTGAAGGCCTGGAATGCTGTTCTAGAGAAAAGCTTTCTGAATGTCATTCTTCAACAGCGCTCACTGAAGTCAATGGGAGCCTTTCCATTGACTTCAATGTGTATTGTATCAGGGACAACTTTTCCTCTGAGAAGTATGTAGATTAACAAAAATTGTGACACTGTCCTTTCTTCCCTCCTAAATGAAGCCTAACATGAGTTATTGAGAGAGAAGAAGCGGCACTACAATAAATCCCTGAAGAGACAGTAATGTTCATCACTGGTTTTGTTATTTTGTTCTGGCTTGTTTGGCTTGTTTTAAGAATTAACTTTGTGGATTCATGAAATTAAAGGCTTAAATGAAATCAATGAAAATGACATGATGTGCATCAAAGTAATTGCTGCTTAGTTTGCAAACTCTAAAGGACCAGTTAATAGCGAGATACTGAGGGCTGCCTTAGAGCAATAAATTATGGATTTTTCCAGTAAAAAGATGAAAGAAAGTCCTACCACTACTCTAGGCTGAAGTGAAATGTTTATCATTCCCAGTTGAATATGACATTTCCTACAATAAGAAGCTGCATGATGCCCTCTCCAATGTAGCAATCCGATATATGGAACAAGTTTGAAGAAAGTAATTTTGCTGGCTGTGTACAGGATAACTATGTGGAAAAGTAATAAAATAATATATGCCTTAGAGACTGTAAAACAAATGAAAACTTCCAGCGCTGGCGTCCATCCTTCCCCTTTTATCTCTGCGCAAAGCTGTATGGAAAATATATTAAAGTCATGAGTTTTGGTAGGTTCCATTGTACATATGGGAATATGTGATACATTATGTATTTGGTGATTTTCTTTAAATTAGATTTTTCTGATCCATAAAGGAAAAGCCTGTAATATACTAATCTCCCAAATCCTTGATTTTTAATATTCATTGTTCACATAAATCATGCTGTGCAGTGGAATGTGGAGTAGCTATTTTTGGACATACCTACTAGAAGACAAGAGGGATTTGCTGAGCTGATATTATGTAGTCTAACTTTATTTAATCTGCTGGATTTATTGAAATGCAAAAATGAACCTTAATATTTTTAGAATGAATTTTAAGTGTTATGCCTATTTGCAAGCCATATTTCTCTCCATGTTGTGCCACTTTTGCTGGTCTTTTAGACAATCTCATGATATTTTCTACAGAACTCTCTCCTAGCAGCCAATTCACAGACCTCACTGTTTAAAGCAATGGAGGTTATCTGCTAGGGCTTGGCTCAGTTCAACCAGAGAGCAAAAGAGTTCCAACCTCCTAATTTATTAGTGTGAAAGAGACAAAAATTGGACAAGATGTCTGAACAGCATCCATAAACAAATGCCTCCAACTGTACCCAGTTAAAATGGAAATGAACAAAAAACTGATTGACAACCATATATTGTTGTTGATGAACTACTCTGCTGAAGGGCTGGTGACCATGTGCTGTAGGTGTTCCTCATATAGAATGTTAGGGCAACTGCTTAGTTACTTTGTGCCATCCAAGCAATTCAAAGTAACCAGGTCGGGGGCCAAATATCCTGCCAGATGGCCAACGAGCTAACACAGAACTTTAATCTAAGCCTTTTGCCCTTCTCCTCGTAATAGCAAGAAAAAGAAACAATACCCAAGTCCAACCTAACGCTACTCATTTCTTACTAAGCATACTCCTGACTCTGGAGCAAGGAGGAAATATTACCAAACCATCAGGTAACTTAGAAGCTTCCAACTTCCCAGCATTCTGTTTCATGCTCAGCAGGACAGTAGGAAACCTCATGATTACTCCACATATGGATACATAAAATCTAAAAGGGAAGATGTGTCTTTCTTCTTTGATCATCAGGAGGAAATAAACTACAGTGCCTACTCTAGCACAATGGTTCATCTAACTCCAGACATTTCAAGAGAGTTATTTGTGTATCTCAGTATTAATGATATGATCTTTGAGAGGGTAAATGCTTAAAAGATGTATTCAGTTGCTGGAATAAATAAAAACTTATGCTGAAAATAAAGGAGTCACTGGCATAGCAACAATGGAAAAAGACATAGTTGACCAGCTGTGTGAGTAGTCTAGAAGAGGTGATATGTTTGGCAATGATGAATATATGTTGCAACACTCAAGATTGCAGAGAAATATAGAAATGACGCATATGGCCAGTTCCTCATCTGATGTAAATCAATGAAGCTTCACTGAAGTCAGTTGCCCTGAGTTTCTATTGCCTTGTTTGAGTTATTTCACTCAAACCACATCTATTTCTTCCAGATTCAAAATCTATTGTAGATGTCTGTGCTTACATGTTCTAGGGTAATCAGGAATTATTTTGTGACAGATTAAGCAGGTGAACAAGGCTACAAAACTGACTGACATATTCAAATGAAGTTTTATTTACAAAGATTTTAGTGTGAAATGCTTTCTTCTGTATGTGGCTTCAGTGAAAGAGAACACAACATAACAGATGCTGTTTATACAAGGAGAGGCTCCTAGTGGCGGACAGGGAAAGTCTATTTAACTGTTATGACTGGCAATTATGTTTCTTCTCTTAGTGCAAGTGAAATCCTCCACATATCCTGGGTGAAAAGCTTTTTCTTTCCCTTTCACCATCTCCAGTGGGTCTGTCTTACCACTCTTCTCCTGGCATTGAATATTATCATAGTCTCTTTTGCTGTTGCTAACATCACTCATGAAATTGACTGGTTGGGTGTCAAGTACCTTGACCAAGGATCAAATATGTCACATCCGTAACATGCCAGATCTCCACTAGGTCTAGAAAGGGGAAAGCTCAGGTGAATGAAAGTCTCTCCTTGAACAGGGATACTAAACACATAACGCTCAGATCACAGGGAAAGTGATAGGTCAGTACATTGATGAGAATTGAAACAACATCTTCCAAGTGAGCCATTGACTGACTTGAGAAATCCAAAGTGCTATTGGTGGATTCACTCTATTTCCTCTTTTGTAATTAGAGATTCTCAGAAGGCTTGTTCTGTACTCACTGGGTCATTCATCTCCCTTTGTGCTGAGTTGTCACTTTTCCTTTGTAAATATCTAACCACTCTGCTTTCCAGGGATCGAGTGCTTCACAGAGGGAGAGGAACTCTGTTTCAACTACTGGTAGCAATGTAGATTTGTTCTAATTGGTGAGTTGACAGTTCTTAGATTCAAATCTTGCCAAAAAACTGACCCAAGACTTTCTTCTCAGCAATCTGAGGTTCTGAGTTGATCTTCAGTTATTTTGAGATTAGCAGCAGAGAGAGCAGAACTTTAATCTTCCTCCTCCTCCATATTTCCTAGTTCTTGATCAAATTCCTCTGATTTCTCAAAATGCAGGCATGTTAATTACAATTTCTCTCCCTCTGCTTCCTCTACGGGTCTTTAAAAATAATAGTTTCTCATCTATAGTTCAGGTGTTTGTTTTTTTATTAATGTTGATTTTCACTGGGCTGGCATCTTTGACAGAGCTTTTAAGAACTCTTCCCCTGGGCCTTCTGCCCTGAATTGGATCACTTGCTGCTGCTGATGGCAGACATTTATCTTTTTTTTTCAGCACACTGCACAGCTACCACTGAAATCCCACCTGCTTTTTCCTTTTTCTGCCGTTTCAGAGCCAACATCATCCCTAACTTCAGTAGAGCTGGTAGAGGACCCATCATGTGAGGCTGGGCTGATAAGGAGTTCTTCGTATGTTCTGTAATATGGAAAGTATCCAGTGGCAGAAAAAGTTTGATTCAGCCTTGATAGTCCATTGAGGAGCGAGATCTCAGAACCACAGTTTTCAGTGATGCTGCCAGTTAATAGAAGGGAGCCAGAAGGTTCGGCACTAGGCATGGAAGAGATTGCTTCCTTTTCCGTCTCATAACTTTGTGGGATGCTCTGAAAGAAGCATATGGATGATCAAGATCTAAGGTCTGTAACTATGAAACTGGAACGGGAGTTTTGGGGTGATTTCACCCTTGGAGTTGTGCCTCTTTACATTAGAGGTGAATTTGGTCCATTGTCTGTGATTGCCAAATTATAATTCCCCAGGACATTCAAAAGGGAAAGGATTGTGGCTCACAATGGAGCTCTCAGGGGCTAAGAAGGTGGAGACACCCAACTGCATGTATCTCATGAGATCTGTGAGAAAGTCCTGCATACCTAAAGACAACCACTGCGGGGGAACTCCACAATACATTGTGCTGCCAGTGGTTCCTATCCCATGACTGGGCAATTTACAACTCTGCGAGTGCTGGAGGGGCAGAGCAGGAGTAGATGAGATTTCCTGCTGGACGTTGCAGGTGTTTTCTGGGGGACATATCACACAACAGCTGTTGTCCCCAGCTCTTCCCCTAATGGATTGCTACTTCCCCACACTTTTGCAGAGCCCCATTCATTAATGTGCTGACACTGAAGGCTTTTATCTCTAGAAATGTCTCTGTATGTTTGGAGGGAAGCATTAGCCTGAAACATCCTGGGTTTCATTGTGCTCAGCCCAGATGAAGGGTGCAAGAAGGGGAGAGGGCACAAGGATCCTTCCACGTCTGCATGCCATTGTGCAGGGACCAGGTACAATAACAGTACTTGGACTCCGGGGACACAAACACACTGAGTCTAGCACCGTTTCAATGCAAGATTCACCAGAGGCAGTGTGAGACCCTGGCACCTCCTGAGTCCTAGTGCCCTCATAGTGAGTTCGTATGTGTGTGGTGGTGGTGGCAGGGAGGGGGTCTCCTCTGCATAGTTCTGGGCCCAGGTGACCCTGGTTGGGCACCATTTTACTCCTTTCTCCCCTATGTAGCAGTCCCTGCTTTGTCTGCTTCTGCTTCGACTAGCTGGATTCTCCTCAGCTTTGCTCCACACCTGCCCTTGTACCATATTCTTCCCTGCTCTGCCCTACTCGTGTCCCTGCCCTTCACTTTTCTTTCCATTCAGCTTATTCCCACCTAAATAAACCCACCCCGAAAAGTTGTGGAACTAACATGACACTTGCCACTGTCTCATTGTTCACTGTGCTTGTGTGTTATCCCATCCTGGCTGGCCTGTACGTTCTTCTGGGACTGTCTATTGCTTTGATTGTACAGTGCCTAGCACAAAGGGACCCCGTTCTTTGTTGGACTTTCAGAACTACCAGAATAAACATGATTAATAATCAAATGACATGACACAGACCAACAGAGGTGGACCTTTGTGGGGGAGACATGCCCTGAACCCCTGTCAAGTGGTGGCACAGTAGCTGGACTACCCTGGCACTCCTGAAGCCATTGCACCTGTCTCATGAGCAATGATTCAAGAATACACCCTCTGCAGCCCTCTCTACTACAAACGACCACGATGTAAGGGACTGATCCTGTGCTATTGAAGTCAATGGGAGCACTATTTCACTTGCAACTTACTTTATCACTACACCCAACAGCACCCTCACAGACATCTCCTCTTTTTTCATTGCTCTTTCTGTTAGCCTCTTTTCCCTCTGTCGTAATGCTTAAGCCATCATGTAACACTGGACTGCCAAAGTGCTCTTCATATGATCTATAATATGGAAAATATCCAGTGGAAATAACTAAGTTGCTCCGGGTCTCATCTTCTCTTACAGTGTTAACTTTGCAGCCACCACTTCCTTCTCTTTTTTCTCTTCTTATGTCACCTTCTTCCACTTCTGCTCTGATAAGTAATGTGTCCAGTGACACCGGGTTGATAAAAAATTCCTCATGTGTTCTGTAATACGGTAAATATTGAGGAGAGGAAACCAAGTCACTTGAGATTGACAATTCATTGAAAAGCGAGAGCTCAGTACCAAAGTCCTCAGCACTATCTTCAAATAACAACAGAAAGAAGTTGGAGGCTTCTGAACGGTAAAATGGCAATATGGTTTCAAGGTTTCCCTCCAAACTTTGTTGCACCGACTGAAAGAAATATATGCATGATCAATACACTGACAGATTTGTAAGCACAGGTGAGACCTTATTAATTACATCTGGCATAATCTACCATCTATAGCTATCATCTGTAATTATCTATGCATGGCCAAATTCATCATCGATCATATACAGAGATATGACGGGCTGTAGACTGGCTAGATCATCAGGCTCACTAGGTAGTGATCAATGGCTTGATGTCTCGCTGGCAGCAGGTATCAAGCAGAGTGCCCCAGGGGTCGGTCCTGGGGCCGGTTTTGTTCAACATCTTAATTAATGATCTGGGTGAAGACATGAATTGCACCCTCAGCAATTCAGTTCGCGGATGACACTAAGCTGGGGGGAGAGGTAGTTATGCTGGAGGGCAGGGATAGAGTCCAGAGTGACTTCGACAAATTGAAGAATTGGGCCGAAAGAAATCTGATGAGGTTCAACAGGGACAATTTTTTTTTAAAGGGGCATGACTGATGTGGCTAGTTTTTATGGGCTTCATGCAAGAAATAAGTCTTTAAAAGAGATCTGAATGAAGATAGGGTTGGAGTTAGTTATTTTCTTCCATGCTTTCTAAATGCATGGAATGACTCCCCAATCCCAGTGAACTAACAGGGAATAGGATAAGGAAACAACGTTGGACGCTGAAGCTGGCAACTAAGGCAGGGAAGAAAGGTAAGGAGGACATGGCTGAAAACCAAGAAGGGTGAAATTGTGCGGGACCTGGAATGTTAAACTTGATAGAAATGGAAGGTAGCAGGGCAGTCACCCCACTCCTGGGAGAAAGGGGAGGCTGACTAGGAAGCGGCCACAGCCGTGGCCACACCTAATTAGGCCACAGCAGGCCCTGATAAAAGGGCTAAGGGAGGAGCTGGGTCAGAGTCTTTCTCCAGCCTTGGAGGGAGAAGGGCCTAGCTGCCTGGGAACAGAGGGTACCTGATGCAGAGCAATGCTGGGGAAAGGCAAGAGGAGCTGGGAAGTTCCAGCCTGACAGCTCCCCAAGCTGAGGCCATGTTTAAGGCCTAAGAGATGCCGGGGTGGAAGAGGTGTAGCCCGGGGATAGGCAGAGGCAGCATGTCCTACCGCCTTGCCAGTGAGGAGTGGCCATTACAGACTGCAGTTTGCCCCAGTGAGAAGGGGCTAGATGACGACTGGCAGTAGCCACTGAGGCAAGGTGGGCATAGGAGGATGGGGTTCCCCTGGGAGGGGAGACCCAGAGTTTGGGGACTACTGGGGTCAGAACCCCAAGGTAAGGGGCAAAGAGGTCTGGGAGGGACATGGGGGGCCAGAGACAGGGGAGACACCGGCCAGCAGGGGGCGATCTAAGCGCTGAAATTGAGCTAATTCCCGAGGCAACCAGCAGGAGGCTCCTTGCCAGTGAGCAGTGGTCTGCTACAGGGGGCCAGAGGAGTGATGTGGTCTGATTGTTGGGTGAAGAACAGTGTTCTAACTGCTGTAGGCTGGATGGACTGGAAGGGAGTCACACTTCTAAAATAAGAAGCATAGTATGTAGTACCTCATTTTTGCTTGACCATTCCCTTGTCTCCTCTGCACTGTTCCACGGTAGGATCCCATTTTTTTCTTGCCCACCATCATAAAAAGAATGTTTTTTCAGTACTGTACGATTTGCTTGCCTGGCTTTGTTCACACCCTGACTTAGTTCTTCCAGTTCCTCCTCCTCTTCTATTTCCCGTAGCTGTAGCAAGGAAAGAAGATGATCAGTGAAGTGCACAGGATGGAAATCATTCCATCTTAGACTATGGATCTGACACTGAGGGGCTGACGTTCAGAAAGGTACATGTACATTTGCACACTGAGATGTGCAAACCACTGTATGCTTAACTTACAGGCACAATTACTGTGACTGCACACACAGCTCTGTTTGTGCTTGATCATGACCACTTCGATGTGTAATTGAGCAGGTGTGTATGTATATGAACTGCATGTGCAGTTGCAATCATTTCATTTGTGAATTCAGCATGCAACTGGACACACTTTCCTGCATTTTGAAAGTCGGGCCCTCATTTGTCCAAAACCATTTTTTGTTTGGCTAATTTGGCCATTCTGGAGACATCTCAGATCTGACTCAGCCTTCAAAAGTCTATGAACTAGGATTTTATCACCAAGGGAAAACAATGAAGTCTACATGCCCTTTATAGAGGGTAGGTGAAGGATAAACTGATCAAGGAACAAGAGTAAAAGTACCTATTTTAAACTGACAGGTTTTTTTTTTTTTTAATTAAAAAATACTGAAGACTTTAAATGCAAGGATAGCTAGAATTTGCAGGTTCTGCCCAGGTTACTTTAAACTTTTCCACCTACTTAAGAAACTGAATTTGGAGTCCTCAAATAGTGTCCCATTCAGCTTTTTAATTACCCAGTAAGTTTAAATTCCAAATCAGCTCATCTGCTTCTCAGGCACTGCTTAGTGGCACAAGATAAGAAACTTAATGTTTCCCAAACCAGCAGCTGAACTTCAGAAAGAAACCATCTCACCCCCAGCTTGACTGCCAATGTTTATAGACCTCTGGCCTGCTAAAGAGGTGGTGTTTATATCTGGTTCCGTTTAAAAATGTTTACATTTTAGGTTAGGATATGGGTTTGAGTTCAGATACAGCCCCTTATATCATGAGCTGCCCTTGTGTGATTCCAGCCCAAAATGATGGGAACTCTCACACAGGACCAGGTTGAATGAGATTTCTAACATCTCGGAAATCGTGCCAAATCAGTAATTCTTGTGAGAGTTCTACAAAATTTAGTACTTTGATATTTGGGCTGAACCTGAAAGAAAAAAAAAACACTAGGAGAATAAAAAAGTCCATTCTGGTTTTGAATCTTATCTGGAACTAAAACCATGGATGCAGGGACATGAAGTGATTCGGAGTTAAGGCTTCACTTTGGGCCCAACTCTAGTTTGCGCCTCTGCTTTAATTTGAAAACAGACTAATTAGGTTCATCACTCCTCTTTGGAGCTACCTAAGTTCCAGGTATCATATTACTACTATACATAAAGACATGCAGGAATAGTTCACCACTAAAAATATTGCAAAGAATATTAATACACCTACGGTCTTCATGGAAGTAGCTGGTAACTTTTTTTCTTCTTAGCTATGTTTGGTACACTGTTATTTTCTTATAATTCTTCCTCCACACCAGCTCTTAAATGGCTTTTTTCATCTCTCATTTGCTAGCAAAAGATTAATCTCCAAGGGCTTCTGTAAACATCTTCAGGATATCCTCCAAATATTTCACACAGCATGGCACAAACCCCACAACTTATTGCACTCGACTAAACTCTGTGTGCTCAGGTGAGTCCCAGGACTGAAAAAAGGTGATGTCTCACAAGTCACAAGAAATCTCTGTTTTTATTTCTTTAACCAATCACTAATTATTATGTTTATAAACCAGCCTCCAATCTATATCCATAAAGGGAAAATCAGTTTAGAGAGCTTCATGTCCACATGTTCAGCTTTCCCTTGCTGAGTTTATGCTCTAGCAAACACACCGCCTTGGGAATTGTGTGGCAATTCTGAGATGACGTCACAGAGCCAGTGTTCTCTTTCTCCATGACGAACACATAATAAAGAGTCTGGGAAGAGTTGTATGGATATACCAGGCTACCAAATCTGAATAATCAGAAAGTGGCCCTCTATGGATTCTCACACCACGCATCAGTATGAATAACTGAATAATTAGAACATGTTTTAGCCTAACACGTTATTATTGTAAAGCTGCATTTAGGAGTATAAGGCCCGACTGAACTGACGCATACGCTGATGTCAATCAGGAGTAACTCCATTCCAGTCAATAGAGTTGCACTGGTTGAAAGCAGAATCAGGTCTACAGATTAGAGGAAGCTATTGAAATGAAATCCCTCCACTACAGTAGCCTGTAACTGTATACTGCTCTTATAGCTTTGCACTGGTTACGTATCTTCATAGGTGCTGGAACTACGGGTGGCAGGGGTGCAGCAGCTTGCAGTTTGGTTGAATGGCTCTCAGTACCCCCACTATACAAATTCTTCCAGCACCACTGCATCTCTCTTGAAACCAGGCAATGGTTCTAAAAGTTCTGCTGCCTTAGTAAGGCCCAGAAATGTTCACCTTACCTGCCCACAGTCACTGACACAAACAGTGGTTAAATATTTCCTTTCCCAAACATTTTTCCGCCCACAAAATCCAAAATGTCTGAAAGAGAGACTAGCCATATCTACAACAGCTATTTATCTATAATATTTTTAATATATATTTTAAGGGTATGATTTTCAAAAGCATCTAAGGGAGTCAGGTCCTGTTGAAAATCTCGCCTTAAAGTCTAAGTAAAATAAAGCATACATAGGACTTCATATACATTGTTTACCAGTGGTGGGCACACAGCATGGAAGAAACATGGGGCTGCCTTGTGCTATCATATCACTACATTATTTCCATCAATCATACCAGAAGAATGAATGCTACAGACAGAGATAAGACAAGGAAGACTTAAAGCACATGATACAAAAGAGGAGTAATCCAATATCTGTATTTAAGGAAGTCTGCACAGAACCCCCCCCCCCCACGTGGAAAGACAACTTCCATCTTTTCATGTGCTGTATATTTATACATGCTTACTGTATTTTCCGCTCCATGAATCCGATGAAGTGGGTTATACCCCACGAAATCTTATGCCCAGATCAATTTGTTAGTCTCTAAGGTGCCATAAGGACTCCTGGTTGTTTTTACTGGTACAGAATAAAACATCTATCCCTCTGAAACCAGACATTTCACTCTTATACCAACATAGAACCATAGAACTATAGGGTTAGAAGGGACTGCAAGTGCTATCCAGTCTAACCCCTTGCCAAGATGCAGGATTTTGTTGTCTCTAAACTAGTAGTGGGCAACCTGCGGCTCGTCAGGGTAATCCGCTGGCAGGTCATGAGACGATTTGTTTATATTGACGGTCTGCAGGCAGAGCCGCCCACTGCTCCCAGTGGCTGTGGTTCACCGTACCCAGCCAGTGGGAGGTGTGGGAAGCCCGCGGGCCACAGGTTGCCCACCACTGGTCTAAACCATCCAAGAGAGTTGGCTTTCCAGCCTCCTTTTGAAACCCCAAGTGAAGGAGCTTCCCCAACCTCCCTAGGCAGTCTGTTCCACTGTCCTACTGTTCTTACTGTTAGGAAGTTTTTCCATGTTACCTTTAAGTTTCATTTTATTATAGCAAACTACAGTCTATCGGCTTACAGATAAAATCATGCAGTCCTTAGCCAGGCAAACTCCATTTATCCTGGAGTAAAGGTTTAGAACAACTGCATTCTGTCCCGTTAAATTCTCCCTGTGTGAGTGAATTGTCCTCCATCTTTTCAGTCATTACAGATTTCAGGCTTTGGGCCAGGGGAATAAGGCAACAGAAATAATACATTTGCATAAAACTTTGATGTTAAAATGGGTAACTTTGAAGGAGCAGCTATTTTAAAAATGCATTTTAGGAGAACTGTCACAGAATCCTCCTAAAATGTATTAAGAATCCAGGAAATGAAACGTACAATTATAATATGCTGTGGACTTTCCACTATAACGTTAGGCAAATCTCTTTAGTCTAAGACCAAAATCTGCCTTCAGACAGGTGCTCCTTTTAACTTCACATTCCCAATAGAATAACCTGGCCCATAACAATGAATAGTAATTACAAAATTCAGAGTTATTAAGGCATCTTCCAGCTGATGCAAAGGTTGGTCTTATTTAAATGTTAATGCAAAGCTGGAAGCATGCCAGAAATACTACTTTCATTGTAGGCTATACCCTGCAATCCTTACTCAGACAAAGCTTCCATTGAACTCAACAGGAGTTATTGCTTAATAAGAATCAGATAGAAAGGTTAGTCACTTACATCTTGGGCTAAATTCAAGCGTAACATTAGGGGATAAGAAGTGGGTGAAAGAGGTAGGAACCAAACCAAATGTTCTTGAATATCAACAAGCTTCCCTAGCAGCATGCAGCAGATGGAGTCCAAGCCTAAGAAATAGCTAGGGCCAGAAAAACTAGATAGACAACATGACCGGTGGTGGGTGTGGTTGTGGATTGTATAGAGCAGTGTTTCCCAAACTTGGGACGCCACTTGTGTAGGGAAAGCCTCTGGCAGGCCGGACCGGTTTGTTTACCTGCCGCGTTCGCAGGTGCGACCGATTGTGGCTCCCACTGGCTGCGATTCGCTGCTCTGGGCCAATGGGAGCTGCTGGAAGCATACTGCGCTTTCCCTACACCAGCAGCATCCCAAGTTTGGGAAACATTGGTATAGAGTATACCTATAAATAGTAGGGTAATTGCAAATTTTTGCAACTCCTGTGCTGAGCTTCTGAGACAGAAACAAGGTGAAGATGAACGTGGACTCCAAGAAATGGGGCTGCATGATAGCTACTTCCCCACACACAAACCCACTGGAATTCAGAACACTGAATTTGAACTCATGGCAATCTCTTCCAAACAACCCCTTAGTGAAGAGCTGTTTGGGTGAATGAGGACATGAGCCTGGCCTGTGGCTGTAGCAAATCCTGAAGATCCACAGTCAATTCAGAGAATACAGCCCTCATTACAGGGGGCTTTCCTCTCTGACCAGTTGCTATCAATAAAAAGAGAGTATAATACACTTGATCCTGCTAATGGAAGGAGCATACTGAGTTATTCAGATGCTGCGATGGGTTATTTTTCTTTGAAAACCTTTCAGCAAAGCAATAAGAAGATGGGACAAAGCCATTTTGATCAATATGAGGAAAGGCCTCACTCGAGGGCTGTTTAGCCACAGCTCATAGCAAGGGGCTATGTGGAGCTGCTGTGCTCCAGCTGGCGCCCAGGAGCCATTCAGATGGGCAGAATGCCTCTCAAAGTTCCTCAGCTGTGCAGAGGGCCTCAGTCTATGAGGAGGTCCTTAAGGGGAAAGAACATTGTGTTTCAACTTTAAAACTAGGTATGTTAGGCTGTAGCCAGAGCACTGCTGTGCGCTGAGGATATCTGGTGCTGTAACAGCCCCCTGAGGCCCAGTGTAATTTCAAGTAGCCCTGAGGCTGTTGTGACTTACACTGGGGACCCAATCAGCCTCCCACAGTCCTGGTGAGCGGGAGAGTGTCCAGCCTCTGGCTTTCTCCCAAGGTTCTGTGCCAAGCTCAACTCAGGCAGGTCCTGAGTTTGTAGGCAAGTAGAGCAGCCCTGTGATCTGAACAGCAGCTCACACCCAGCCTGGAGGATATTGGATTCGATTATACTGGAAGTGGGAAGTTGGCTAGGACACCAGAGTTATTTATGAGTCCTTTCAAGAGCTGCCATGGGATCTTTAACTTCCAAATGTGGCAGCAATCAGTGAAGAACAAAAGGAACCTCAATGGAAGTATTCACCCACGAAAGCTCATGCTCCAAAACGTCTGTTAGTCTATAAGGTGCCACAGGATTCTTTGCTGCCCTCAATGGAAGGTTTCTTCTAAGGATGTCATCTCCTAGGAGGGCAGTAACCCCTAAAACAGGGAATAAGCGAAACTGCTTATCTGAGAGACAAATCCACAGAGTCCTGGCTACAGAAGAGAGTGTTATCAAGTGAGTCATAGAAATACCTTTAAAAGAATGGATAAAGTTCAGAAGAAATATCAGAAAACTAACTTTTTAGAAACTTTGAATCACTGTGAAAACATTTAATTACTGCACGTCAGATAACATTCTCTTTGGTTCATAAACCAAAAAATATAAAAACAAGGAAGGAAATGTGGGAACTTAACAAAAAAGAACTCAGTTGTGCCTTATAAGGAGATTTTTCAAAGCCATATATTGTGATACTTTACAAAAAATAGATTATTCCATGTAAATCATTCAGATTATAGAAAGTGGCTAGGATTCCCTCTGATTAACAAATAATCTATTTCCCTTTTTCATTTAAAAAGTGTACCTTCCTAAGTCACAACTTATTTTTCATATTAAAATATCAACTTGTTCATATTTAATTGTCAGACATAATTTGATGGGACAGCTTCCTGAAGAATAAGTTAAAAAGAAATACTCAGAAATGCCTGAGCAACAGAGAAATACAGACGAACACATTAGAAGCTCTCAAATAATATTTGATCTCTTTACTGATATTCCAGAGAATTGATATACAAACATGATTTTGAGTGGAATGTGATATTATTCCTCCTGATTATCATACTGGATGCTGCCTTGAAGTAGAATGTATTTTATTATAATGGGATTTCTCAGCTGCATCAGTAAGATATTTAGACTGCTAATGAAGTGTTCGGGGCTGCAAAAAAAACTGCTTCATTGAAATTCATTGCCATGAAGATTTTGCTGTCAAGTCTGCTTATGCATATGTCTTAGTTTAATTTCACAAAATGACAGAGCTAATAGAAGTGGCAAGCAAACTAGAAAAATCATAAAAGGAGAAGAAAAAAAACAACCTCTGTCAGCTGTTATCACTGCAATTCAATGAGCATTTCAGCTTTTACTTGCGTCCTGTGTCTCTGGAAGGTGCACTCCTTTATAGAAGTGGTTTGTGAACTCTAATAAATATCATCCATATGGAAAAATGCCCAAACAATTTACCAAAGTTTTCTCCATTGAATTTGACTTATGTGGCTTGCAAGGCACGGTTTGAGGTTTCCGGCAGATAATGTTTTAAAATAGAAATATGACAGTGAATTGTACAGGAAAATAAGAAATAGCTGAACAATGAGTAGGATGATTGTTGCGGAGAAGGTATTGAAATCTAAAGAGACTCTGTAGGGCCTGTGAGTCTAATTAAACTCTCTACCAAGTTGCTCCCATGGCGAAGCATCTGAGGTACATTCCATGAGCTCCCCCTATTACAAAGGTTGGCATTGCATCATTCCCTTTTGCAGACCTGACAGAGGGAAGGGGGGAATCCTGACTCCTCCTACGTCCCTGCATAGCATAAGGGTAAGGCACAATCTAACCCTAAATATATATACACTGCACCATACACTGGGGACCCTTTTGTGCTAGCTTTTGAGATATGGGTGTTTTTTCTATACCTGCACACAAGCCTGGGCTTCCTTTTAGATAGAAGAACTACTATATTTGTTTTTAAAGTAAATTAGCATTGAAAAGCCATAATTCAATTTGCAGGAGGAAGGCAGTGGAGTTTGCCAGCTCAATTTGTGAACCCAGAAGATAGTTGAAGAGATTCCCCAAAAATTCTAATTCCATGAGGTTCACTCACCCCTACTTCACACCGAATGCTCTGTCTGGGTGTTTTAAAAGCCAGTCTATCTGGGTTACTTTAGGTCCCACTTGACAGTGCACTTTGTGTCTGATCCAAAGGCATCATCTTGATTATTGCAAGTGGGTTGTAAAATCCATTGAAATTTGCCTGAGGTCCAAGAGGTGAAATCACTAATAAAGACCTAACTATTGCTATATGGTAGAGGATGCTGTCAGCCAGTTAATTTACAGCACTTTATATGAGGTGCAGAGTACCAGTCAGACACTAGGTGATGAACATAGAATAAATGACCAACCTACATTACCTATCTCAACAGACAGAATACCAGTCATTGTTTGTCTCTGCTCACTTAGGCTAGCTTCACAAAGGGACTTAGGGTATGTCTACACTGCAATTCAAAACCCGCAGTTGGCCCCATGCTAGCTGACTCAGGCTTCCAGGGCTCGGGTTAAGGGGGTGTTTAATAGCAGTGTAGATGTTTGGGTTAGATCCAGATTTCAGGCTGCAGCCCAAGCCTGAACATCTATACTGCAGTTAAATAGCCCTGCAGGCCAAGCCCCATGACCCCAAGTCACCTCAAACTGGGGTTTCTAATTGCAGTGTACACATACCATAGGAGCTTACTGCCACTTTATACTCCTGAGTCCAACATTTAGGTGCCACTGGCATTCACAAAACCCCAGCTCAGCTGCTGCCTTACCCTGCAGGCATCTAAAAACTCCCTCAACACCTGCATTTTCACCATAAGCATCTCCTAAGCCCATGTTTCCCAAAGTTGAGATGCCACTTATTTAGGGAAAGCCCCTGGCGGGCCGGGCCAGTTTGTTTACCTGCCCTGTCCACAGGTTCAGCCGATCGCGGCTCCCACGGGCCGCAGTTCACTGCTCCAGGCCAATGGGAGCTGCTGGAAGCGGCGGCCAGTAAGTCCCTCGCTCCCACCAGCTTGGAGCAGTGAACCGCGGCAAGCAGGAGCCGTGATTAGCCGAACTTGGGGAGGCAGTCAGTAAACAAACTGGCCCGGCCCACCAGGCGGTTTCCCTACACAAGTGGCATTCCAAGTTTGGGAAACACTGCCCTAAGCAACTGCACATGACCACAGATACCTCAGTCCTGACCTGCCCAGCAGCTTGGCACCTCTATCATGCCGAAGCCCCAACAGGCTCCTCAAATTAAGCATTGCCCCGCCTATCTTGCCTGCATGCTTTGAGCGAGAAACAGCTTCCATGCTGACTCTAAGAGAAGGTTCCTGACCGTATCCAAGTAGAGATAGGAGCCTCTCTTCATCCCAGACTTAGGCACCCAACTCCCTTTAAGAGGTGGGTTTAGGGCCCACCCTCTCCTTGACATCGCCCCTTGCTAACTTAGGCAGCTCCCCTCTCAGCGTGCTGGCTTTTCTGGATCTAGTTCTGAGGCTTCAATCTCTTCCCATGCATGGTATGAGGAGCATCAAGACCTAACTCAGGGTTTGTGGATTCCACTGGGTTGCTAGGCATCTAAACGTTACCTGTTGCAACACCCGAGTCCCTTTGCGATTCTAGCGCTTAGTATCTGGTCTGTGGCCACTGAAGTCAAATTAAGTTTTGCTATTCTGTTCAGTGAGAGCAGGACCTGGCCTTTAATGTGGACTTTGACCTTGAAAAAGAAATGATGGAGGACTGCTGCATATGTACGTTTGTCATTAATCAGTGATTTAATCTGCTTAAGCTAATGAAAATACAGCTACATATTTTAAATTGTAGATTGTGGAAAAGACACTGCCATTGTAACAGGTTTCAGAGTAGCAGCCGTGTTAGTCTGTATCCGCAAAAAAGAACAGGAGTACTTGTGGCACCTTAGAAACTAACAAATTTAGTTGAGCATAAGCTTTCATGGGCTTGATGGAGTAGGCTGTAGCCCATGAAAGCTTATGCTCAAATGAATGTGTTAGTCTCTAAGGTGCACAAGTACTTCTGTTCTTTTTGCCATTGTAATGTCGGTTCACTACAAGCACATGGAGCGTCTCAGGGATGGTCTATGCTGTGCCGTCATAGTGTTTCGCGTGTGGTCATACCCTCAGGAGAAACTGTGAAGTGATGAGCACCTAGTGGGAGGCAGTGAGTGTAAAGTGTTGTTATTAGGTGTCATTATAATTCAGTGTTTCTTCATTTTCTAGGAAGGAGGGATGGATGGGTATAATAATATTCCTCTAACCAAGTATTACAGATCTCAATGAATTAGTCCCATTATTTAAACCAGGACAACTTTTATTATTTTACTGAAAAATCTGGATGTTCTGGTCTGTTGTGCCTGCTACATATCCATTTTTAAGCATAGGTCATGCCACAACTTTGCCTTGTTATTGGTAATGATCCTGGCCACATTTTAATAGTAGGTAATGATTCTAATTGCTCATGAGATACCCATTGCTCAAGGAAGGAAGGTTGTGAAGCTCCTCACAGACACAAACCAAAAATGAAGGAAAATAAATACTTCTTGGATAGAAATTCTACTTCCATTGAGGGCAATACATATGGAGATGCATGTGTAAGTCAAGGTCAGTGCATGGCCTAGCTATTCTGCCCTATAGAATGAATGTTCCAAATATTATTGGTGTTATTGACATGATTCTGACACAGGGACCCCATCCTCAAACCTGTGTGAAATTTAACTGGGGTCAGACGGATTATTACCATGAGTGAGGCTTTGCGGGCTGAGGCCCAAAAGCGGGACGGTAAGGCTGACAAACTGTCAGTAAGCGTATTAAACTCTTAGAATTGCAAATATCTCTCAAGACAGATGAGCCACACAACAATTTGTAACCAGTTTTCATTCGTATTTGCTATGAATCAGCAGCAGCTGACTTTGTGAAGGTCTTAAAAGTGAATCCTGTCCCAAGTGGAAGCCCCACCCAATGTTTGTATAATACACAGTGCCTGAAAATGTCTTTTGAAGGGCCATTTAGAGCTTTCATCTGATTATTTCCTAATGTCCCTGTGTAAGCTGGTAACATACAAGCCATTGTACTGATTTTGCAATGTTAACATCAGGTCAGTATAAACTTTTTTTTCAAATGGCAAATATCTGTGCCTTCCAGAGTTACTCTCCAGCATCCCTGGCAAATTGTATGATGGAGAATCTCAAAACGCATGGACTTTCATTTCATTTTGGGTACAACCCATAAAAGATTATTCTACATGAAAGATGAAGACTGGTTCTCTGTTGCATATGCCACCCACCTGCATCGAAGGGTGGTGGAACTTGATGGGGCCAGCTGCTCAAGGATCACAGTCCCACTAGCGAGGGAGGGAGACATTCACCAAGGGACAACAGGTGGCTCCTCCCTGTGGGAATCTCTGGCACCCATTGGACAGGTGGGAAAAGAGTGGTGCTTGTCCACCATTCCCTAGCTCCCAGGATTTAGCCCAGCACAGGGGTCATGTGATGCCTCTTTCAGCTCAGTTCCAGTAACCCACCCTACCCACCCGAACTAGGAATGGGAACCTGGCCTGACAGAGGCTGTGGATCTAGCCGATCACCTGTTAAGAGGGTCAAGAAGAAAATTTTTCTCCCATGGGCCAATTGGCAGAGGACCAGGGAGATTTTTGCCATCCTCACAGTACCTTCAAGCCACAGTGGATTAAGTAGGAACACACTACCCAAATGAGCTGCTGGACTGGAGAGGGGAAGAAGGGGCAGGGCCAGAGCCTCTCCTCTTACAGCCACGCTGCCTGGACCGCTGCCCGGTGCAGCACAGAGGAGCCACTGCCTGGGAGAACCAGGTACTCTCCCACACAGCTACTGTGCTGTACCGGGCAGCATCCGGGAGTGGCTCCAGGGCCTGGCTGCCAGGAAGAGCAGCCAAATATGCCAGGGGGAGCTGGTACAGCAGGAGGACAGAGCCCCCCTAGCCAGGTAATGTGGGATGGGGAGGGGACAGGGAGAGTGGGCTAGGGCCAGGGCAGTCACATGGGGGGAGTCATGTGGGGAGGTCTAGTGCCCCCCATTTTGCTGGAGCCCCCCTTGGTGTCCCTCCCAAGAGTCACCTTGGGCTCATGTGATAGGGTGAGAGCTTCTGGCCTCCTTGGGCCAAGTGCAAGTTGTAATTACCGGATCGTTTTATTAGCTTTGTAAGAAACAACCAACAGAATCACCACTCAAGAGACAGGGCTGTAAAAGTTCACTTGGAACTATAAAACTTTTTGGAAGTGCAAACAAAAAGCCTCTAAAATCACACAACAGCCTTTTAGCACCGTGCTGGCCATGCCAAGGTCCTTAAAGCTGCCCAAGGGAGTGTGCCAGAAGTGAGAGGCAGTTTGGCTGAGTGTATTGTCATCCTGCAATCCCTGACCAGTGTAATGGGCCTTTACAACCCAGCAGAAACTAGAGCAGCCCTGAGGCTGCTGTAAGCTATGCTGGGGACCAAACCCCAGCTGCTCCAAGGAATCAGGGAAGCACAAAGGTAACTGGCGTGATTAGAGCTTGTTTTAGCCCATTTTCTTTAACGTACACAACTTGAAAAGCATCAGATCTGGTGGTGGCAAGGGGCTGAGGAAGAGGGTGGATTATATATATATTTTTAAATTGCTTCTGGACTTAGCAGCTCAGATCTGCTCATGAGTATCTATAACAAGGAGCCTAAGCAAGTGTTTCCATGAAGTGAAATGCTTAACTGAGGACCAGTTAAGGATTCTGCACCCTTCCCCAAATGTAATGAGTGCAAAATCCTGGCTTCATCTGTGTGCATTGCCAAGCAAGAGTTAAAATTTAGCTAACAGCAAAGGCAGAAACAGCAGATCAAGCCGGAGTGCTTTAGAGACCCAAGGTCAATGGTTTCTGTCAATACGTGATAACTCAGATATTCAAATGTCCACCCAGTAACTCAGCTTATCGGTAAGAAAGGCCCCTGGATACCTATAAGCACTCGTCCCTACCCCACACACACCCCGCCTCTCCCCCTGCAAAGTAGTCATAGATACTTGATATAATCAAGATGGCTTCTATATGTATATACTGTTACTATTATTATCTTTGTTAAGAGTTCTCTCTTTACTTGTAACAATATCTGTCTCTGTAAGTACAAATAAATGCAAAAGAATTAATAAGAAAATGTATATAACTGGCCACTGTGACACCATATTTTAGAAGCTGTTTACCAGTCTTCCTGGTGCCGTGAATAAATCCTCCTTCAGTATTTGCCTGTGCAGTTTAATTCTTGGGGAAAAGAATCTTTTTGCCTAACAGCATGTATCTGGAAGAAACACACAGCTAGCCTCTTCTCCCACTCTTGTGGTCCTGCACAGGGACCCAAGCAGAATACCCACGCTGACGAACCCGAGTATGGGTGCTAATAGCTAGAGCACTGTGTTTTCCTAATTGGCCGAAGCCCTTGAGACAATGGTCTGAGTCCAGCACCCTGCACAGCAGATGGATAACTGCATCTAGAAATAGAGGACTCACAACATTTGGGATCAGTCATGTGGCTTATTTTTCAAGGCGAGGAGGCGCAAACCCCATCCTCCTGAAGAAACAAATGGAGACGAACTCTGTGGTTGGTTTCTCATGCAGTTCAGAATGTCAGAATTTGGCCTTGTGAATATGCATCATTTTTCTATTGACCTTTCATCACACTTTGTCCAGGCTTCTGAAATCATCCTTAAATCTTTCAAAGCTGGGAGCCTCCTTTGGATGTTTCTGCGACACACTGAATGCCGGCAGTCAGAGCCACGTGGAGCGTTGTGCACTGAGCTCACTGATGGCTGTGTTGATGCAAATGCACACAACTAGTGTTGATTAAGAACACAATGCAGAATCTACTTGAAGTGCTTTTTTTGTTTGAAAAGCCTCAAGAGTCTCATTATCATCAGGTTTCTTATGCACAGAAACTGGAGTTTCCATAAAATACTGCTGAAAGGCACAAAGCAACGTCAAAGAACATTATTGCTTAACACAAATGTAGCGATAAAAATGCAAAACATATTTGGGGACACTCGACTAAACATTCTGGGGCATGTTATGTTATGTTGGTTCTTTAATTCATCAAATATATATTCAGCTGTTAGCATACACAAGTTATAAGAGGACAAGGCAGTGGATTTAAGAGAGACCTTGCAGATTCAAATGAAATGATAAGCTCATAGTGCTCTAATGATTGATTGTAGCAGTGATTGCATGAAAACCCCTACAGACTTTTTAATTACAGTGACCCTTACTGTGAAAAGAAGTTGGTAAATATTCTTGGCTGCACTCAGTTTCTGCTCAGCATATCTGAGAAAGGAGGGGGCTTTCTGGGTGCCAGTTGTGGTTCCCTGAAAATTTAGATAGAGCCAGAATAAGCTTAGAATATCCTAGGGGCTGCTCTAAACTTATCAACTGGTAATGGCTCTGAAGGAACTGTCCACCAGCTGAGCACTGCCAGAATGTCATGAGTTCTGGCCCCATATCCTTCTTTCCCTAAACACCTCCTACCCTGGGATGAGGCAGAGGGGTGACATAAGAATTGGCTGGATCATGAATATAAGGGGCCTGACTTACCCAAGCTGGTGCAGAGAAACGTGTATGGTACTTGTCAATGCCAGCCTGGCTCCTGAGCCCTATGAACTAATGTTACTCCAGCTGCCCCTTCTGGGTTTTCTGCTGGGAGCTATCATTTTAGTTTGCAGCTGGAAGAGAGCCGCTAAGAGGATGCACTGGGTCAGCACTTTCCCAGGCCATCCCCTTTCTTCTTGGTGGTACCGCCACTTTTTTGGCTGCTCTGGTTCACTGAGACACAATGGCAGGAGCTCACTCGGGCAATGCACCCAAAGGAGCCAGGGGTGGAGGAGCCAAAATCTCACTCTTCCTCTCTAATGTTATTTAGACTTATTGCTCTGTTACATCCAAACCAAATGACAATCCGAAGCCTTTGCAGTCCCCAGCACCTTCCATCTGAGAATCTCAGTGCACGCGACTAACATTTGCCTTACCACATCCCTATGAGGTGGGGGCATTTTATTACATTTCTGACTCATGCATTAATTCCCCTCCCCGCAGCAAGCGTTCCTTTCTTACTAATTCATCTGCAATGCCAGCAGAAGGCCTGCGAAGAAGGGACCCACAGTGCCAGCACATATTGTGCCTTTCAAACCCCTTTAGCTTGATGATCTTCAGTTTACCATATAACAGTTGCATGGCTGAGAATGTATTGGGGAAAGCTCATGGACAACGTGGCCCTTTAAATCACCTTATCAAGGAGCCGACTGGCTGAACTACAAGAAACATTAGCAGTGGCAGCGAGGGGGTTGCAACTTGCAGTTCAGAAGAACTCAAATTATTCAAATACCTCTTGGGCTTGCAATGGTATTGCAGCCCCTCAGCTAGGGTCTTGCAGATTTCAGGGAGTTATCAATCAGTTTCCCAGCGTCTGGGTAGTTTCTTAGGTATGGTCTACACTACAGACGTATATTGGTATAACTACATCGTTCAAGGGTGTGTATAGACAGTGCTGTGTCGGCGGGACAGCATCTCCCACCAACATAGCTACCATCTCTCGGGGAGGTGGATTAACTAACCAGATGGAAGAGCTCTCTCCCATTGGCTAGGGTATCTTCATTAAAGTGCTACAGTGGTGCAGCTGCACTGATGCAACATTTTAAGTGTAGATGTGCCTTTTAGTGTCATTTATTTGTTTACACTATATACAGCCATCCTTGAGCAGGAGTGGTCGCAAACAGCATATAGACAATCTCTGCTTTCAGGGACTGCAGTCCAAACACCAGTAGCCAACACCCAGGAAGTAACTCTGCCCTGAGCATTGACTCTAGTCAGCCAGATAAAGGCAGAGCGAAAACCGTCCAGCTATATGACACGGCTTCTCTCAAAGAGGAATGGTATTGTAAAAAGCAAACAACAATACAGCATTCAACTGCCTGCATACTTGTAAAGTGAACTTGTAAGACTTTGCGTAACCATGTCATCTGGTGACTCCTGCCATTTTAATATAGGCAGTAATTCATACTATTATAGGCAGGACTGATAGTGCTACCTATTAAGGTTGCCTGACATTTCCCATTATAAGACTCTGTTTTCAGTTGCTTATAACTTTGCCTAACTTTAATCTTTTGAGTTGAAATTTTCTATGCTGAGTGTCTGCTTCACATTGAATTATTCTGGAAAATTTCAGCCAAAACAATTCAGCCATTTCCAAGAACAAGACTAGGGCAAACTACACTGTATGGTCCATGTTACAAAATTCTGGTTACCTTAACCAAAAAAAAAAAAAAGATCTATCACTTCCGTGCTTTGGAGCAGGGATTTAGCATTTGGCAGGGAGTTGTGTTAAGCATATGATTTTTGCTGTACCTGTGGAAATGAGCCCAAATTTGGCCAAGTTATAAGCCATTGAAACTTCCAGTTAGCACATGCTCAGTAGAGATTTCTTCGATTTTTAGCGGCTAAATTCCCCATAGATTCCATCCACACTGAGCATGCTCCAGCCGGAGCTGAGCAGGACTTTCCTTGCAGTTGCAGCTCTGGGCTGCAGTCTGGGCCAAGTCCAGGTCTGGGCATCTGATTTGAGGGCAGGGAGCCTGTCCTTTATGTATTCTCAATGAAACCATTAGAATTAGGCAAGGGAATAGCCATAGGATACAGTAGGGCAGCAAAATTTCTAATCCCCTTTCTCCCCTCTCTATTAGTGGAGTTTGAGCCTGTGGCTAATGACCATCCAGGGGTCATGATTGATCCTGTGCTGGATTCTAACCTTTCATTTTCTTGGGCTCCAAACAGGCTGGTTTTCTAATAAGGACAGAGAAAGGGGAGGCAGGAGGCTACTGTTTAGCTCACAAAAAAACAGAGCTAGCAGCATTCATCAGCTGCTCAGTCTCCTTTAAGCTTTGTCAGCAACTGCTGCCTGACTCCCTCTTCCCTGAAGAAAAAGTGCTGCCACAATCACAAACTCCTACCCCCACATCCTGTATTCTTGTCCTCATTTGACTGACAGAGCCCTGAATGGCTTAGGATCTGCCTCCCCAAGACACACCTCTCTCCCCCTAGATACTGGCACCATAGTTGCCATCCTGGGAGGTGCTCAAGGCGGGACATGCTCAGAGCTGCTAGCAGGACACTGTCAGTGAGTGACCCTTGACTTTGAGACCATACACACACAATTTGGTCCAAGCTACCCCAGATCTGCAAAGCCTATGTCCCCAGGTTCTAGGGAGAATGGTAAGGACTGGTGTGTGCCATGACAGGGCATTTCTTTGGTGATTGTTCTGGGTGGGTTATTTCTTGCTGTAGGAATTGATATGCGATTGTTGGCCCCAGGCCTTTCCAGGGATCAGAGTGGGGGGAGGGGTAATGTGTGTGTCCTTCAGCCTTTTCCTCACCCAGTTTAGAGCTGCCTCCATCCCAGGCCCCACCATGTCCGTCCACCTTCCCCTATACAGATCCCAGACCTGCTGAGCACCCTCTGCAGGGCTCAAGAGGCTGTGGATGTAGATGGGAGAGGAGAGAGACCCCCTCACCCATGGAGCTCAGCGCCACATTCTGGCTCCATGTTTTTTCTCTGCTTTTTGAGGAATCTCAGTCAGCAGTTGTTAAACACAAGTCAAAAAACACCCTGACAGAAGAGCATCGCCCCAAAGTCTTCTATGCTTCAGAAATGTCACAGGCATTGTATATATGCAGTATAGTTTTAGCCATGTGGGTCCCAGAATACGAGAGACACAAGTCGGTCAGGTAATATTTTTTATCAGTTCAACTTCTGTTGGTGAGAGAGACAAGCTTTCAAGCCACACAGAGCTCTTCTCCAGGTACTGTATGCGAGGGAGACTTTTAGTACAGCTGTCAGTGTTCTGAACTTCGCACTGTGAGCAAGGTTATCACGTGACCAGAGGTGGCAGACACTTTTGTGGGGCCCTGGGGCAAAGAAAGTGAGGGCCTCTCCCCACCCCTTCTGCCTGCAATCCCCCGCGCCACACACATACACACACCCTAGTGCTCCTGCCGGAGAGTGGGGTTGGGGCACAGGGCTTGCCCCACTCCTCCTGCCTGGGCCTGAGCACTGGGCAGGTAGGCAAAGTGGGGACATGAGGGCTCCAATTTTTCCAGGGCCCCTCAATTGGCCAGGACCCCTGGGCATGTCCCCTGTTGGCCCAGTGGCTAATCCACCACTGCACATGACTATGCGGAACCTAAATCCTGACATCAAGGGTGTGCTGTAAAAAAGCCTTTGTTGGGTAAAACAAATGCCTGGTGGGCTGACTTGTGAAACAAAGGGCATTTCAAGCTACATTCCATAACAAGGTGCTGGGGATCACCCTGTAATTGTTTTCATTTCAGAGCAACCTTACCAATAATGTATTATTATGATTTTTGTTCTTTTACCCATTGCACCTTCTGTATCTTTCCTGTTTCTCAGTTATTTCTAGAGCTGGTCAGAACATTTTCAGTGAAATGTAATTTTGTCTAAATATGCGGGTTGGTTTTTTTTTTAAGCCAAAATGTTTCATGGAGATGTATTTGTGCACAAAGATTTCACTGGGAGGGTTTGGAAGTCCAGGGCTCGCTGGTCACTTCTGCCGAGAGAGAGAGAGAGAGAGATGCAGCGACAGAGGGTATGGCTACACTTACAATTGTACAGCGCTGGGAGTTACAGCTGTCTTCGTACAGCTGTGTAGGGAAAGCGCTGCAGTGTGGCCACACTGACAGCTACCAGCGCTGCAGTGTGGCCACATTTGCAGCATTTGCAGCGCTGTTGGGAGTGGTGAATTATGGGCAGCTATCCCAGCATTCAAGTGGCTGCAACATGCTTTTCAAAAGAGTGGGGTAGGGTGGAGTGTGACAGGGAGCGTGGGGGAGACAGAGAGAGTGGATTTTTGGAGGTGACACTGTGTCAGCTCCCTGCCTTGCAAGTTCTAAGGACTGGAAGATACACAGCACCTACCTTCAATCATTTTAAAAGTTTTGACCCCTTCCCCCACCCCTCTCTTATTCAGTAAATACAAATTATGCACTCCTAAATAGCCTTCAGACCACATAAGCAGCTGCCCAACACGGACTCCCCCCACCTCCTCTGCCGTGTGACTTCTCTCTTCAAGCAAACAGCTGTGAATATTCCAAAGCAATTCCCCTGTCTGCCTCCGATCGAGCAAACAGGAGCTGTGTTTGTTTTTTAGCTAAGCAGCTCAGGCGAGCTCGGAGTTCAGCCATTCTTCCGGTTTGTTGTGAGCAGGTATTCTGGGATACCTCCTAATACCCTGGAGGCCAATAACAGCGTTTTTGGTGGCCACACTTGATGACCAGCGCTGCAATCGTTACACCCCAAGCAGACCAGGTGTACAGCCAGCGCTGCAGCCAGAGAGTTGCAGCGCTGGATGTGCCTTGCAGGTATGGACAGTTACTAAGTTGCAGCGCTGTAAACCCACCACCAGCGCTGCAACTCTCCAGTGTAGCCAAGCCCAGAGATAGACAGAGAACAGCCCCATTTCGCAAAAAGGTGCAAAAGGATTTGTTTTCATTGTAATGTGGAATGAAAACAAAATTTGAAACCTCAAAAATTGTCATGATATGGAATTGTTGTCCTCCAGCCAGCTTGGTTTTTTTTTACTTTCTTGTTTTTTTTACAGGTTAGAGCAGGGGTAGGCAACCTATGGCATGGATGCCGAAGGCGGCACACGAGCTGATTTTTAGTGGCGCTCATGCTGCCCGGGTCCTGGCCACAGATCCAGGGGGCTCTGCATTTTAATTTAATTTTAAATGAAGCTTCTTAAACATTTTGAAACCTGATTTTCTTTACATACAACAATAGTTTAGTTATATATTATAGACTTATAGAAAGAGACCTTTTAAAAAACATTAAAATGTATGACCGGCACGCAAAACCTTAAATTAGAGTGAATACATGAAGACTCGGCACAGCACTTCTGAAAGGTTGTCAACCCCTGGGTTAGAGCGTGGTATATTGTATCAAACAAGAACAAGACCTAATGGAGCATAAGCATCACAGTGAGACTAACATAGACTAGAAAACAGAACGAACATGAAATATGAAAAAACACATTGGAAGTTGGTGTCATAGGTACCGTTTAAATAAAAAGTCTAATTCTGGTTTCACACTGGCTGGCGGAAGAGAGACTAACTGTATGTGTGCATGGAACAGGTTTCCTTTAAGAAATATTATGAAAACTTCAAATAGACCTAAGCAAATAGCCCCTAGGGAGATGTTTTGTCATTCTGTCAGCAATAAAATTAGGATTCGAGGGAAACAGGGCCTGACCTGATGTATGCTTTCTGCACAAAATAAAATGATCAGCATACTTGTCTGCTGGGGGATCATTTTCTCTTTCATGGACGAAGGGGGATTATGTAATTTGTACACCTGTGTAGTGGGATGAGGGATTAAAAAGATAAATGGTGAAAAGCTGCAAAGATAAGAATAAATAGATCTGAACTGGCTCAATTAGTTTTAATATTAAGGAGGATCACCACACTTTGAAAGGGACATGCTCATGGCTAGCAGGATCAAAAGGAGGCCTATTATCGTTGCTTCGGTTTGCAGGCATGCTCATGGAGTGATTGTGCATGTGTATATCATACCTACCCATACAGCAGTGTTTCTCAGCCGGTGGGTCATGACTCTCAGTAGGGTCATGAAAGACAACTGAGGATGTGTGTCATGAGGGGTTGAACTTCTTAGTAAAATCTAAGGCAAAGAAAATCTCACTCACCTACTCCCCACACATCCTTACCCTTTATGGGCAAGTATTCTCTATCTCACACACACACACACTATAGACCTCGCATTATCATTGGTACATTTTTACTCTTAATGTAAGAGATCTTTTAACTTTGAGGAAGGGGTCATCAACCAAAGAAGGTTGAGAAACACAGCTATCAGGTACTGACACATATAGCCATTCGCCTCGGCACAGCAAGATTCACCAAAATTCTTAATTTTTGCACCAAGTCAGCCCAGCAATACTTTTTTCAGCAGAAGCAGGTTGCATTTTTGAGGACTCAACCAGGAAAAATAAATATCACAGTTTTTATAGAGGGCTTTATTGCTGCTGTTTTTAGGGAAAACAAACATTACAATTATAATCCTTACAGTCACACTCTTTTTTTCACAAGAAAACAAAACCACAAAGGAAACAAAATAAGGGAGATGACAACCATTTGTTGGCATGTAATAGGTATGCATAGGATCTTTCCCTACCAAAGTTCATTTAAACGACAAGTGGTCATGGATGTTAGTAGAAAGTAATGGTAAACAAAACAAAAAACTGATAAGATTGCAATATTGTCAACCCTGAGTTTTCAAAAATCCTAAGTCAGACACCAAGAAATCATGAGACTGGCTGAAAAATCATAAGATCTTTAAAAAAAAATTATGCATTTTGTTCTGGTATTTTTTAAATCTGCCTTTTCATTTTTGAAAATGATTGTAAACTTAATCCAGTGGTGATTGTGTGTTACAGGTCCCTCTCTGGGCTTGATCCACAGAGGATATGAATTGTTATATAACAGGAAGTCTTGATTTGTTAGCTCAAACTATAGCCTCTCATGCTTTCAGCTCTGGACGTCTCCAGTTCAGTCCTGGTGTATTAGCCAAGATGGTGGCTATCATGCACATTTAGGTCACATTTTTAAGCATGTGGACTAGAAGCTTACCTTTTTAATAATGAAAGCTGAGCTTCTCACATAATCACGGGAGTCCAGGAGCTGGGGATTTCAGGAAAGCACAAAATAATGTAAGACTCACAAAAGAATCACCAGAGTTGGAAGCACAGAGATTCCTAAACAGAATCTGGGTGTTTTTTATAAGAGTTTTGGCCAAGTTAGATCTTAAAGACTGAGCTTTAAATTCTCATTATTCATGCACAGGCAAAAAAAGGTGACCAATATGGTCACCCTAATGGTTACAGTCAGAGATAGGCCAAATAAAGCACAAAATGCGCCATGAATATTCAGCCACATCTTAACAGGAAATGCTTCCTCTGTTTTTGCCCTGCCTTTGTGTTTGCTTTCATGTGGTGGAATGATCCAAGAAACAGAACTTTAAGCTCCCACACACATGGAAAGCATTTTTAAAATTAATTTCTATGAACTTTTGCACTAGAAATCTGATCATAATGGTTACACTCACCCAATCAGGCTACAGAAAAAATGCCATGTGACTTATGAGACTAAACAGAACTAAGCAACACAGATCACCATAGAGTTTTTGAATAGTAAGTAAATGAAATGAACAAAGAAAATGCACTGAGTAAGTTTAAATAAACAAATGAAAACATTTGACAAAATCATGTTCTGTTTGCAGATAAAGTTGTGTTGGCTAGACGATCACTTCAAAGGGCATGATTTTAAAATGGCATGTGCCAGATAGAGATGAGCCAATCAGGGGTAATTTCAGGTTTACAAGCATTTAGTGTTTTGTTTTGTTTGTTTGTGGGGGTTTCTTTGGGGGGGGATTTGGGGGAGTGAAGGGGAAGGGGTTTGGTTTTGAAATACCAAATATAAATATGGATCATAGAAGGCTGTTTCTAGTTCAAGGGAGAAGGTAAATATTTTCAGCATTAGACCATGTCATAAAGAGAGCTCAGTCAGCTGTCAGTGTCATAAATACAAAACCAGGAAATGTTTGGCTCTGAGTCCCAAAGCTGGAAGTGTATACATGGAAGTCCATCAAATGTCCATGTATATAATGCCGTGAATATATTCTAGGTAAGAACCTGGGTAGTTTCAGGCTATTCTCATCCTTGTGCCAACTTCTAACAATGAAAAAAAGAGAGATTTTCATCTACCTACCTGACAGTAATGCAAAGCGTGTTAGCACTTCTCATCAGTAAGGGGCACATTCACAGCCACCTAATAAGGATTGGAGGAAAGCAACCACATAAAGAAATTTCAAAATAACAAACTTACAAATTACATAACAAAATAGCAGCACCAGGTTCTCAGTTGCATAAATGGAATCACAGCAGAGAACCGTAACCTTTAATTTTGTTCATATTAAATCACAACTATTAATGTGTTATTTGGAAGGTATTTGCCCTTTGGATAGTTATATTTTTGTTCTGAGCTTCAAAAATATAAATTACAGTAATTTCAAGCCCAGGCTTACATTTTACTTCAGTGACGTAAATGAGCTTCAAACTTTCAAACACTACCTGTCCCTTACAGCAAGAGGTAGCAATTATATAAAACTCTTTTATTGTAAGGTGGTATTTTCTGCCCACTAAGTTTATGTGCCCCAGGTGGAGCAATATAAGCAAACTAGTTCTCATGTTTGTGTTAATAATGGAAACTGCATTTAGGAAGTTTGCAGGATAAAAACTATAAACTTTTCTTTTTATTGGTAGAGTGTCAAACCTTTCCAATCTGAAACAGAAGTATAGCTGTAGAAGGAGGAAAGAAAGTTTTCCAAGAAGCCAGCATTCACAGCCTCTGTCAAATGCATGAGCACTGGCAACAGGGGTGTAGTCTTTAATGAGAAATGCTGGAAAAATAAGGCTAGAAAAGAAGTTTATTCAAGTGACTCTGCATTTTTGGTGAATATTAGATACACAGAATCAAATTAATCTGTGGTGTAACAACTCCACTGAAGTCAACTGGAATTAAACTGATCTATAGTATATATGTGAGTATGTCCTCCCAGTATTCTATTGCTGTACAGCAAATATCTGTATTATTTGCTAACAAAGCTTGTGTTGCATGCTTGAGCATACTGAAAGTAACAGCTAGGAGTATTGTCAGCTAATGGAGTTAACTCCTTTAACTCGAGCAATAGAGGTATGTGGTATGTATTTGAAGGCCCTGGTTTTAAACTCTGATGGTTGTTCAAGCAGGGGGTCGACTCATTATGGTTGCATATGATATAATTCCTTTGTTTTTCAATGCCCTGTCTCCTCCAAAGATAATGACAATGTTAAAAGAGTTGTGCTAAGGTCCAAAGCCAAGCACAAAAAATCAGGAAACACCAATATTAAGGTTGCCTGGAAGCTGCTCTAAATTTGCTGAATCAACCAACAATAAGGGATGGAAATGCTCAGAAAGCCACCTGTGTCCCTTCCACTTTGCTGGGCTGAGAGCAGCTCAGACACATCGGAGACTCTGGCCCATACTGTATAAATATATGGATTGAATTTCTGTACAATGATACTACCTAGAGCTGTCCAGAGGAGGACAATTCCATCTCATAGAAACTTCTGAGGTTTTGAATTTTTTCTCTTGTTCTCTATTCAGAAGAAAGGTTTTCATCCCAGATCACTCTGAATTAAGTAAAACAGGGACTTGAACCTGTGGCTTACATGTCACAGGCTAGTGCCCTAAGAACCAGCCTATAAAGTGAGAGAGTTGCTTTCTCTTTCTCACCTGCTCCCTTCCCTCCTCTTCCATTATATGTGACCAGAGACCCCTGCAACCCAGAAAAGTGACAAAAACTTCATCAAACCCAGGATGTTTCAACAAACCAGTTCCGGTAATATCCTATCAGAATTGGCATCCATACAAATGAAGGTATTCTGTCCCCTGCAAGTTTGTGACATGTTTTTCTAGTAACAGCAGGAAACTTGAGCTTAGTCATATGGATTGATTTCAGAACACTGTCATCTAGAGAAGGTCCCATACTAAAACCTAGGTCCAAACACTCCTGAACTTGGGGGAGGTTTGGATTTGGATCTGCATCCAGATTTTGTGGCCTGGGTCCTTTTCTCCCATTAACGCTTACCTGCATCTTTTGCCAAGCCAAGACTGGAGGTTATCTTTAATGGGAATTGTATTATGGGCCGAATCCTAGTCCCACTAAAACCAGGCTTCAGTTGCACCAGGATTTGGCTCTGTATGCACTGCTACCACTTGATTTGAAAGCTCTCAAATACTATGGGAAAGGGTGAAATGTAAATATTACAAAATGTTTACACAGGTGTCAGGTGTGTGACGCAGGTGTGGTGTATGAATGGATCCTGGAGCATAAAGGCAAAATGTGCTTTCATCAGAATTACTGAACACATTAAAAAAAAAAAGAAGGATTTGGATTTAACTCCCCTCCTTTGTTTGATAAGTTGACTAAAGGGGAAATCTAACTTCAAAGGAATCACTTGCACAGCTGATGACATTTAGGAAGAAAAGGAAAAATGTTGCTTTTTTAAGAGACTTACAAATGTCATGTGTTCATGGGTGCAATTTTCCATGAAGAAAAAAAAACTCTCCCCCCCAGATACAACATATGGACCATGCAATGCAGGAGTTACTATGGTAACTAGCCTTTTAAAAATCACTACATATGTATATGCCAACCAAATGAATGTATTCATTTTGGCCTGAGGTCTATATTAATTTATAAGTCCCATCTTTCTAACATTTGTGTTTTTCTTTTTCTATAAAATATGCCTAATTGATGCTTTAGACACTGGCTGACTGTGCTGCCTTTTGGACTCGTACATACTTTGCAACTGAAAGATAAAAATATTGCAAGTGAAGGTCACTTGCACAAGGAGGGAAAGCTAACTTAACTAACTCAGAATAGAGGCATAAAGCATAAAAGTACAATTACAGAATCAATATGATTTAAGCTCCAAGGTAGGAATACATCTGAGGTGACATTTGGGTTCAATAAAATGTTATATATTAAAAAAATAGCAGCTTCCAAAGCTGAAGAAAGGATGCTGACCTAGAGAGATCTATCTTGAGAAACCCATTAATGCCTTTGTATACGAATGGGAAACAGCCCCATGATAATGTGCAATCACTTTGGTCAGACTCGAGCCCTGACTCCAAGAACCCTTGCAATGTAAACTACTGTTTCTGAAAAGATTTATACCTGGTTCTTCTCTCACGGATGCCAGTTTTAAAGTGTGATCCTGATCTCTGCCAGTACAGAAGTCTGATCCTGCTCCCATCAAATTCAATGGAAGTTTTACTCATGACTTCAAGGGAAGGAGGATTGCACTCTAAAAGAGAGGAAAAACGGACCTGTTACTTTTGTTTTGTTTTAATTCATGGTGACCTGAAAAGAGAAAAGACTTGTGGGTTTGTATTATTTTGTACTTCTTCGGGGATGAAGGATCCTGAAAAAATGATGTTTCTCATCCACCATTTTTTCTTCCAACCACTAGAAATAACAGGAGTTCCTTGTGGTTTTCTGGAGGACTCCTTGGAGGGTCACCAAAAGAGAGATCATGAGTCACAGGAAACTTCAGTTGAGAGGGGAAATTGGGGAGGGCGTTAATCTGACTGTTTAAAACACTTTGGTTTGTTTGGTTTTGGTAATGCCTACTTCACCCCAAACACGGAAACAAATTAGAGAGAAGCTCTCTCTCTGAAAAACTGAACTCCACAGCTAGTTCAGACCAGGGCTGAGAAAGCTTCCACTCCATTTCTCTAGTCCTCCTATGACCTCCTTCATCTTAAGAGTTAACTTTCATGCTTAACATACACATGCTCATGTAGCACTGAAAGGGGAACACTGGAACTGCACCATTTCCACTGCATTCAGGCCTCTCCACTGGCACAGCCATTTGTCCCATAGAAAACCTTCAGTAGGTATCTAGTGACATTATGAATGGCAACTGTTATGCACAGAGTTAGTGTGGGCAATAGGACCAGAGGAAATACCCAAATTGTCCATGAGATCTGTTGCTTTCAGGTAATTCATCACACAGTGAGTCTATTTCATGTCAAGCTCAGAAAAAAACATAACAAAATGCCAGAGAAAAGCAATACTGTGTAAGGCATCAAAGGTCAAGATGTGCCCAAACTTAGAACTGCTGAGAGCAAAGTTTGACAATGAGAGTAAAAGCTCTGACTTAACTTGTTATGGAACTCAATGGGAACTGGAACTGTTTGTCCCAATGTCACATGCTCCATATTTCACAGATTTTAAAGAATCATTTTCTGTTTCTGAAGTTCTATTCCTATATTACAAAACAAAACATTGACATTAACACCAGACAGTGCTAGTCTGTCGAGCATAAAGTATTTCCATTTGCATGCGTAGGGAAGAATGGATTCTTCGGTGGATGGGTTACTTTGAAACATTCTTGCTTTGAAAATTTTTGCCTGAAACGCCCTAGTTTACAACTTTAGCATTCTTACACTTGCCTTCAAGTTCACCTCTCTTCTTATTCACTTACAGAGAGCTTACCAGTACCTCAATACCTGCTGTACATTTCTACCCTTTTCCTGCAGTCACATGTTCCAGGAACACTGATATGATATTTTACATTCATTCTCCTGTTTAATTTTTCAATATTCCATCTTCTTGACCAGGAATTCCCTTGGTCAGGGTCAAGTAGAATTCCAGTCAAGGACTGTCCTATCTCTACAGTGCCCCCAAAAATGTGGGAAGGAGGCAGACTGTTGGCACACATGCCAGAGTAACAGGAAGTATTTTCCACTTTGTGGAGGGGGTAACTATGTGCCTGCACCCCTTACATCCAGGGAACTCCAAGAGACATTCTTCTCCCACTAGCCAGAATACCTCAGTGCTCCATTGAGAATGGTGAAAACTTCATACAGCTCTGTGCCCTGGGCAAGGTCAGTCTGCATGATCTAGTACTGTGATAGCTCAGAAAGCTATTCATGGAATTTCTTCTTTATTTCTAATCATTAATACTCAAAAGCACTTTCTAAAGTAAATAGTCTGAAAGGAAGGTTATAGATGGAGGGTAAACATCAGTAATTCAAGGTCTGTCCAGTCACAAGTAATGATCTTTATTAATTTATCATTATTCATTATAATAATATTATTGCACCTAGAGGCTCCAACCCTGATTAGGGTCCCATTTTTAAATGGATGACTAGACCAGGGAAGTTAATGGATAAAGTCAATGATAAATGAAGGTACGATACACAGCGGATCAGCCTTCTGAGAGGACCTGCACTGATTTTCAAATACATTTTTCAACTGAATTTTTTCATCTGTTTTCCCCAATTTCTCTCTGCCTATGGCTTCCGTTATTATCAGTGGGAGACGTGTTTGTGCACACTGGGGCAGAATTTAGTTACCTCTTTGCTCCAAAAAGCATCCCTGTTGTATAAAACAGGCCCCTTCCATTCCATTCCTGGCCAAAGAAATATGTTCACATTTGCCTTTTCAAAATATATCGTTTCAAATGTCAGCAGTGTGTCCTCAAGCATCCCTGAGATGATTTATGATCATTCCCCCTCCAAACTGTTATTTTCTTTCTCAGTGTAATGACAGTCTACAGTACATTCCTTGCAAAAGAAATTTAAACAAAGGCTAATAAATTTTTGTGTATGCTGTTTTCATCCGCCTCCTTTAACAAGCACCTGAAAAACATTCATTCTTTTATCTTTTCAGCTGGGGCAGAGTACTTGGTGAAATGATCTCTGACTCGTGAGAGAGAAAATCAAAATACTCCCCAAAACAGTTTTCCTCTTCAATAAAATTATTTTAAAATAATACACATTTACATTGCACTGTAAATCTACAGAACATGGATAAAAACACATTCCTAGCCCCCCAGGAACCTCTCTTCTCAATGGGAACCCAAAGCTCTCTGTTCCCAGCTGCTCTATGGCAGAACTGCTCATAAAGAAGAAGAATTAATTTTTCTCTCTTCTGGGCAAGGGATATATTTACTCTGTCAGTGGAATTAATTCATCTTTGTGCAGAGAGCCAGCACAAGGCCTAGGAACTATGTAAGTCTCACTTGAGCTAAGGGCCTGAATGGGTATATAGCCCCTGTACTGGCCCTCCATGGAGGAGTGAACTTCACCATTTGTGAGCAAATATGGTTGAATTAATCTTGTTCTAACTAAAAAAGATCACCTTCAAACAGCGGCTAAGTCTGGAAAATCTCCATCCAAAAGGCAGATGTTTCAAATGGGTAGGAGCAAATGAAAACAGAGGCTTAGAATGGAAACTGTTCTGCACCCTTAACTAATGCACTCCTACTATGTCCAGTTTATAAGAATTTGATAAAATATCGTCCATATGCCAAATACAGACCATGGCATTTTTGTTCACTCACAAAGTGGCCTGACAGCATTTCCTATCTATTTTTCATAAATCCTTTACATTGGCAATGAAGCCAATAGGTAAACAGTCAAAACCACTTGTCACTATTAGGACACACTTTGGCTTCACAGCCTCCTTCAGTTTTAATTCAAGTTTCCCAGGAGACTTAGATCCAGCACAATGAACTACAGTCCTGCTATTACTGCTGCAATGATAAGGGGAGGGAGAGAGGGGGGGCCAGCCTCCATTTCCATTACAACCACCTATTTCCAGGGGTGTATAATGGGGCTGTAAAAAATTATTTCAGCCTGCACATTGGCACACAAGATCTTTGCCCAGGAGCAAAAAAAATTTAATTTCCCTCATTAAAAAACAAGAATGTTTCTGTAATAAGGAATGCAAAACCCAGCACAGACATGTTCTGGATTAGGTGATGCTCAGTCAGCGAAGGATGAGGTTTAAAAGGGCTGCATCCAGTGTGGTGATCTTAGGCTCTTGTCTTACGCTTCTTTCTGGCTGGCAGTTCCCTTCTGGAGGGATTAGACTTTCCATAGTTTTGGGGTTTGCATCCCTGAGTCCAAACCTCATTCCCCCAACTGCAGCCATGTATTGGAAACTCTCTGAAGTTTTTTATGGCAGGAGGGAGTGGATCCAGCCCACAGAGACTCGGACTGTTTATTGCAACATCTTAGTTCACATTTGACTCTAAACGAAAAAGCTGGGACTCTCATGAATTCTGAGGCTGAATCCTGCTTTCAGTGACACCACCGGAATGCAAAGAGGAATAACATGGTCCTCTCAGCTCTCTGAAAGCACATGATCAACTGCATGATGCCTAGTTGAACCTGCCATGTCTTGCTGCTTTTATTGTTTCCATGTTTGCATAACATGCTTGGAAGCCCATATGCTCCTCCATCTTACTTACCTTTTTTAAAAAAAGTGGTAAATTAAAGGTACTCAACACATCTTTAAGCCTGCAATGAAGGAATCAGTTAAAAATGCAGTCGTGTTTTCACCTTAAAGCAAGAAAAAAACAGCAAGAAGAAGAATGGTCTAATGATTAGCTCACTAGCCTAGGTCTTGGGAGACCTTAACTCAATTCACTGCTCTGCAACAGACTTCCCATATGACCGTAGGCAAATCACTTATCCCCATTTTACAAATGGAAATTTGAGGCCCAGAGAGGCTTACAGCATTTCCCTACATCTCAGGGGTGTTGTGGGAATAAATACATTAAATGATTGTGGCATGCTCAGATATCATGGTGAAGGGGGCCCTATAAAGTATCTAAGATAGCTAGAGAAGGTGCTAAATGAGACAAGGCACTGTCTTCTGAACAGCAGAAGCAAGATTACTATGTAAACAGCAGCCAAATGTTTCAAACCTGCGTGCCTGAAGTTGGCTCCTGTATCCATAAGTGGAAGGCAGGAAATGGAGTATCTGTTCTGTATATTCACATCTCTCATGTACTGCTGTATCAGAACTTTCAAAAGTTGAAGGCTCACCCTGCATTAGTTGTGCAAAGAGGAGAGGGCACAAGGATCCTTCATCTCCATATGTCCCTATGCAGTCTGTACACCAACACACACTCTGTCCACTCAGGAATACATTTTCCTGATTCAGGAAAACATCCCTACTTAGAAATTTACTTCAATCCCATTGAAGTCAGTGGGACCAGGGGTTTTCTTGAATCTGTGTGCACAAGTCAAGTGCAAGAAGATTTCACTGTGTATTCTGTCAAAGGGAGTAAGTAGCAATAACTTCTGCAGTGTACTTTCCCCTAGTGCTGCCACAGTTCCTGGGCAAAGGCAATCCAGCAGCGTGCTGCCTCTGCCACAATCTAAAAATTGGCCCTTTTGTGGGATGAATTTCCTACCATCATTTCTGAGCTTTTTCCTTGGGTAATGTCTTTTGCCAAGGGATCACTTAGCATTCTAGATCTTGGGTGGGATTTGTAATGCTTTTAATTACACAGGCTATTTTTATTTTTAGAACTGTTCCAGCACTGAATAGTTTCTTATTATAACGAGGAGTCCTTGTGGCACCTTAGAGACTAGCTCATTTATTTGGGCATAAGCTTTCGTGGGCTATAACCCACTTCATCAGATGCATGGAGTGAAAAATACAGTAGGCAGGTATAAATATACAGCACATGAAAAGATGGGAGCTGCCTTACCAAGTGAGGGGGCTCAGTGCTAACAAGGCCAATTCAATCCATCCACATCCACCCCGATTGAATTGGCCTCATTAACACTGAGCCCCCCCCCCACTTGGTAAGACAACTCTCATCTTTTCATGTGCTATAATATATATACCTACTATTGTATTTTTAACTCCAAGCTTCTGACGAAGTGGGTTATAGCCCACGAAAGCTTATGCCCAAATAATTTTGTTAGTCTCTAAGGTGCCACAAGGACTCCTCATTGTTTTTGCTGATACAGATTAAAACAGCTAGCCCTCTGAAACCTCTCTTATTGCACTTATCCTAATGACACGGAGAATTGGAGTTTCTCAGAGCTAACTGCTAATGCAGATTCCTGTCACGAACACAGAGTGGGTGCCAACATGTGGCAGCAAATAATTAATCTTTAATATTATACAGCTGCTACTAAAATGAAGGAAAGCATCTGGAATGTTTGTGCATACCACTACCACTCCTTCTGTGAATGTATAACGTTGAAATGCAGTTTCCATTTACAGGCTGCTGTCGCCTTTTCAGTTGTTCCTAACTTTCACAATCAAATTTCTTTGAGCCTGGAATTTTCCAGGCACAGTCTCCTGAGAGACTTTCATCAAAAGCCATTCAGCTCTTTTCAAGTTCTGGACATTTAAAACCAACTGTACTTTTGCCACATGTTTCTATCAGAAATCCTGTGTATGCACCGCTCAATGGCTGTTCAAATGTTATGCATTTCTATAAACACCTCTACATTCATGTGCCAGATTGATATAGCTCCACTGGCAAATTTGCACCAGCTGAAGATCTGGTCCTTTTATTTCATGACTCCTCGTTCTTCCTTATACCAATTTCACTGTGAACCTTGAATTATGCATTTTATGAGCTACCACAACATGCTTATGTCACTAACTGTTTAAATTTGCCCACTCAGTTATGGAAAGTGTTATTAATAGTTTACATCCATCTCTGACATTCCATGATTTAATACACAGGCAACATAGTATTTGTTATTTTGCATTTTATTCATGAGATTTACAAGGCCTAATTAATTTGAAAGTTTTTTTTAAAAAGTAGCTCATAACCATGTCAGAGTTTAGTTCATACTATGATGCTATTAGTCATCCCCTGTCTCAGCGTGAGCTCACCCATTTGGTTGATTGCTTATGTAGGGATAGTTCTATGCTTGGTTTGTTATTTTAAACGGTGTTCTGTATGAATTGTGTATTTTTAAAAATCAATGGTTAAGTACCTAGAGCTTCAGAAGAGGAGTTTCTTTGTATTCGGTAAGTCTAAATATATGATACGTCCAATCAATGAACACCTGGTGTTTAGTTCCTCCCCAGCTCCCCCAGTTTTATTTTCTTGGTGCTTGTATTGTGTTAACTGTTTTTCAGATTTTATTTTATTGTAGGAGTTTGTGCTTGCATCTTAACGAACAGACAGAAAGTCACGCCTAATGGCATGAGGCTGTGTGCTAATGGTAAGGAAACTGAACACTAACACATGTATTCTATGCTTTGATCTCATTCATCTTGGGTCCCAATGAATCTTTGCTCCTCTTTCATGTGCAGATACAAGCCTCTTGAGATAATAGATGCAAAACCTGGCTGCAGAGCAGAAGTTCAGGCAGTAACCACTCAGCAGAAAGAGAGGAAGTTTACTAGTAAATGGGCTCCTGTTGCTGCCAATGGTTGCCTTATGGGAAAATATTTTGATGGCCATTAATGCACTAAAATTTGGCTACATTATATAAATTTGGATATTTTTATTTTCCTCTACTGACAGATTCAGAGTTGCCTGTAATAATTTCTGAATATTCTATATTGATCAGATTCTTGTGTTGTTAACTATATGCAGACGTTGTGTTAATTCACTAGCAACATTGTCAGGGAATGCACCCCAGGAAAAGGAGGTGGTAAATCCTTACATGCCCCTCTGAACAAACACTTTATGGACAATGTTGCAGCCATTTTCTGTGATGCACTGGCTGGGCTCTCTCCCCCACAGACAGGGCTGTTGCCTCATTTGGACTGTCTCCCCCACAGATGGGGCTTGCTAAACAGGTTTCTCCAGGACTGTCCCAGCCCTCAGAGGGGCAGAAAAGTTTAAAGACAGAGACACTCTCTTATTAACAGCATTATATGATAAGTGGGGAGGCCACTCCATCCAGTGTTAAACAGGGCTGTCCTCTTTTTCAGAGGTTAGTTCCCCATCTGGTACTGGGACCAAACCAGATGTGGTTTTGGCCAGTATTGGATGGGGGATACTGCTCTTCCCCCTCCAGGTCTTAAAAAAGGACCCCTCCCCGTGCAGAATGTCTAGTGTTCTGGCAATGTGTGAGTGGCCACCTTAATGTCCGGTTTCAGAGTAGCAGCCATGTTAGTCTGTATCCGCAAAAAGAACAGGAGTACTTGTGGCACCTTAGAGACTAACAAATTTATTTGAGCATAAGCTTTTTTTTTAGCCACTGAAAGCTTATGTTCCAATAAATTTGTTAGTCTTTAAGGTGTCACAAGTACTCCTGTTTTTTATGTCAGGGTTTCCTGCAATAACAGGGAACAGATCTCAATGACCCAGGAGATCCCTTCCAGTCCCATGTCCTTGGCTCCTATGAGGAAGGCAGATGGGACACTGAGGTAAAAACTGTTGGGGAACTCCAAAGGTTGGGGGGGATAAGATAGATAAGCACATAGACCATTGTATTGTTTTAAAAACCCTTTTCTCTCATTACGCTGTGTTCCTACTGCTAACATGAAACTATACTGTGCTTTAAGAAGGCCATTTGGAGTTAATGTATTCACCACTGGTCACAGAACCAGAGGGCAAGAACCGCAGATACTACAGCCAGTCGGACCTGCTGAGTAATCACCATTAGTATACAGGGCGCTGTAGCCCTGGACCTGGTCTGAGGGTGGCAGTATAGTGGGATTCTACCTCAGACTGATGACCAGAAATGTTTTCAGAGATGCAGGTAGCTCTAAACCATGACAACCACAATAAGAACCCCAACCTCACAGTTGCTTCTATTCGCCCCCTCTTATCATACAAGAGCAAGGGGACATTCAAGGACAGCGAAAGGCTGCACTTTTAAAAGGAAAGAATATTTTCACACAAGGCAAAATTCTCCAGTGGAACTCTGCCACAAGGCATCGTTGAGGCCAAGAACTTAATGGGGTTCAGAAAAAGCTAGGAGATTTAAATGGATGAGGAGAACCTTTGGAGTTACAATAGTGAGAATTTAAAAGTCAAACAAGTTCTGGAGGGGATACAACCCTTCATACTTTAGGATATAAACCAACCTCTCTAGCTACTGGGGGAACGGGGGAAAGAGAGAAGGAAACTCTCCTTACAGATAGATTACTCTATAAGTGCCTGCTGGAGCATTTCTTGCACCTTCCTCTGAAGCCTCTGGTACTAACCACAGAGACAACTCACTGAGTTATTACAGCAGGATAGCAATTCCAGTGTAACTAAGTACTTACTCGGGAAAAACTCCTTTTGAAGTCAATGACAGTTTTTCTGAACAAGGCTGGGAGAATCAGGTCCACATGGTTCCTGTTTCTAGCATACTGATTATATCCAAAGGTAAGTCCCACATACAGCCCCACACTCTATTCAGGGGTCTTGTCGCACCTGCAGGGCTGGGAACCATATGGAGTCCACAATTCCAATGTGTGACATGCAGGGGAGGATTGCCTAACTGCCAGGTCAGGTGGTAGCATTTGACACCTTCATGGGTGGCCCTTGAAGGCCGCTTTGTGGTTGTCACATGTTGCGATGAGTTTATTTTATCTGTGACAAGTTAAATCAACTGTATTGGCTTGTGCGCTCCACTTCTAATGCAATAAGGAGTTCTCAGTACAGAGAAAAGCTGCAGTTAGGTTATACAATATGTATGCTCCTCCTGCTGGCTGCATAGTATTTCCAACAGTGAATTTTTCCTCCCTGAGAAGACTGGGATGCTAATGAAAACAACATATGGCAGGCATCAGGACAGGGCTTCCCAGTGTCCATTTAAGAACACATACCTCTGGTTTGGATCCTAAAGTCAGTACAGTTGTGGCAAAAACAATTATTGGAGGAAAACAACATTTTGCTTAAGCAGCAAAGAAAACTTTACACGTGTGCAGTACACCAATAATTCACTGGCTGAGGCCTCCGCCAGTCTGGCTTCCAGCCTTTGCAAAATAAGAAACAGTCTACTGTAAGGGGAATAGGCAGTGGATTTTGGGATAGCTAGTCAGGAGGACTGAAGAGGAGTGTATCTCCCCTTCCTCTTTTAAAAACAGAGGAAGTGCTGCCCCAGCTCTCCCTGGCTCGCCTAAGTAGTACTCTCCCCACAGCTCCCCTCACCCATCCTGATTGGCTGGTGCAATCAGAATTCCTTTGTTTCAAATCTACTTTATCTGCATCACTAACAACAACTGGGACAAAACCGAATGCATCGTGGTTGCCACATGGATTGTGAGCTCACAGGGACAGAGATTCTCTCTCATTTGGTTGTGCAGTGGAGTGCTAACCCTCAGGTTCTCCAAGCACTAATATAATGCAAATTAACACCTACTACTGTCACAGAAGGATGAATTCTGAGCTCCACAAACTAAATGCCTGAGAAGAAAAGAAAGGAAAGAGGCAAAAACTACAGTCCAGATACAAGAATGCCTCAGTAACCAACCTTTGCACCTCAGGCCCATCTCTAAATGTAACCTGCTATTCCCATGTGTCAGTTCTGGGTAACTTCCGTCTGGATGATAGTTGCAGTAAGTAACATCCAGAGCTCAGGAGCCTCTGCATTCTGTTAGCAATATAATCAGCTTCACTTTGTGCAATCATGTACAGCAAGGCAAATAATAAGAGAAAATAGGCCACTGTCTCAGCTGGTACCAGCCCTTAGATCTTTTGTGGCTACGTAAGAATTAAAACCGAATACAATGCTAATGGGCTGCAGAAGCGCCTGTTATTCACTTCTGTTTATGTTTCCATAAAGTGCAAGTGAGTTGGAGGTTTTTTTGGCACCCAGTAAGCTATTGTATTCAAGAGTTAAAGAGACATAGAAACTGGATCGGACCATCTCAACTGTACCTGAAACTACTTGGCAGGAGCAAATACTTTTTATTTCTGGGACTGTCCCTGCCTTGTCAACATACTCTCAGATGGTTTGTTTTCTTTACCTTTTGGCAATTTACCACTATCTTTGCAAAGTCTGTGTCACTTGGTGATTATCGCTAGTACTGTTTGTTTTGTCAAACATCTCCAGCAGTATTTTTCTTACTCTTTGGGAGCTTTGTTATACATCACACTGTAACCAAAATAAACCTTTACTTCATTGTTAAAAAGTGGCACTGGGCACGGTGTATGGGCATGTTGAGGCATCGCTGTTTGGTTCTCTCATTCAGTAGCAGAAATCTCCTTAGGTTACACCATGTTATACCATGTAATTCAGATTCCACCACGTTATAACAACCCCATAAGCCTGATCCTCATCTCCTTTGATGGCTGTTTGGTTACTCAGGATTTATACTAGGGTAGTTGAGAGTCCAGCTTAGCCTCATAAATCTTGTCTACACCTGGGGGCATTTGCAAAAATTCTCTACTCTTCCTAAAACCAGCTCAGCCTCACTCATGCAATGTTGGGAGCCATGCTGCACAAGGGATGCTGGTGGAAGCAGAACCATGGGTGGCATTTTCCAAAGCACTCGAAATTGGTCTAACTTGCCTGCTAAGGCTGAAAGCTTTTGACAATCACGCCTCATATCATTTTGACCTTCTCTGACAATCTGTAGATGACAGGAGGCCTGATTCAACACTGCTTTACTGTGGTTTTACATCAGCGAAGCTCACTAGAAATCAGCGCATTACATGGGCATAAAACTGGAGTAACCTAGCAGTGAATCACTGCAGTGGTCTTTAAAATAGTGGAGGCAACCAGTTGCCTCACCATACTTGCAGCTCTCAAGGTTGTTAAAGCTGGTAAAGCTGAACTTGTGTTAGCAATGGTGGGAAAATTTTGCAACATGTCCGTAGCGTAGAAAAAGGCACCATTTTTCAAGGGCTCCCATGATTGGCTTAACTCTGGTCCCCACTGAAGTGAAGGGACTTTTCACCATTGACTTGAATGGAAGCAGAGTTAGAGAAACACTTCTGAGTGCTTTTGAAAATCCTACCCTTAATTACCAAATCCTTACACATTACCCAATCAGCACTTTTCAAACTTAGTGCAGGAACTGGAGCACTTTAAAGACAAGAGGTTTTGCTGTTGCAGGAACTTATAACTGCTGGTAGCTATGATCATAGGCTCAAAATGTATTGGATTTATTAACAAAATGGCTTCGGTTTCTGTGTGAACAGAGGAGGTGGAGAGCAATCAATTACATTCATCTATCGGATAGAAACAATAAGTACAATAAATCAGTTTACCAACTACACAGCTCTTGGTATTTCTCAGACATCATCCTTTATCAGTTAAATCACTTTTTTGACAATGGCACAGTCTCGGACAGAAATCTGGATGTATGTGTTTAATTGGCTCGTGACTAGTCGGAATGATTCATTCCTCTAGCTAAAATCTTCCATTCTTCCTTCTTTCTTCTGTTAACTCATTGCTTACTAGGCAAATATGTTGACCATAATGGAACCTGAGGTGTTTGAGCAATGCAGGGTGTGGTTTGGAGTAGAGAGGAACGTATCAAGGGTTAATTTAACCTGATCTTGGTAGCTAATAGTAATTCTGTAAACAAGTTCAAAGGCCCTTGCGCAGAAAATCGGTGATCTACAGAAAAGGTCATATCATAAAATATCTAATTGTTAATCTCCTGAGTTGAAGTCATTTATGTGAATTAACAGAAAGAGGAGACGATTCTGTCGTACTATTAATGGAAAAAATTCAAAAATTGTTCATTGGTATATTTGATAATGCCAAAAAATCCTTTAACTTCTATAGCCGCAACCACAAGCTTATTCTCTAAGGGCTGATCCAAAGCCCAGTGAAGTCCCTGGAAAGACTCCCATGACTTTCTTCTCACTTGCGTGTAAGTCAGGAAAACTGCATTGACATCCACAGAAATACACCAGCGTAAACTCGTGTGAAAGTCCCCAGAAGTACATTCACACCTCTTTAGTTTTGGCCACTTGACTTCAACTTATTCTCCAGCCTCACATCTTTCTGATGGGTTGTTCTCAAGTCTGTAAACTATTGTGTGGTTGCAGAGGACCCTTAACATCCCAGATGAAGAGCTCCATCGGTGTTACACAAGTCCCTTACTCAGTGAAAATAGTTACCTCATCACATCTCACATGGAATTTCAGGAAGCAGTAAACACACTAAAATTGACACCAAATTGTTTTTCCACTGCAGAATGTTCTTAAGGGAACAATGTCTATGATAATAAACAGGCAGTAGATCCTTCCATGTTGTAAAATTAATTTTAAATGGAAATTTAAGGAATCTATACAAGCTTCTCTTAGCCTCATATCCAAAATGTTGTGTGTGTCTTAAGAACATAGGTACGCCGGACTAGGTCAAACCAAAGGTCCATCTAGCCCAATATCCTGTCTTCTGACTTTGAATATCTCCATTTACTGAATATTTAGAGCCAGGGGAAAGTAGACTGAACAGGAGCATTCTATACTCTTCCCTCCACCTCACTGAATCTCTTCTACCCATAAGCTTTAGCTCTGTTTAGCTTTCTTTAACTGCTCTGGTATTTAGGTCTCTCTCTCTCTTTTCATAGGAAGCATATTCAAATGGCTTTAAAGGAACTTTCATTCTCTCTCTGCCTCATATGCTAATCCAAATCTCCTTTCATAATTAAAGTTTTACTCTGCAAATGTCTCTAACCTCTGTTTCAAACTGACAAAATCAAATCCAGCTCTTTTCAATAACCAATACTCCTCTCCGGTTGAATGGCAGGTTTAATTAACAGTAACATTTTATTTTAATTGCTAGATTACCACCAAGACAGAAGCCTCAAGGATTATTATGATGCACAGGGAAAATGTTGTCTAAAGAGCATGCTGGATAGCATGGTTTGTTTGTTTATTTTTACGCAAGAGATTAAAAAAAGAAATAGCTTTATCTGATATAATCAGGACTGCTGTTAATGCGGACGTTGAGCCCTCTGAACCCTACTGTATATTTCTCCACACGAGGGCATGATTCGACCCCCCTCCCAGTCCATTAGCCCTCACTATTCTGCATCAGTCACAGGATACATTGATATCAGCTACTCTATTCCTGTATCTGTAGTGCACTCCCATCAGTTGTTATTTTATTGATGTTGATGAGGTTGTGAAAAGAGGTAGAGATAAGAGTGCTTGTTTCAGCAACCAAACCTTAGCTGAAAACTATATCCTGGGTTATGTACCGCCTATGCTGGGAATGATTACCAAGCATATGATTTTACAAAATGGAGGAGTATGCTTATGCCAAGAATAGAGCAGTATTCAAACCTCTCTGAGTCTGTAGCAAATAAAAGAATAGCTTATCAGCGTAGACAGCAATTATATTAATTAAAAGAAATGCGGGCAGTTTCTTGGTACATGTGGACAAAGAATGCTGAGATAGCTCAAATTATGCCAGATTCCCATGACCTGTCTGTTTTTATTACCTTTTTTATGGTTGTTTCCACCCACAGACATGTTATGTCTGTGTAAGTTTGTCTGCTTTTGTATTGTCTGGTCTTGCAGCTTTGATGAGTTATAAAGTTGCATAATTGTATAGGATATCCTGTGAAATGTGCAGCATAAATGTAGCAAGTCATTTTGTATTTTTTGTTTGTTCCTTTATGAAAAAAATCAATAAAAATAATCACAAAAATGTATATTGATGAATTTGATCAAATCAGAATCTGTTATTAGCAGTTGAACTTAATTTCAAATACATTTCTAGTTACGCTAAAAATTAAAATTAATATCTCTGATGGCAAACTGTAAGCTGCATTATGAAAAACATCCTCTTAGCATTCCTAGCACTTCTCCCTGTTATGAAATTCCGGAGTTTCACAATACAACATTCAACACATTTTACAACTTAGGTCAGCCTGGTAAACAGTTATTGACCATTTAGGGGTGTCTGTGTCAATGCCCATTAGCATTTCAAAACCAATTTTTGCATAAGGGATAGAATGGCCATAATTTGCCCATGTCATGTATCCTAAAACTATATACTCTTTATTCCACCAAGGACTTTATTTTTGGTGAATCACTGCTGAGTTCAGCTCTGATCCTGCCAACAGACGTGTGCGTAACTCTGTGTGTGTGTGTGTGTGTGTGTGTGTGTGTGTGTGTGTGTGTGTGTGTGTGTGTGTGTGTGTGTGTGTGTGTGAGAGAGAGAGAGAGACACAGAGTGTGAGAGTGCAAGTGGGAGAGGGAGAGAGAGAGACACACCCCATTTTCAGGAGCGTTTTCTTGGCACTAATTTTAATAAGTTCTATTTAAATCATAAGTCATTAACTGAATGCTCTTCATTCCCTACCTGCCTTTCATTTACACTTTACTCTGATAAATTTAAAACCTATTTGGCCTATTAGGGCCCAGTCCTAACACCATTTCAATGTATTTCTCACACAAAAATGTATCAGAATCAATAGTCCTTGCATACCAGCCCTACTTTAAAAAGCAACAACGAGTCCTGTGGCACCTCATAGACTAACAGATGTATTGGAACATAAGATTTCGTGGGTGAATACCCACTTCGTCAGACTCACGCCCTATTTTAGTTCCTTCCCACATCCCCTCCTTTGTTATAATCTGTCCATGTGTTATGAGTCAGACCCACATTTTATGCAGAATTAATAGCAGACAATTGAATTACATGAAAACACATTACATGAGGGGTTCTGGTGACATCATAAACCCTAAGAGCAAAGATAGAGGAACTTGCCTATTGAGACCTTCCACAACCGCCAGGTCTTTAATAAAAAGAGCAATGATAGAAGACAAGATCACAGCCTGAGGTGGTATAGGTACTAGGCAACCCTTTCAAGGACTAATTACTGCATAGGTTGTATCTTGGCATAGAGGTTGTCATGAAGCCAAACTACTCATCGTATACACTGTTAACATGTCTAAGTGGTAGCCTCCATTTCATTCTGTTTATATAGCTTGGGAAACTGTTCATCATTTCCCTTCTTGAAAATTCTAGGAACATTTTCAACATGAGTTTGCTGGGTTTGGGATTTACTGCACAAGCTCTTTATCTAAACTTTGGCAATCCATGCATACAAGACACAGGGGAGGTTTATATTTGACATCCAAGGGTATATTTCCAAAGTGATGTATGGGATTTCAGCTCTGCCGCTCCGATTAAAACTCATATAAAACATGAGATGAAAATTTGGTGGAGATCACTGAAAATTGCAATCTTTGAAATGCTCCAAAGTTTGAAACTCAGCTTTTCATTTAGTGTTATGGTCCCTTATCCCAAAGCTCTATTAGCATGCTGCTGGTTTCATATTTAATATGCACAATATACTAAACTGTTAAATATTTTAAAGCATTCCTGTGTATGTCCTATAAATATGGACGATAGCCCTATAACCAAATTCCTCTCCCTTTGTCGCCTAATTTGATTATGGCTTCTCTATGTTTTAATGTGTTTTCAAGCAGGCCTTTGACATTTTTAATACCTGTGGAGGAAAAGGTTTTATCATCATCACTTTTGGAGCCTCATTCTTGTTCACCATTTCCCTTTTATTCATTAGCAGCATGAAGATTTGCCATACTGGATGGCAGCTGGCATGTTAGGTAAAGGGTCCAAGAGAATATGTTTGCTTAGATTTTTTTAACTATTTATTTAGGAAGTTTTAACAAGTTGACAAATCCTTGCCATGTAAGTATCAGAAACAAAACAATCATTACAACAGATAGCTTTTGTTTCAAAAGACATTGTACAGGAACATAGTCATCAGATCATTCTATTAAATAGGTTGTTACCATATGGGAGAGCGAGCATCATTACAACAATGTTGTTTCTATTGATTTTATTAAAGTGAGTGAAATCTGATCTAATCTATTTAACAGACCAGCTATGGCTATCAAATGTTAGCATTTAAAAAAATTAAACAGGTGGTGCTGGTGCTGGTTTTTTGAGTACAAGGTAACCAAATATCTAAGTATCTGGTTGTCTTCTGGCTACAAAATGGTGGGTTGATTATTCCAAACCACAACCTACCATGTTGTTTTTAACATTTCTCAATGGCTGGGTCTTTTTCTTTTTCCAGTGATAGGCTGCCAAAAGCCGAGCAGCTAAGAGATTAATAGCTATGGATTGCATCCCGATGCTCTCTAAGGACTCGATAGGTCTACCCTAAATGCATAAATTCTTCTCTTTCACCACAATTTCGCCAACGTTTATCTCCATTCAATCTATACATCGTTTTTAACCTGACTGATGTGCGGTACCATTGAAACGGTATCTTAGAGAAATTGAGAATATCTGTTTTTAAAAGAAGAGTTTCTCAAACAGTTAATCGGAATCCACTTTATCCTTTGCCCCTCTACAAATCTTTGTGCTACTATACTAAACAAAAGCCAGGTGTAAATAGCATGAATACTTACAATACACGTTCCAATCAAATCTGTGCATGGTAATAGGGTTGGCAAGCTATTTACCCTCACTTGGTTGGAACAAAAATCAGTCCCTTCCTAAACAGTGAGACTGGAGATCCTGTAAGAATGATATCTGATATAACTAATTACTTAAAAATTGTTTCCTTCCCAGCATCCTGTTATTTAGACATGGTGATGTACTGATGATTCCTTTCTGATGATGGCTGCAGAGAAGCATGTGGTTGGTGTCTTGTTCGGAGATTTTATTTTTCATTGTCTACCTTTTTCATTTAATTCCAGGAAAAACAATTACCTTCCTTTAGCATTTTTAATATCCTTTTTGCAAGACACTCATTTTCTCTATGTACCTCTTCTTGGAATTTTTCCAGATTTGACTGTCTTTGGGATTCATACAAATTCCTAATTGCAGGGATTTCCTTTTGTCTGTCAATCACCTTTAAAAACCTGGCTATCCTTTATTATTTCCTCTTTCATTCTCATTGTTTCATCTATAATAAGCAACATTAAATCCAGGGAGCAATTTTTTAAGTCCTGTTCCAATTGCTGTTTGAAAATCTTTCCAGCTGAAAGTTGGATTTTTCTGGAGCCTTCTTCCCTTAGAGAATTTTGTTCTCGCTAATGTCATAACAAGGTGACATGGTGCCAGTTCAGTCTAATTTTACTTGTTCGGGGTCAGGAGAGGGGGATTTTCTAAATGGCTGTAATGTTCATTTAACATTTCTTTCAGAGATTCTGTCCTAAGCAATTTAGTGGAAGCTGTATGAGGTTCCATTGTACTATTTCCCTCCTCCCAGGAAAATGAGAAGACTGTGGCTTAGTTCTCAGTCGGCAGTAAAAGAAAAGCTCATATATAGTTCCAAAAGTAGATTCATGGTTAGAAACAATATGCTAAGGTCCTTTTGAAATATGCATCACTGAGCTGCAGCAGCTTTTAGGGGATCTGTTTTTTCCTTCATCATCATCCTTTTAACTCCCATTAATATCTGTAGCAGCTCAGTGCATACATTGATAGAAGACCAGACTCCTTGCTGCATACCATTAAGAAGAGAAAAGAAGGGATGAATTACTCATTCTTCAAGTTAAGTTTGACCTGAGTTTCATTTACTTGACCTTAGGCAGCAGTACCAGTCTCATGATATCATAGGGCCAACAGAACATTAGAGGACAATGTACCAGGAGATTTCAGCCATTGGTGGCTGCATATCAGTGCAGCAACACCAGGGAAACCACTAACCACCACCAGTGTGGATGGTGTAAACCATTATAACCTGGAAATTTGCACCAGTGTGGTTTACCCTGGCTTGAAACTACTTTAGCGAAGTGTCAATCTACTACAGGTGGTTGGCCTTTTATCCATCTAAATGATATTTCGGTGAAAAATGGGTTATCAAAATGAAAATTTGGAGGAAATTTTTCATTTTCATTGATTTTTTTTTTGGATAAACTGGGCATGAAAAGTCTTTTGGTAAATGTTTTCAGCATTCGGTAAAACTGTTGGGTTTTAAACACCAAAATGTATTACAGAAAACTTTTTTAAAACCAATTTTTTTTTTACCCCAAACTGAAAAAAATCAAAAAATCGCTTTCAAAAGCTATTTTGTGTTTATGTTTTCATGGGAAATTCTGGAAAAAAAATGTCCATGAAAAATAATTGACATTTTCTGACCATCTCCACTGAGTATATTAGGCATTTACATTAGTACAGAAATACAAGTGATGGGCCACTGATTGCTGAAATTGGCCTAATCCCTAGTATCAGTAAGACCTTAGTACAAGAAGAGATATTAATTAATGTCATTTCCTTCAAGCATCATTTTACAGCATCAGAGTGAGGGGCTGGAATTTTTAAGAACAGGCTAAACTTAAAAAAAAACAAAAAAACAAAGCCCATGTCCTCTAATTTTGTGCACATGGTTTTATACACACACAGTTCTTTACACATTATATTTTACATGAATGAGTGAGAGAATCTGCATATGCAGTATTAGTGTGGGCAAATCTTCTCCAGATGCCATGTGTAGCATGATTGTAGAATCAAAGATCTTGAATGAAATATATATGGTGCCTTGTGGATATGAATGTATGTCTTATGATCTCTCATGGATAGCTTTGTTATTTATTCATATGCACACTTATGCTATAATTCTGTTTTTCAAAACTATTTCTTATGGTAATGATTGTTTAAAATTTTCAAAATATAAGAAATAATATAAGGCGAGAGAAAAGGTAGAAAACTAAGGAAGACAAAATAAAGAAAATCCTTCATCTCAGATACCTGGAAACTTAATATACACCACTGGCAACCATCTTCTTTGTGTTTCTGTAGTCATATTATTTGCTTTTTATATTGCAGTAGCACCTAGTGGCCTCAAACAAGACCCATAACGATAATCATTGTACAAACAGGTAGTAAGTTACAGTCCCTGCCCGAAACTAAAGCCCGGTCACATCCTGCCTCAGAGCGGGGGTATGGACTAGATGGCCACTTGAGGTCCTTTTCAGCCCTACGTGTCTACATGCTTAAGGGGACTACTCGGAGTGTGTAAAGTTAATTGCCAGGATGTGTAAAGTTAAGCCTATTCATAACTCTTTGCAAGAGCAGGACCTTGACGAAAAGATGCAGCAGGTGGGTGACACAAATATCAAGCTGAGTAGAGGAGAACAGAATGTCGTGTTTTAGTATAGACTAGCTGTGTGCCGCAGTCATAGGTGTATTAAGCCTGTCAAAAGCAGTAGTTGTAATAATCAAAGTAAATTGCAACTCCCACCTGGCTACTCATTATCACAGGACAATTGTCTGTGGGAGTCACAACCAGAGTGAGTTTTAAGGCAGGATTAGAGGGAGGCTATGGTAATGACCTCAAGTTTAACTCTAAACCTGAGCATTGCTGGAAAAGATGCAAATTCTTTAGTAAAGGCCAAACTTAAAAGGGCTCTTGAAGAATATTGGCCAAGAGCGACTCTGCTGCCGCACTGATATCCAGGTGCAAATCAGGGCGGAAACTGGTCTTGTAACTGGACTTTGGTTCAGTAATACCTCTGAAGGAGTCATTGTGCTTTGAAACACAATAGAAAAAGGGAGCTTTTTATCTCAGCCGGCTGAAATGATAAGTGTGCTCAGATATTCTAACCAGTAAGCTTCAGATTCAGCCAGATGGCCTGGGAGGGCAAATCTTCAAGGGATGAATTATTTATTTTGGGCACACAAACTTTATCTCCTAAGGGTCATCAAACTTTTAAACAGAACTGACAATGTCTGCTGCACATATGAATGCTATTAATCCTCTCGTCGGTGACAGCCAATATTTCTTTCAAACTTGATGTGTGTGGTAGGACAACAAACAAAACAAAAAACTCATTTACGGAAAAATACAGCTGAAGAGCATCTGTTTGTCTTACGTCAGTTGTTCTGCCCAATTACTTGCAAAAACTTAGGGTGGAAACCTTAGACAGAATGGTAGTCTGTCAAGTAAGCATAAATATTTAATATATGCATAATGTTTAATAGGGCTATAGTTAACAATTGACTTAAATGACATTGCTCACATGCTTAAACTTAAGTATGTGTGTAAGCATTTTACAGGATTGGGTCCTACATTTGAATTCCCCTATTTTTAAATTAAATATGGCTCAGAACTGGAATACCATATCTGAATCCATTCAGAGTTTGGACCTGGGTTAAGATATGAATTCCATGGCTGGGGTCTATTTCTTATTTAATCATTGTTGATTCCATGGGTGTTGTTCCCAATGAGCATGCACTGAGAACATGATTTGCCTCTATGAACCTGAATTTCTGCCTCCTTGTACAGACATCCACACCTGTGCAAAAACACTGCCATTCTCACTGAGTAGCACTGGGAAGGATTTATCATGCAGAGCCATATTTCTTCTCAAGCTGCCATTTGCTCCAGTGTGGGGAGGGAGGGAAGGTTAAGTAAATTGCTTCAGCCTGTTTTCTTAGTGACGCTTGCTCCTCACCATGTCTACTCCTGGTGAGCTCCTTTTGCCAGCCTACAGGGAGACAGAAATCCCACTCGCCAAAGACTTGTTCATGTAGGAAAGTACCATGTAGGTAGCCTCAGCTTCCCCTGGATCTCGAGACGATCTGTAGCCCTGATACATCCTTAGGGCTACAGAGGGCTGGAGTAGGAAGCTTACTTCCCTCTACTCCACTGCATAGATGTGTTAGATTTAATCAAAATGTAGCTCTTAAAGTACATTTTCTTCATGTATACACACACAGGGCCACGAAACTCAAACAGAAAACATAAGCTGCATACGTGTTACACGCTCAATGCATTACAGCCACGTTTAAAAAATAAGGAAGTGATGTGGTGCCAAATACCACTGCCTTTGTGAGCACAGAATGAAGCAATCCCTAGCTTTCATATTTTTGATGCAGGGATAATTTTTTTAAAATGTAAGGTCACAGCCAAACTGGAAAGAAAAACCCTTGGAAAAAGAAATGTAATAAAACTCTACATTTGAAAATGTGTGTGTACTTACAAATCATTTCTGAATATTTATTTTATTTCACAACTGGAAAAGCCCAATCTGGAGAAAAAGTATGACTTTTTAATCTGTACCATAAGATTTGCTCATTGCCGTGATGCTTTCCAGCATTTTGCTCTTCCTTAATGTGTCCCCCGCATTTTAGCCCTGCAATTCTTCCCAGTCTTTTATACGCATGCTGTGGTCTCCCCCTTTATTCATTTACATAAATAGACCTTCTCTTTAACAGTCCCTATTGGTAGGGGTCAGCCTTGGAGTAGCCACTTGGGGGTGGCTACTCAAAAACCTGAAAACCAGGAGTTGGAACAAAACTGGAATTCAAGTCATTGGAATAAGAACTAAATATTTGTATTATTATTATTCTAAAAATGCCTAGATGCCCCAACTGAGATCGAAGGGCCATTTTGCTAGGTGCTGTACAAAACACATTATAAGATAGTTTCTGCCCTAAACATCTTAAAATCTTAGTAGACAAGAGATTTGGGCCAGGGGGAAGAGTGTGAAGAACAGAGGCCCAGAGAGGTGAAGTAAATTGCTCAAGGTCACAGACAAGGTCAGTAGCAGGCACACAAATAGAATCCAGGTCTCCTGAGTCCCAGTCCAATGCCCTACCCTCTGGATCATGCTGCCTCGCCAATGTACCACTAAGTGCTTATTATTTAGAGGCATGACCCTTTCTTCCCTCTTGTAATTTCTGTTAATGGATGGATCCAAATCACGAAGGCTCATATATGCCTATATTTCATACTATATCATATGCTCACTTATCCCGTAGCACACATGTTCCTGAGATATGGTCTGTTTATTCCATGAGATCCCCACAGTGTTTGTTTTTTTTAAATCAAACTCTTGACATGCTGCCCCTACCTATCCCAACACTATATAGAGAATTCTATTGGCTTCTGGATGTTTCTAGCTCTGAAATCATGTTTATTCTTTCTTGGTGATAACTCAGTGATCCCTACACAATCATCTGTTTATTGTCTGTGTCACACATACTGTGGTAACCATGTTAGCAGAGAGTACATTACTTAATAGGCACAGTTATGGATCAGACTTATAAGTCAGTTGGGAAGTTGGGGATAGGATGTTGTTAACCTAAAAAGGTACAAATAGAGGAGCTGTAGGTGGTCAATATCCACAGGAAACAGGAAATTCTGAGTACATACTACAGAGATGTCCAGAAATTTCAAAGTTCAGGGATCCAATCTTAACATCCTTTAAGATATTGTGCGATGCACCATGCTGAGAACACCTAATTACGCCTCCTTAATGATAGTTCTGAACTTTCACAAATTGCACAAAATACACAACATGTATTTCTTTGGAGCTAAACTTAGCTTTGAAACAAATCATACTGAGACATTGGAAAGAAACCAGTCTACCTACCATATAAATATAATGAGTGGCTACACTATTTAACCACCCCTGCAGATTACTGCTGAAAATGTCAAGTGACTAAATCCTTGCAAGAGAGAGATAAAATGTGCACTGGAAAATAAAGCTATTTAAACTTGGAGGGGAAATGCAAGACAGAGAGAGGAAAATACCTTTCAGATAACAGAACTAATAGAAACCTAAATAAAAATATTTTACCTATGTATTATGGCATTCTTTACCATAGCATGTGAGCACCTCCCAAGCATTTATGGATTAATTGTCATGTGTTGTTAACCATATTTCATACATGGAGAACTGAGGCTGAGAGATTAAATGTCTTGCTTAAGATCACACAGGAAATCAGTGGCAGAACCAGGAACTCAACCAAAATCTCCTGAATCCTAAACAGGCACTTTGGCCACAAGACCATCTGAGTGAAAGTTTCTCATCTGTTCTGTAATAACCATTGTAAATCTGTGGTGGTCACCAGCCAGGATACAAATTAGACATGATGTCTTGTTTGTCCCATCAGGTCATCACTTAATTATGTTCCCAGCTCTAGAAGAGGAACTTCCGATGTACTCTGTAGAGTATTCTTATATGGGTTGTTACCCATTAATGGCAGCAGATGTTGAACATCTGGGTTCTTCTGATAATCTGCTATAGATGCAGTAGTCTACATTTGTCACAGTTTAGATGTTGACAACTGAATACAGTTATTCATAGAGTCTAAAGCCAGAAGGGACCACTGTAATCATCTAGTCTGATCCTCCTGCATAACACAGGACATAGAACTTCCCCAAAATAATAATTCCTGTTTGAACTAGAGCAGATTTGAGAAAAAAATATCCAACCTTGATTTAAAATTTGTCAGCACTGGAGAATCCACCCTAACCCTTTGTAAGTGGTTCCAGTTGTTGTTGTTAACCTTAACTGCTCAAAATTTACACCTTATCTCCAGTCTGAATTTGTCTAGCTATCATTGGGTCTTACCATTAATACTCTAGCTTTGTCAACGCCTTACAATTTTCAGCTCCAAACCTGAACTAAAATATTGTATTTGAATGATCCTACAAATGTTAGTGAAGCTTGGATTCAGATTTAGATCCAAGCTCTGCAACACGCCTGTATCTCCACCACAGATTGGCCTGTGAGGTTTAGTCAAACACCCATGAAGCTATAGAGAAGCTCAGGTCTGGAGATGATCTTTGCAGTTCAGGCCTTTTTTAGTCAGGAAAGATGATTTCTAAAGTGAGTTTGCGATTTGTTTGGTTTGACAGCCAGATTTGCTGACCGCTCACCTAACCAATAGAGGAGAAGAGGTACTTCATAGAAGCATAGAAGATTAGGGTTGGACAGGGCTGCCTGGGGGGGCGGGGAGGGCAAGTGGGGCAATTTGCCCCAGGCCCCGCAAGGGCCCTCACGAGAATATAGTATTCTACAATATTGTAATTTTTTTTTATGGAATGGGCCCCTGAAATTGCTTTGCTCCAGGCCCCCTGAATCCTCTGGGCAGCCCTGGGGTTGGAAGAGACCTCAGGAGGTCATCTAGTCCAACCCCCCTGCTCAAAGCAGGACCAACATCAACTAAATCATCCCAGCCAGGGCTTTGTCAAGCAAGGTCTTAAAAACCTCTAAGAATGGAGATTCCACTGCCTCCCTAGGTAACCCATTCCAGTGCTTCACCACCTTCCTAGTTCTTCTGAGCACAGCTCTCCTCCCCTCCTCAAAACAACAACAATGTTCATCTTACACCTAGCGGTGTATCAGTCCCCTATTAACTTCAATGTGGTGCCAAAGTATTGCTCACCTCAGCTTTAGCATACTTGTCATTATTTCTCAACCTGTAGAATAATATTCTGTTAGCCAGAAATTTTAGATTGAAATCTATCTTTTACAGATTAGCAGCCAAATTCTGTGCTCAGACACTCTGATGCAAATCCAGAGTAATACCATTGACTCTTTTGGGAGTTGCGCCGGATAAATTCCAGTATTTCTGTGAGAAGGAGTTGTTCCCAGTTGTCTAGTTTGTGAAATGCCATAGAAAAGAAAATGATAAACACAAACACGTACTGTTTCTAAGTGGGTAGCAACCTTTAAAAAGGAAATAATTTAATTACATTCCTAGTTGAGCTGCTAAAGTTTAAATCATTAGCATGAGTTAAATTAGTCATTGATCTTATTAAGAAGGCAAACATCCTGCAGGTCACAGTGGAACTATTTGAAATTTTCCTAACAAACCCCTTCAGCGTATATTATTTCTATTGATTTGCCAAAGGCACTAAACTAACACAGACTTACAATAAAGTGTTGAGGAAGTTCTGAAGGTTTGTAAAAAGTGTCATTAAACCAATATTGTGAGCCCTGAACATTCAAAAATCATTAATCAGACCCTCAAAATCATTAGTTTGACTTAAAAATTATGAGAGTTAATATTTATTAAAAATAATAAATGGTGGCAGTATTCTGGTATTTGAAGCTTTAGGGGGTCATGCTTTCAAGCTTTTCTCCATCATTATGAAGGCTAGAAATTTACTTTAAAAAAAAAGTGAGCTCCTTATATCACCACCTGACTCCAGAAGCTGGGGCTTAAGAAAAACACCAAGCATCATGAGCCTGACAATAAAACTGGAGCTGGAGACTGTAAGATTGGAGAACTAATCTAGAAATATAGTAACAGAAGCTGCTATAAAGTGATGAAAGCACTACTGAAGCCAATGGAACTAATATACCGCTTTACATTCAACGACGGTTCTGGCCCACTGGGTCTAATTCACTCTATGGTCTCCACCGATTTGGCACAAGGTCTCCAGCCATGGGAAGTCCATCCAGAGGGGTATAGTGCTGGAGCAAGATGCCCACCATAACAAAAGGGCTCACAGCCAGCCAAAAGTCAGTGGTGCTGGCCGGGGCAGAAGACTGGACATGGCTACAGAGAGTTGTACTGACTGAGCACAGATGCTCTTGAGCAGCTTCTGCCACTGGGCCACCGCCCCCTATTGGAACCTCTGTGGATAGGCAGGGGTGAAATTACTGCCAACCCTCCCCTGGGGGCTGGGTTCATCAGCTCCCCTTGATACACTTGCATATACCTGTGTCAGCAGGAGTGAATGGAGCCAATGAATTGATTTGCTTCTCAGTTTAGTTCTGCATCTTAATAAAAATTAAAATCTCTAATAGCATGCAAGTAAGAGGCCATTGTCCTTAGTGATCTATGCTGATTGGCCAAGGCACCTAAGGGAGTTATGTGCCCAACTCAGCCTTAAAGTTAATGAGTACTGGGATCCTAACTCCTACAGGTGACTTTGAAATTCCCATCCTCAGGCCCCTGCCACATAAAAACTCTTCAAGGGGAACCTTGCTCAGACAACTCTTTGCACTTGGATGAGCTGCTTTTGTGCCATATGTACCTTGCTCCATAGGACCATGGTGAGCCATCAGAGCTAGAAATCCTGTCATGGCAAATGGGCAGAGCCTGACAGTCTGCAAGAAAACAGCAGAAAACCATGGGTGAAATCCTGGCTTACTGAAGTCCATGGCAATCTCTCATTGATTTGAGTGGGACCAGGATTGCAGCCCTAGAATCTTGGGACATCCAATATCTATCTCAGGAGGCTTCAGCTTTCTTCCTCTAGCAATGGGACCAATGCTAATTTCCTTAACCAATTACCAATGTCTGGCCCTGTTCGGGCTTCATACTCTTGTCCCTTCTGACCATGCATAGAAGGCGAAGAAGTGGAATTATTGCTGAACCACTACACTGTGTTATGTAATAGAGCAAAGAGCAAACCACAAATAAAGCAAACTAAAAAATACCGAGACAGGAAACAAGATACCACATATATTTGGGAATTTTAGCAGTTGTGCAAATGTTGAATATGTGGTAACAACAGAAGGAATAAAACTTTAGATCAGGGGGGCTCTTTGGAAAGCAAGAATTCTGGTTTACAATTTTTTTCCCCTGAGGTTTTGGAATTTGTTTTCATTCTACATTGAAAGGAAACCAAGATCTTTTGAATTTTTTTGCAGAAATAAAAAAAAACAGAGAAAGACCCACCCGAGAATATTCCAAGTGTTAGGGCACTCACAGAGGATTTCAGATCCTAGGTTCAAGTCATTGAGCCAAATCAGACAGAGCAGGGCCTTAAACCCAGCTCGCCTACATCACAGGTGTACATCCCTAACCCCTGTGCTATTGACTGCTTTGGCAAGGCTCTGTCTTTATCTGATTTTGACCAGAAATTCTATTCTGGATCTGAGGGACCTTTCCAACTGAAATATTGTTCTAGTGAAAAAACATTTTGTTAAAAAATTTCCTTACCAGCTCTACTTCAGGTTCCATTTTCACTGAGCTGATGGCCAAATGTAAAAGCTGTAAATAGACCCTAGTTTCTACCATTGCTGTACTACTGCTGGCCTTGTTTAAATAAAATTAAGGACACCCAGAAGATAATTGCAATCCACAACTCTCCTAAATTAAGTGAAACTATTATAAAGAAATAGTTGACCTTAATGCTTTTTACCAGGAAAATTTTCAGAGGGAAAAAAATCAATCTTCTAGGGAACTGCAGCAGGTTTGCAAAAATATTTGGGCCATCGAGAGTGTCACCTGAAAAAGAAAAGTTGCAGCGTCACTGATAGAAATGGCCACAGAGCCACTAGTGTCAAATCTAGGCATAAATGTCCCTCAAACTCAGGCATGTTCAAGTGGCATTTTGGTTCAGCCCCATCCCTGGTAGTAAGTCCTTGTCCCTTTCACAATACATGAACAGGAAATAAAGAAATGAGATCAAAATCTAAAGCCTTTCCATCCTATCACAGAAAGCAAGAGAGACAAGTCTACATCCCGGATGTCTGAGTTAGGCCCATGCTCCAGACATAATTTTGTACAGTTAACCTTTTTTACAGCAAATTGGAATATCAACTGCAAACATCACTGAAGAAATGTGACTTCACCTTTTTCCTTGAAACCAAATTCTCCACACAGCTCGGAGATTCTTGATTTCCCTATTTTTTACAGCCATCCCCACACAGCCTAGAAGCTGGAAGGTGCTGATATAACTGAAGAACTGCTACTGAATTAGCATTGACTCCTCTCAGCGCTAACATTTCTCTCATTGTCTTAAAGTCTTTGTGAAAAGGACAGTACTTTTTAACATTTAGCTTCTGTTGATTTCAGTGCAAGTTGCATCAGCCCTTAAAAATTTTATATCAACTTCCTTTTAACACTGGGATGAATCTTGACAATCAGGTCAGAAAAAGTGTCTGGGAATTGGTGCTGGACTCAGAATTGTCTGTGATAGGACCCTGCTAAGAATGAGGGTTTGGTGCTAAATGAGAGCTTGTTTGGTTTCACTGCCACATCCCATTAAAAGAGTCTAATTTTTAAATCTGAAGGCTAAAACAATATGCTAGCTGTGAAGGTGACAAGAATGAACCCACAACTGAGATGTCTGCCTTTTGCTTGAGTGTTTCATTTATTTTCTCAGGCACCATGACTAATTATGTTAATAAAAATTATAAAATGTTGCCAGGAGACATTAGAATGTCAGTAAACTACCAGGGGAAAACTCAGATGACTTACTAGGAAAAGGAGTAAACAGCTGTGGTTTAACATCTGTAATACAGACCCTCATGCTGTGTGAAGGAGCAAATGACCAGAATAAAAATTGTCTATGGCTTTTCTCGGCAAGCACAGATTACATTCAGAGGTGAGACAGGACAGTTTTGCAGTTGAGGCAGTGGATTGGGAACCCTGAGTTCAATGGCACAGCTCCCTTCCCGGCACAGACTGTCTGAGTGACCTTGGGAAAATCATTTAGTTTCTCTGTGCCTTTGTTCCTTATATGTAAATTGAGGATAATAATACTACCCTACCTCACAGGATAAATATCTGGGAGGTGTCAGACACTATGGCGATGGAGGCAATATAAGTATACAGATGAGGAAAAGTTAAGAAGCTGAGTGCAAAATTGCACAAATCCATCAAGTGGGCACTGGACACCACTGCCTTCAAAGTCTGTTAATACCGCTAGTGAGCCTGACTGAGTTAGGCCATTCAAGTAACACAAGATGTTCCTTTCACCCACAGACAGAGAACATTGCACAACCTTGAGAACTTAAAACCTATTCATAGATCACCCACACGGAACACAATGTGTTGGCTATTCGACTACCATGGCAGCCTCCAGGGATATGGGATTTTTGCAGGTATCTGTCTCTTTCCAAAATAAAATTAAGTATAATTTTATTTTTTAAAAAGCTTCCTTTCACTGTATCTGCAAGGTAAGTTACATTTCAGCAGCTGTGCAATAACTTTGTACTTACTGGAGTAAACAGAAAAGGGTCCTGATTTTAAAGCTGGTCAAACCTCTTAAGGATTTGGACGATATTTTTGAACTTGCCATCAAAGCTTTATATTTGGATTCTGATTTGCTTTTGATACAAGAGCCGGCTGGGCCTGCAGCTGTACTCTGAACTTTCCCTGCCTGTTAGGAGAAAAAAATTAAACAGAACAGCTGAGGTTCTAAAGCAACCTGACTTCAGAGGAAGGGTTTTTAAACATTTTTAGTCTTAAATTACAGAAATTCATTAATCTTTACATCTGTTTGTCTCCCACATATTCCCCGGGTTCATCTCTTCCTCTTCTCCTTCTCTCTTTTAGGCTGGCTCTTCTTTCTCAAAGTTATTTCCATTAAACTATATTTTGGCATTTTTGTTGAATACTTCTTGCTTTCAGGAGACTTGAATTAAGGGTTTGATCTGGCTCCCACTGAAATCAATGAGAGTTTTGCAACTGGCTTTAGAGCAATCTGGAAAAAAAAAAGCCACTGCCAGCTTCAATAACAAGGGGAACCTAGAGAAATGCCAAATGCAGATATGAGGGAGAAAAGGGAAAACTAATACCCGTGTTCTGCGTGTGTCCAAAACTAGGAACATTCTGAAGGACGAATACATCAGAATACTTCTCCAAAAATCCCCTTTTCTAAGTACGTATTATTTATTAACCTTCCCACGTCAAATTACTACAGAGTGCAATAATGATCATACTCCACAAAGAGAGAAATGTCCTTTTAACCTAAGATGTCCTTTTCAATAAAATTAATTTGAATTGTCCTTTAAAAACAACCGAAACCATCAAATGCATCTCAGAATCTGCAGAGAATACTGATGTAACTGAATCCGTCCAACAGAATCCATCCCTTGTATGTATTTCTCCAAGGGAATTAATTACTATTTACATCCACGCAAGCCATTTGGTTGAGTGTATTTTGGTATAACAGGTACTCATTCAGTAGAATTAGAGGAACGAATCCTGCAATGCATTTGAATGTTTTATTGGAAAATGGACCACATCCTCATCTGGAGTAAATTGGAGTAGTGCCATTGACTTCAGTGCAACTGTGAATGCAGCTGCTGATGAAAAGAGAGCCAGTTATCATCATCATCTTAACATCTCATCTTGATGCTTTATTATGTGAAGACTAGAAGCAACGTCATGTAATGTGTAATAGGCATGCATGGAGCAAGCACAAAAGTTTGGGAGCTGTTAACAAGGGATAGGTTTTGTGAACTATTTGACCTACTCATGCTCTAGCTGTTTTCTGAATTCTCTCATTAGATGCAGCATCCCCACTCAGCAGAGTTATATTCATGCAATGTCACCAACCATCCCTCTCTTTTTAGGAAGGCTATCTGGCCAAAGCAGGGGTCAGCAGCAAGGCCTCCATGGGTATTCATGGTCTGAAGGACAGCATAGAAGAGTGAGTTGGAATGTTTGGTATCTTTCTCTTTATTCTGCTGCAAATAAACTAGTCTGGGACCTGCAAGGAGATCGGAATGAATTTATTTTTAAAATGTCAAAAGGACTGAGAGCATAATTAGTCCCTTTTATTTTAATTAAACAAATGTGTAACAACATTCGTCAATTGAGACAAGCTTAGATTACACTTTTCTGCAAGTAATTAGATTATATCTCAAACATAGTACTAACTACTTTTTAATTAAAAAAAATTTTTAAAGTCCATCCAAACTGAAAATTTATACCAGACATCAACCTGGAGCAATCTGAAATGGCCAGTAAATGGGTCTTTCTAAATAGGATGTTTGACTAGAAGATCCAGTTCAACCTTCATTAAAGATTTTCAGCTAAAGACACTGTAATTATTAATACAATATGATCTTCTAAATGCATCTGCAAAGGAAGACCTGGCAACTTAGAAAACTTATTTTGATTTAATCAGTTAGAAAAGATGATAAAGAAAATAGTAAAATTTAGAGTAGAAGATACAACATTTTGGGTCACTGCCTCAACTGGTGAAAACTGGAATAGCACCACTGAAGCCAATGGACCTGCACTGATTTACAGAAGCTGAGGTTCTGACCCATTTTTGCTCAGTACAGGATAAGGATGTATAAAACCTCAATGTGCGTGTGACTCACTAGTGCTGTTGAATCACATATGTAATATTCAGCATCAAATGTCACATGGGACAACACAGGCTTTGAACCCAACAACATAACATTTTCAAATCATGCTTTCACGTGAAGGTCGAGGAAAATATACAGTCCTGTACATTTCACTTTGACTCATCTATCCCTACTGACTCATTACAGTTTGTGACATAATGCAGCTGGCAATTACCCAAAGCTGTAGTGAAACTAACCAAGAAAATCACCATGAATATTTCTGTACTGGAATGATGAATTTTCTTAACGAATATCTTAAGCTTCCCTGACATTTGCAATACTTGCTCCTAAAGTGGAGAGAAATTTAAAAGACAAGTCTAGGACGCTGAAGATTTCTGACATCATTTGAGCTATCATACTTAGCAAAACAATTTGATTAAATCCATTTAAAATTAATGCGAATAGTTACCCTTTGTGGGTTGGTTCTATTAAGTTTGGAGTTAATTCAAGTTACTAATTCAGATCATCTATTGCTTCCTGTTCTGTTTGCAATGCCTTTCAAGTTTTATTTCTTTATCTGCTAATTAATTATCATCCTAAGTGCTTGTTGGCTTCCCTTTAGATCAAGGTCTTCTGTCACTATATTTGATTGTTCTTTCCAAAAGCAGCAAAGGTGGCACTCTTTGGTTCTGTTGGATTAAATGGCTCCTGTGAGCATCTCAGTTTGGATTTTTTCCCCATTGTTCTCTTTGGTATTCCAAGAGGAATGAAAGCCAAATTTAAAATACCTAAGAAAATAGATGATATCCTGGCTTCAGCAGCAGTCAATAAGTTTATGGTGCAGAGGAAGTGGGGAAAAGATCTACTCAACTCTGTAATGCTGTTACATAAGTGTGGAATATTCCTCTTGGATCCCTGGACTGTTGATATGCTTGTTATCTATCACAGGTGGGTGACATGGAACTGTATACAATGAATTTTGTAGATTTCTCCTCAATTAGGAAAAGGAATTTCTTTAGCAGCTCTGCACAGGTGTAAATGACTGTGTGAGGTGCACAGCCAAGAAAAATCAGGCCCAGGTAAAAGTGGCAAAAGATGCATCAGTCAAGGTGACTGGCCTCCTATCCCCTTTTCTTGGTAGCACTACCATTCACATTCATTTACCTATGGAAGACCCGATGTATATGTAGGTGTTGGAAGGGCATGGGAGACAGATACGCTATGTGCAGAGGAACCTTGTTTACCGGTGGAGAACTCAACCTGGACAATATTACCTTTTCCGAAGCATCCATGCTTCGGAACACCCCTCATCCCCGCTTAAAGGTCAGATCTCTTTGACCTCCACAGGGGTCTGTTCCAGAAACTTTACCACGTGATATTTCACTTGTTGTAAATACAAGTTAAGGCCAAGATTTTCCAACTGGGAGGTTTGAGGTTGGGTGACTAAATCCATAGATGGATATCTAAGTTTTCAGATGCACTTAGCACCCACAACTCCCATTGGTTTTAACTTTAGACATCCAAATTGGAAAATTTTGGCCTCAGGTTTCACTGCTACATCCCATATTTTCCTCTCTCATCTTACTTGAGAGTGGATGTAATGGGGAAAGAAAATGTCTATATATTTGTATAATAAACAATCATCAGCACAAATAACTTTCCCTTAACATGTTTACAAAGATAATTCATATCCAGAACAATCTGCACTTTTTCAAATCAATGCAACTGTTTGCCTTAGCTACTAAATAGTAGTGATAATCATAAGTCTAAATGCTGTGATCTACCCATATAACCCGGAGCTATTATCCTGTTTGTCATAACATATCACTTTAAAATACTGACAGAAACCCTGGGAGCGGGAAAGGTGTTTATGCTTTCTGTGCACTGAGCAAGACCTAAAAAGAAATACCCACAGATTTTTTAAATGTATGCCATGTGAAAAGATATTCATTTCACAGCAGCAGTTATCTAAATGCAAAGAACCTGGCCAATTCAAATCCTATTGGTTGGAGCTAATCTACTGTTACTGCTCTGTAATCTAACACCATTAAATATTGATTGTTGGGACCATATAAAGAAAATTAATACCTCTTAAAATTAATGTGATGGCACTAAGAGGATTTTTTAAAATAAAACAGAACAAAATATTGTGCGTGATTTTCTTTCCATTTTTATTCTCATTAATCCTAACACTGTATTTCGCTCCTGATTCCACTCACAACAGCAGCTGCTTTGATCCTGAAGTTTTATATTCCCCGTTGCTAATGAGCAATGTTGCACTAGGCTACATAGACTTAAAAAGTTTCTAAAGGGTCTTTCTTTTATTATTACTATATTATTTATGGGGTAATTGCTAGGTTGAAAACTTTTCATCAAAATTGTTTTTGATGGAAAATTGGTTGTTTGATATTCAACAAGTGTCTGCTTTCTCCAGAAAATTTTGAACCAAACACCCAAAAACCAAAATATTTCAGCCCAAATCTGAAATATTTCAGTTCAGATATGCTGCCGTGTTGCTTCATGCAAACTGTAGTTCAGTTGCCTAATGTTCCTATTTTCCCCTTTGGGCTAAGTTCCCCAGCCAAACTTCACCTCCTTTGATGCAGTGAAGCCATGGAATTCCCATGATGCACCACCTCCCTCACCAAGAGGGGAGACACTAGTGCATCATGGGAGATGTAGATGAGAATGGACGCATGAGGCATCCAAACTGTAACTTCTAGGAGGCACTGCAGCAGCATCTCTTAAATTCATATTTTGGGTTTTAATTTTTCATCAAAATGTCCAAATTTTCGAACCCTGCTCCTCCCCACTGCACATACACACACACACGTTCCAACCAGTTCTAGTAACTGATCTGATGATCTTCCTCCTACTTTATAGCACTGCATGAATTACATATGTGTAGTGTCACAGTTAAGAGTCTGCACACCACCAGAGCTGAATCATCTCTCCCTGACCCGTCACTACAAGGGTAGGCCTACACAGTTATTTTCTAGCGTTTTGTCCAGTCTGGGCTTAAACATCCAAAAAGCTGAGGCTGCAACCACTTCCTTCCTTTAGGAGACTGTTATGCAGCTAAATACATCAGATACAAAAGAATTTACCATTGATGGTTGGTCTCTCTTCATTCCAACCCTCTCCTGTCACTGCAACTTCTCAGCTGCCCAATCTCACTCCATAATTTTTCCTCTTTCATTTTCTTCTCCGTCCCCTGTCTCCTTTATATTTCCTTCCTCTTCAGATTCCCTTGACCCACCATCCTTCAACCCTGAAATCCCAATCCCAAAAAAGTAACCCTAGAACTACCCTTTTATAATATAAGTAAACCCAATCTATATATAAAGAGAGGTTTTTAAAAGTTCCGACGCTAAGAAACCATGTGCTGCCCCAACCACTTTGCTTGGATGCTGTATCCCTTTTCCCCACCCTCCATCAGTTTCTTGCCTTAAACTAGATTGAAAGATCTTCTGGGAAGAGAATGTATCTATGTGTTTATGCAGCATCTAGTTCAACATGACCCTGATCCTCACTGGAGTCTTAGGATAATACTGTGACTGGTTCTCCATCTGTTGTCAAGGATCTCTCTTTGGTCACTGAGCAAACAGCAAAACAAACACATCAAAATGGCAAATCATACATCATGTGTTACTCCTCCTCTCAGTTGAGGTTAATTTCTTCAGTCATGAAACTCTCATTGCTGTAGCGGTTGCTTGTAAGACACCATAGGAATTTGGCTCATGTGCTAATGTACTAAAGAAGCCAAGGACAATCTGAACAGGTCCAAACAAGTTATGGAAAGCTGTGGAAATTTGTTTACATGCTCGGCATAATTTATTATCTGTTATATTCGGCTCGTGACAGGACTGTGTCTGTGTGCTCTCAAGCTAAAAGAAGGAACAAGGATTGCCAAACGGTGCAAAATAACTCAAGTATCACTGTACAGAGAAGAGTGTTCTGAAGATGAAAGCAACGTGAATAGCCTGCAAGATAAAATTCTTGTAATTTTGGTCTGATAGTGGACATATTGGGTGGGAATAAAATCATAGGCCCAACTCTGTTCCTCTGGAATTCAGTGCAGGTTTTGCTTTTGACATTAATGGGAGCAGGTTCATGTTTTGCATTATAACATATGCAGCCATTCTATGTCATCTTCTGATTGTGATATCAAATCATTATTTGACGTACAAAGGGCAAGGCATTTCTCAGAAATGAAAGGTTAAAAGCTAAAAGCAGGGCATTTCCCTGAGAAATTCAAATCACTAGTTTAAAAAGCTAGTCATTAATTCTATGAATTGTGATTATTATGCTCTCAAATACCAAAAGAGGGTTAACAATGAAATAATCTAAAGCTGTAGTTTTTCTGCTTAGAAAAAAATGGAATGTTATGTTTGCTGCCTGCACTTCTGCTCAGCTTTATCTCTTGAGCCCAGAGGGATTCTAACTGGCAGTAATGACATTTAGAACAACAAGAGAACCCAGAACTATTTGCAGTTTGAACACAGTGCATCTGAATCCAATTGTAAATAAAAGGTCTGGATGAGAAGGGAACTGCTTGTGGTTTGCCCTCCCCAATCTCTCCCAGTGGTTCTTGCCCAGAATGGGTATGTTTTCCTGTTTTCAAAAGTTTGAAAATCTGCTTCAGATTAAAATAATTCCAACAATTTACTCCTTAGAAAAATCAAAGTACAACTTCATATCTTTGCTAATGAATATATTTCATAATCATGGAATATCAACTTTAAATTGTTCAAAATTCAATTGTAATTTTCTTTCGTGGGAAACATGGAATTTTCTGATCTTTCTGCGTTTGCAATATCTTTCTAACTGAACATAACTTAGAAAGTGCGATGATGGCTGCTTGGCTTTGTCATTACACAAAATTATAGGTAAAATCCGACTTCACTGAAACCAATGGCAAGACTCCTAATGACTTCAATGAGGCCAGGATTTCAACATGGAGGCCCACCCTCACACACTGCTCAGTGCCATTGACTGTGTCTGACTCCAAAGCCTCTGAAGTGATTCTCTTAATGACTCCAAGAGCACAAGCATACGATCGTACATTTTATCCCATTCTGTAGGGTCATGCACAGAATGCCTAGGATCAAACCCATAGGAACAAGCTATTCTCCAGCTGATGAGAGATTTGTATGTGTGTACATGTCTAGGAGTGCTGTCTGTATAGGTAGGCTTTTCACAGGGTGCGGAAGGGAAGAGACACTATAATAGCATTAAAATCCTTGGTGACTCAGTTCATATAAAGATCAAAGTTTATATGAAGCTCTTTGGTCTAGATAACGGGCAGGAAACCTTGTGACATAAGGTTGTCTTATAAGATTTTTTCCAAGGATAATTACAAGTTCTTCATAGGACAGTGTTACAAAGGAAACACATGGACACGTTCCTTGATCAAAACGGTTTATAATTTAAATGGCCAAACCCTGCAAAGATTGACACGAGTAACTCTATTCACATGAGTAGTCCTGCAGATTAAGAGGGAGATTTCCAAAGGCACAGATGGAAGTTAGGTCTCTAATTCCTACGGACAGTGCTCTTTGTGCCTTTGAAAACGTTCTCTTTTGTCTTTGCAGAGTGAGACCCCTAGAGAGTCAGGCAGAGGGTACCAGTGTATTTTTCATTTTTCATTCTTGATTGTTTTTATGACGGATAAAAGCCAATACATTTCTGCACACTCTTTTTTAGTAGCATCTGAAACGAACTTAAAATCTGCAGGAAGGTGTGTGTACATATATATATTTCTCTCTGTCTCCATCAGAGGGACTAGCCACAAGATTATCTGAAATTATTCCCGGCATTATTTTTGCATGAACTGTATCCGCTCTCAGGAATCTTTGTCAAATTATCTCTCATTATCATCCATTTTGGAACTAGCTAAACATGAAGCTTTTCAAAGTTTTCTTTTTTCTAGAAACATTTCAGACTGTTGACCTTAGTCCAAAATCTTCCAGCAGTAGAAAGCCATCATGTATTAAAAACACATGCAGATCTATGGTCAATTATGTTTAGAAATGCTGAGAATAACAAACTTTGACATTTCACCAGTAGCCACCAACCCTGCTATAAATATTTATGTATGAAGATAGACACAGAACTCTTGTTTATTGTAAACTAGAAAGCTCAGAATTAAAAAGACTATGTTAATCTGATGCATGTTTATGCAATGTTCATTAGCTTAAGAGCTATATTTGGAATTTGAGAGCCACATTACTTGATAGTTACACAGTTATCAATCAGCTCAACTCATGTCACTGCAGTCACCGTAATCTGGTGGTGTAGCTACAAATGGAAATTTGCATGGGCCCCAACTTATGATGGATGCACAATGTCCACTACCTGAGATCCCACCATCAGAGTGCATGGTTCAAAAAAAAAAAAAAAAGGCTGTTAATAAATATACTTAAGCTTGGCATACACACAGGCTCAGATTTAGATGGGCCTGGGTGCTAATTGGATGGGGCCGTGACCCACCCAAGCCCACGCCTCTGCTGTAGTCTGCCACATGTGCAATTGAGACCCACAGACTTATTTCCAGAGGAAATTAAAGTGTCATCAAGCTGTAGCATGTGTCAATTACTAGGTCATCACAGGAGCTTGTTACTGTAACCCTTGTCCATCTCCATCCTCTGCCTTAACTGTTTGTCACATTCTTATTGCACTGTGGCTAAGATGAGATGAAGATCTTCATGACATGAACCTTATCCTTTTAACGTGCCTTTGTGGGGCACTTAGCACAACTTTGGGGGCTGTATAAATATTCCATACACTAAATAATAGTTATTAAATACTGACAGAAAATACCCACTGAGGATGTCAAGGGAATACATAAAAACAGCAAAGAATCCTGTGGCACCTTATAGACTAACAGACGTTTTGGAGCATGAGCTTTCGTGGGTGAATACATCTGACAAAGTGGGTATTCACCCATGAAAGCTCATGCTCCAAAACGTCTGTTAGTCTAAAAGGTGCCACAGGATTCTTTGCTGCTTTTACAGATCCAGACTAACACGGCTACCCCTCTGATAAGGGAATACATAGAATCAGCAGGCTACCCTGGCTGCTTCCCTTTGCTGGTCTGCAGTGTCCTCTCTTGGGGTTGTACCAGCTGGCTGTGGGATACTCAACAGATGTCAGATTGACCTAGGTCTGAAAGGAGGTTGGCTTCAATGGACTTTGGATGAGGCCCTAAAGATACATCAGTCCTTTTGGCTGACCCATCCCCTCCTCCCCCCATGGGGACAGTAGGCCTCTTTTCCCTACTCTTTCTGTCATGCAAGGAGCGCCAGACCTGTAGAGGTCTCTCCAGCTGAACAGTGCCACTCAGGGCTCTTGACCCATCTGTCTGTGGGATGGAGGATCTCTCATACAGATGGTCCCCTCCCCTGTATAATCAAACCAAATGGTTTGCATCTCCACACCCCATGACACCAGTTCAGTAAATTATCTTAACATCAAATTCTTTGTAATAGTGTAAACAGGTATGTTGTCAGATTTTCAGTTCCTAGAATAGACAAATACTGATGTACATGGGCTTTGTTATTTGCTCTCCCGTCTTATCTGGAAGTTGACAGGATGTACAAGATTCAGAAGTACACTAGGAGAGATAAGGCTGGGAGGCAGCAATGAACAGCTTATCAGTTAACCAAGTAAACATCTAGATAGAATGAAGTTTAGAGATCAACTCTGCTGCTGTTTAATTGCTTCCAGCAACACATTTTCCCTTTTATCTCTAGGATCTTTTCAACAGAGAGATGGTATTGTGCTTTCCCAGATGTATTTTACCATTAGGTATATATGGGTACATGGCAAAGTGAGTGGATTTGGATAATAGTATGTACTGACAGTATCTTCTTGATGATAACTTGATAGGAGACTTTCCTAATGTGGAGAATAAAGGGATGTCAGAGTTCTAATAAAATTAGCAAAGAGTCTTGTGGCACCTTATAGACTAACAGACATATTGGAGCATGAGCTTTCGTGGGCAAATACCCACTTCGTCAGATGCATGTGACGACATGCATCCAATGAAGTGGGTATTCACCCATGAAAGATCACGCTCCAAAACGTCTGTTAGTCTATAAGGTGCCACAGGACTCTCTGCTGCTTTTACAGATCCAGACTAACATGGCTACCCCTCTGATACCTAATAAAACTAGTCATACTATCAGCCATTTTCATCAAGTTTGCAGAAGGTACAAGATTTGGTATTTTACCTGTAACAGTTTGCTATTCTGTGCAACGAGACAATTTTTACAAGTAAAAAACTGCAAAAAACAAACAAATAAAAAAACCCTCTTTCTTTCTTTTAAAAGGCAAAGCAATAGAATTTCTCTGGAAAAAAGTAGCAAAGCAGCATTCTAATCACTTCCCCATTTCCCTCCAGATTTTCTGTATAGATCCAGTCACTCATCCTTGCCCCAGAGACCATCAAACACAGACAACAGCAGCAGTGACAGCTCCATTGGCTCTGCCACCATTAATGGGCTTTAGTTCTGACCTCAAGTAATCACATCTAAGGGTGAGGGGGAAGTTCAGATACTGTGAACACTCAATCCATGGTCTCTTTGATGGGAGTCCCATTGCTAAGGGTAGGAGGAAAGACCAGTCCTGGCCATCTGTGGCAATTTGTTTTGTGTTGTAGACTCCTCTCCAATGTGACATGAATTGAGACCACTAACTTATTTCACAAGAACCACTGAGCCACCATCCAATAAAGACAGTTTTATAACCTGATGTGAAAATGCACAAAAATTTCAGTTCTTGGAGGCAGAGGCCAGAGGAATCAAACCGGTTTCAAACAGCACCAAGCAACAGACTATATTTATGGTGAGTGTTTTAAACATTAGTTTCTCAAATTAAGAAGCAGAAGACCAAACCTGAAATGTTTCAAATACAGTATTAGTAGACAATTTGATATAGGATTTAACCTTTTCTCAGTACCCTTCTCCTATCACCTCATTTTTATATATGTGATTAGGATTTCATCATCCTCACTAACTTCCATTCCAGATAAGAAGTTATGGTCACGCAGATAAAACTTAAAACACATGAAAGGATTTTTTCCATGCACTGCCTAATAACCTGAGGAATTTGAGTTATTAGTTGATTCTTTTCTACTTTTATTATTTCAGTGGCACATGTAATTCTGTAGAGAGATAACACCTTTCAAATCTTTTTAAAGTCACATTAACTTAATAAGAGTTGGCATTATTCATTGCTTTGTTAAAATAAAATCTCTAAGGACTCTAACTCAGTGGTTTGTAACAATGATACCAGGATCAGTTTCCACAGTTCTTGTATGGTGGTGATTGACATTTTAACTCTTGTTCCTAATGACAGAGACCTCATTTTTCACCAGGCACTGTACCCCTGGTTAGCAAAACAATGAATTTGCTACTGGGGGCATAAAGTGGCAAGCCACAATTTCACTACTGCTATTCTATATATACACGCTGTGGAGACACTGCTATGAGGTGGTGAAGCAAAGAGTTAAAAATCAGGATGGGCTGTTCCTGAATATCTTTTTAAAATGTGCTCTTCCTCACTGACTTTCAATCTAATAGCTTGAGACTGTATGATATACCAATACAACCACACCAAAAATTCTTTTGGTAGGGCTTGTTTTAAAACTTCTGACACAATAATCTGCCTGATTCAACTACTCAAGGCATGCAGACGTTTTTCAGAAGAGAACTAAGGGCTGAAAATATGAATTTCTCCTTTATGCCTAAATCCAAGCCCAGGAGAAGTAAGTTAATCATATTGAAAGAGTCAAGGGGCCTCACGTGTGCTTGGGGCTTGACCTTAGTTTCATTGTTTCCCCCCATGTGCTATTCATTACTATATTGATGCACAAGTATTGTCATAAATCTGTGTGCTCTTATTAAATAATTCTATTAGTTAAAGCATTGCATGCATTGCCCAAGGGATGGAGGCCCTGTCTACACTGAGCTTTTAGCAGTTTTAGCCGGAGCTATCTTTCAGCTGTATTCAAGCTAACATGGTTTCCAATACACTTTGGCCAGCCAGTGAATTTAGAGCCAAGCTGTGATGGAATTGTAACACTGTTTAGAAATGCTGTTTTAACTCCTGCATTGCAGAGTTGCACTGAAGTCTGTGCTAACACATCCCAGAGTAAGATAGGGGCCTGTCTCTTGCCACACTGAATGGCAAACACATACTATTAACAATTTCATAGCTGGAACCACTTTCAAATACACTTCCAGTGATAAGGTTCCAACTAAGTCAGGTAACAAGCCAGAAAAGAGTGAGCCAGAGTGTGGTTTAGTGGTTAGACTGAGAATCAGAACCCTGATTTCTGCTGCTCTCTTACCACTGAAGTCCTTTGACATCTTGGGGCAATTTATCCATCTGCAAAACAGGGATCATTTCCTTACTGAGACATGGCCAGCCTCCACTAGTAAATGTTTTGTAAAGCTCTTTGAGTTAAAAAGGTGTCATATAAATGACAACTTTTATTAGCTACAGAACCCACATATCCATTTCTTATGTTAATGTATAGCCATGGCTAGAGAGCTTGTGGTTTAAAATGTTTCTGATTTAATATCATGAAAAAACTTGATAGGGCTCCAATGAACAGTATTCTGAATAGTTTGTTCATCAACACGGTAGCTCTGAGTCATCAACTCCAAAGGGCAGTGAAAGGGGAAAAAAAACAAAACAGGAACAAAATTTTAAAGGGTTTTTTTTTTAAATATGCTATCCCATAGGAAATATGTTTAATTTAAATTACAAAATCCTAGCATCATAAGAAAGAGACCTCCTTTTCAAAAACTCTCCTATTAAGGGTAAAGAATCCTCTAAGAGAAGTGCTCAGAACTGGAATATGCTCCTATAGCTAGAGTGAGCCCCAGGATCTATTTGTACTTTGCCTAGCCCAATGAAGCTGCCATTCTTGGCTCTCCCTCAGGCATGACTACCATAAATATGATTCACATCCATAACTAAACTCTCAGCCTGGAGCTAAGCTTTAGAGATAAATCAATTTTTAAGGTAGAGTGAGCAGCTAAACTATTCCACACTCCCCAGCTGAAGTGAGCTCCTGACTTACATTAAACTTCCACCCAAAAATGAACTCCTCAAGTCTGAAAGAGGCTTGTTACTACCCTGAGCACCTTAGCTAAAGTGAATGCCCCCCAGCTAGAGACCAGCTTTGTAGTCCTTAACCCTACCCCAAACAGGTTCTGCCCAATCATCCCTCTCCAGATGACCCAAAATGGAGCTTCACAGCCAACAGCAAACACCTGTGGCCTCTTTCAAAACTCCATCACCACATTTCCCTAAAACAGAAACACCTGAAGCTCTGTTCCATCAAACAAGCCTCATCCTGCTCATCATCTGTCCTGTTTGCTCTGGCCAGGCATCGTCCCAAAATGCACAGGTGTTCTGAGTCTTCATGCAACACTAAACAACTTGGGAATGAAGCAAGTGCTGAATCCCAGCAGCTCATCAGGCCATTGGAAAGGCATTAGTTTACATTGTAATTTAAGCAGCCAAGCCACAACACAAACCCAAATCCAGGACAGCCAAATGTTACTTTTTGTTAGATCATACCTGGATTTTTAAAGGTGCTGAGCACCTGCAGCTTCCATTAACATCAATTGGGGTGCTCAGCAATTCTGAAATTAGGGCCTTTAGTGATTAGAGTTTGCAAAAGCTTTCTTCCTCTGCTCAGCCTTCTCTCTTTCTTTACTACGCTCTGCAGTGTGGTTTACAGATCTAGTGGTTCTTGTGAGTAAGAGAAGAAATAAACTGAACCTATATCCGTTCTGTTTCTATCCCCAAAACTTAATTAGCAGTAACAGAATTTGAGCAAAGGGAGAATGTTCACTGACTTCTTCAAAACACAATTATAATTACTGAGTAATTCAGTAACTCCTGGCCTAGTCCATGAAAAATGAGACCTGGTATAGTACAGCAGGAACCATGCTCTATGGTGGCATCAGGATGGTAATGAATTACATCAGCAATTCCAGGGCTGTCTGCTTTATTTATACTAAAATCTGGTGATAGAAACAATTATGGTAGATTAACCTTGGCATCACTCCAGTATGAAAACAATATACCAGGGCCAAATTTTGTTCTAAATATAACATATCTGTTACAGTTCCTGGGTTTACATTTATTATGCTTGGAGTGATAAACAGTAATTTGCAGAACATAATAATTACAGTATAACATGTCAACTAGGTTTCTCAAGGTTATGTTATCACTTGGAGGGAGAGTAACTTGAAATATGAAACTTAACTTCCTTTGATCTAAAAAGGCTTGGCTTTGTTTTGATTTGACTCTTTGTATTTGAGGCAATTAGTGCAGCTGGGAAGCTGTAACTCCATGTGTATGTTTAGCACACTTCAGTCTCCTTTTCAGCATTGTTTGTACTTGTGTGTGCTTCCTTAATTCCAGCTCGCTCAAGTGTGTGTTGATTATCAACAGTGGAATCTTCTTGGACCATACAATATTGCTGACCTGCAAATTTTCAATTGAATTACAAATTGCAGAAAACATCCTGCTCACAGAGTCAAAATTGCTCTGGTATATTGGCATGCAGAGAAATACTTAGCAGCCCCAGAAAGACTCAGGCAGAAAACCTGGTCCCACAGAACTCAAAGGGAGTTTTGTCATCAAGTTCAACGGGGCCCTAATATTCACCCCTAATATTGGGAACAACCTAAGAGCATCACAAAGGTGCAACACAACTAACATAAGATGAGACTAACCCTGTGCAGGGATCAGCAGAAACAGTCAAGACTCACTTAGGTCTACACAGAGTTTTTGTACCTGTATAACTATTTGGGTTAGGGTCATGATTCTTTTACCAAATTAGTTATACCCCTAAAACCCCTTGTGTGGCTGGAGTTATACTGGTCTAAAGGCACCGTGTGCTGGTGTAGCCCAGGCCTACGCATTTCGGCGGAGAGGCCTTCAGTCGCGGAGGGTCTTCCAGTGGTATTTCAGCAGAGGGTAATAAACCTTGCCGCCAAAGACAGAAGCATTCGCTGCCGAAATACCACTAAAGACTGTCTGTGACGGAAGGACACTCTGCCGAATTGCTGCCGAAGACCAGGAAACAAAATATAAGGACAAATGGCGTTCCAACAATACTCTGGTCGGGCCACAGGACAAACTCTTCAAAATCGGGACAGTCCTGATTTTATCGGGACATCTGGTCACCCTAAGAATGCCACACTAACCTGAAGTACATGCAGATATATGTTAAACCAGCATAAGCATATGTGTCCCTCAAACTGCATCCCCACTGGGGGGTTACCAGTCAGTTACAGTGGATACATGCTGTGTGCGCAGAGGGCTGGTCTACACTAGTTTTGCCAGCATAGCTATGTCAGCTAGGAGTCTGAAAAATCACACACACGCCCCCAGGGGCACAACTAGGCTGGGAGAACTCCCATTGAAACACAACTATACTGACAGACAAGGGCTTCTCTCAGCATAGCTAACATTGTTTGAGGAGGTGGGAAGGAGTCCTTCTGTCAGCTTATGGTGCATCTATGCTAGGGAGCTCTACCGCATAGTTATTCCACTACAGCTATGCTTGCTAAGGCTCTGTAATGTAGACATGGCTTCTGTCTCTCAAAACAGGGTGTCATAAACAGAGGGTTGAGGGTTAATGCCTCTTTTACCTGTAAAGGGTTAAAAAGTTCACCTAGCCTAGCTGACACCTGACCAGAGAGACCAATGGGGGAACAAGATGTTTCAAAAGGAAGGAGGAAAGTTTTTCCTTTGTTTAGAGTTTCAGTTTCAGCCGGAGTGAAAAAGATCAAGGAACCAGCCTCTTATCAGAGTAGTAAGTTTTAGAAAGGAATAAATAGGTTTATGTTTATTTCTTTGTAACCTGTCTTACACAAATAGAGGTAGAATCAAATTGGGTATTTTTTTGTGTAACTAAATTTGTGCCCAGGGGAACGTCCTCTGTGTTTTGAATCTGTTGTCTGTGAGAGTAGCTGGTATGCTAATCTCTCCCAGAGGGTTTTCTTTTACCTTTCTTTTCTTTAATTAAAAGCCTTTTTCTTAATACCTGATTGATTTTTCCTTATTTTTAGATCCAAGGGGATTGGATCTGGACTCACCAGGGATTGGTGGGAGAAAGGAGGGGGGATGGTTAATTTCTCCTTGTTTTAAGCTCCAAGGGGTTGGATCTGGATTCACCAGGGAATTGGTGAAGGAATCTCTCAAGGCTACCCAGGGAGGGGAAGGTTTTAGGGGGGAAAGGGAGTGATCCAGACACTGAAAATTCTGGATGGTGGCACTGATACCAGATCTAAGCTAGTAATTAAGCTTAGAAGTGTCCATGCAGGTCCCCACATCTGTACCCTAAAGTTCAGAGTGGGGAAGGAACCTTGACACAGGGCCTAAGTGAGACTTAACGGATCCATTAGTCTCAAGTGGCCCCTCTGCACAGAGCACTTGACATCCACAGTCAACACAACTCATGGTGTTGTCATACTATAAGATGGTCTTCAGACCCTTCTCAGACACTGAAACAGAGAGACTGACAAGGGCCTGTCATTCTGAAAGAGGAACCTGAAGGAAAATAGAGCTGTCCAGAATGACTGGAGAGTGACAGCCTAGTGATCTAAACTCTTACAGAACTCAGGAAATGTATAACTCTGTTGTACATGACTCTGAACAACGGTGAAGTGAAAGCCTCTGTTTGGACACCAAAGTCTCATTGCATCAGAGCAACAAAAATGCATGTCAGGAGTTAAGCATCCGTTTACGGTGTTCCTGTGGACTTGTAACGAGGTTGTAAATCATCTCTAATGATTACCTATCCAGCAGAGCATGTGTAGTGAGAAAAAGCTAGCCTGGCAAACACACTTGGTAGCTATTCTAGAAACACTTCAAGACTCTGTGTACACAAATGGTTCTTTCACACGTCTTAACAGATGTTAGTCATTTTCTCTTCATCTGCATTTAATATTCTGCAACATATTTCTTCTCTGCTCACAAAGTGCAGCAGTCATTCCAAAAACCTGGCTTTGCTTGTTCATATTAATACCTCTGGTTCTTTTGTAAATAGGCAGATGTACATCGGCACTCATTCCAAGTATCTGTTTTCCGATCGCTAATTTTAAATTACTTATTAATTTTAAATTACTTATTTTCACTGAGAGACACTCTTACATTGATGCAATTTCACTGCTCTATCAGAGAGTATTTTAATTCATTGCTCTGCTAAAATAAAAGGTACCTAATCCTTTCTGCACCTTTTAAATATTTCAGAATGTTAGCAAAGACTTGGCTCAGGGGTTAGTATTAGCAAACAGGGCACTGATGTTCAGTGGAAAGATGGAGGGTTCCCTACTGCTGCACGATACTGGAAGTGATACTGCACTGCACTGTGAGGATAGTAAAAAGCATCTACTGGAGGCAATGTAGTTCAATCCTGGATTAAATGGGAATTCACTATGGCTTTCAATTAAATCCATCATTTTCACAGACATTACCCACCCATACATTTCCTTGGCTTAGCTTAGTAGGTGTCCTTCTCATCAAGGGTACATTTGCCCAGCAGCCAGGAGCTGTACTTCCCAGTCTGGGTAGCATACACACACTAGCCCTGCTTGAGCTAGCATGCTAAAAATAGCAGTGTGGCCACAGCAGCACAGGCAGCGGTCAGGATAGCAGCCCAGGTACGTTCCTGTCCAATCCCCCGGCTGCATACTGAGGTGGCTGGCCCAAACTGCCACCTGTGTCACTGTGGCCACGCTGCTATTTTTAAAGGCTAGCTTGAGCAGGACTAACGCACTTCCAGCCACTATGTAGACGTTCCCATAGAGCCTGATCCAAATCCCAGTGAAGTCAAATTAAAGACTTCCAGTGATGTTAGTGGGCTTTGGATCAGGGCCCTAATCAAAGCAATGGATGGACCTTAAACAGAATCACAGTTTAAATTGTTTTGACTCATAAGCATCCACTTAAGTAGCTCTGAAGTTGACTAATTTAATTCAGAGAAGATGAAATAATAGATTGCTTCACTTTTTAAAGAAGAGCCAGAAAACCGCCTTCTTTCTACTATACTTCTTCAGCTTGCTTCCTGGAATGGACAGAAGTCTAGCGTCAACCATGCTGCTGCCAGGTCAAGTTGCTATGGCTCTGGAGATCTCTGTAAGCTGTAAGAGACCTACTGAAGCAAAAATGATGTCATAAATTGTCCCCCGCTATTGACGGAGACATCAGGCAGAAATGAAAGACTCCTACATAGCCCACTGTGTATTAAATACACCCAAGACAACATCACAAAAGAGTTCTTAGTCAGTATCAATCTAAAGGGCTTTTATTCTATTAGTTTTATTTCATTATTTGAATACACATATTCTTAGAAAGGCATTGCAGATATTTAAAACACAGTCTGGGAGAACTGTTCAAGCATTAAGCTTTTCTGTTCCAAGCTTATCTTTATGCGTAGAGAACATAAAGTCCCAGAAGTGAAGGTATCTTTCAGTTTTGCCTCTGCAAGCGAGGAAATATTGAAATGTAAGTAAATTAAGTATGTGGACAGTATTTGCAGTGTTGTTTTCTGATTTTTTTTATCTACCTCTTTCCTTTAGTTTTGTAGTTTAGATTTTTTTAACCCCTTTCATTGTAGACAAAATGTTGGTGTCGTCTGTGAACTTCAATCATAAATTAAACTGAAGACTGGGTAGATCATTGCAGAAGGGAATCTTGAATTAAGGACTCAAATCTGACTCCCACTGGAATGAACTGATGTTTTGCCATATTTTCCCCATGGTAGGAGCAGAAGTAGACTCCAGGAGAGAAAATGTATTAACTTTTCATAGACCAAATAATATCACTCACAGATGCAATAATATTTTGGGTATTTTCTGTCTTTATTTTTAATATACCAAGATGCAGATGCATTATGCTAGCCCAAGAGGTAAGTCCCTGCAAAATGTTGGTTTTAAAATATCAACTACATTTGATCTGCTGTGACCAGATATTGGTCTGAAACTAGAATTCAATAAATGTTTCATTCACCTCTAGTTTGAAAACAGCCAAATAACCACATTTTTCTTTACACATAATAACAATAAATGCCCATTGAGCAGAGACCTGGTGTCATAAACAGATAAGTAAGAGTTAATAGAACAGAAGTACTTCATATCTCTTTTGCCTGGAAAGGGTTAACAAGATCAGTCATTTTAATTTAATGGATTCAGAACAGTGGAGAGTTGATGGTATAGTCCCAGCTCAGATCTGACTCACACAAATCCCCACACTTTGGGGATTTTACCCTGGGGTGGGGCATCTGATGGTAGAAAGATCTGCTGCTGCTCAAAACTTCTGGTTACATATTTAAACAACTATCTATGGCCAGCAGTTCTGAGAACTAGCCCAAGACTTTTCAGGCTGGACACCCAAGAGTTGAGGCACCCAAACTCATGGGCTCCTGTTAACAGTTTTGGTCTTTGTTTTTCCAACTCTAGCCCAGATTCTTGAAGATAAGTAGATGCCTAACTCTTAAGGGAGTTAGGCGCCTAATTACCTTTGAGGATCTCAGTTTCTGGCAGAAGTCCTGCTTCATTCTCCTGCAATTCCTTTGCTGTTTTGTTAAAATGTTGCAAATACAATCAAAATTAAAGCTGTGGTCTGGGAAAACGTTCTGAGCCGCCAATGGTCATGCTAAGCAACTTAGCCTCTAACTTCTCAGCTGTTCATGTAGCTTAGATTGTTCAAGGGATCCTCTCAGTCATGTCACGTTTCTAAATCTGTAAACTCAACGGGGTATTACTATATGACAGTGCTCAAAACATGTTCTGTGTTTGTACTGTGCCTAGCACAACAGAGTCCTTGTCCAGGACTGGGGGTCCTACCTAATACAATACAAATAATAATAATAATAATCACAACACTCAATAGGAACCAAATATTACTTCGGGGCTTTGTGAGTCAAAACTCAAGGGAGATGATTCTTAGACATTTAGGATCCACTCCATTAGATTCAATGGGAGCTGAGAATGCCAGAACAGGAAGTCCTCATCAACTTACATATTGAAAAAATGAGGACTGTAGAAAAATGCAGCAGATTGCAATAAATGATGTACATAGGTCATAGATTTCTCCCAAGGGTGTGGGAACAGCTTAAAATCGTTTAGGTGGGTGTGCCTGTGTATATAACCACTAACATTTTTAGGTGTGAAGCATACATCAGCATGTTTTCAGGAGGACACCTGATTGACTAACAGACCTCCAGGCTTCTAGGAGTATTGAAAAACCTGTTTTTAAAGGGTAGTATGCTAGTAGACAGCACCTGCTTCTGTTCACAGTTGTTTCTATTGCTTATTATCCTAGTGCTGTATAAAAATCAAGCATCTTCTGTACATTTCTAGCTAGATTTGAGTTGTGCTCTTTTTACTGAATACTTATTCATACATATATAAGCATGTGGCGCACATGTTTATTTCATATAAAATATCTTGTGTTCTAATTTATTCCAGCCTGTAGCCACACATTTTAGCAATCCCACTATTATTCTGACTACAAAAGAAAATGGAGAAGAGCCTCATTAAATGCCTTTTTGCAGTACCAATACGTTGAGCTATGGTACAGACTGTAGGGGCAAAAATAAGACCAGATTCTAAGAACCAAACTACAAAAAGAATCCATTTAAGTCACACTCAAATCTATGTGCTAATACTATGTCACAAGGCACAAAAGTCAACAACAACAACAACAGATCAATATACATGAAATAACATTCCCCTTAGGATCCTATTTATTACATTAAGCTTACAAGTCATGATTTTGGGTGCCTCAACCCTTGGGTGCCCAGCCTGAAAAATCTTGGGCTAATTCTCAGAACTGCTGGTCATAGGTAGTTGTTCAAATATTAACCAGAAGTTGTGAGCAGCAGCAGCCATGTACTGAAAGGAATAAAAGGAAAGTAATTCATCAAAAGCAGCTAGAAAAGATCAGGAGTTGTCATTCATGAATTCAGATCAGGTAAAAAGGCACAATCCTGCTGAATTTAAGAGAAAGTACCTCTATTTATACTAGGTTAGACTTTGAGCCCGGGACTCACCCACACACTCATAGCAAGCAAGATAAAAAAGAATTTGCATGCCCAAGGAAATCAGATCCCAAACTGCCCCTTGAGAACCTACCCTTGGCTTCACGCCAGGTTCCGGTGCCACCCACTATTTATAATTTCCACAGAAAAGTAACTAAATCATGAGCTCAAACTTCAACACACTGGTGAGATCTCAAATTCTCCTTTGAGACTGAAAGAATCTAATGATCGCTATTCTCTTATAGCCTTATATTACTCCATAAACAGGAGAGGATGTGTGCGGTGGTTCACTGGACTGACGCTCAGGAGACCTGAATTTGACTCCCAGCTCTGCTCTGACCTTGGCTATGTGAATTTGAGCAAATCACTTTGCCTCTCTGTGCTTCTTTTTCCGCTCCCGCCCTTTGTTTTGTCTGTTTAGATTGTAAGCACCTCAGGGCAGGGACTGTCTCTTACTATTAGAGCTGGCAAGGAATTTTTTGACAGAACATGCTGATTTGTGAAAACCAAAACTTTTTCACAGGAAAGAGTCGGTTTCAACAAAGTTTTGGTTGAGAAGGTTTCTCAGGTCCCTTTCTGGTCAAAACCAGGCAGGGAACGGAAGAGTGACCCTGGAATATCCAAGGGCTTCGGGCAATTACCGGGGAGGTGGGAGACCTGAGTTTGAGTTCCTTTGTTAAATCAGGCAAATCAGAAATTTGAACACAGGTCTCCTATGTCCCAGGTGAGTGCCTGAAGCTCTTGGCTAGTCTAGGGGGCTTGTGACAGGGTGCTAAGCAGAAAACTGCTTAGCCAACCCTCTCTCACTCCAGCTCCAATTGAGGCAGGTGAATTGGAGCTGGGTAGACCACTTGGCTCTGATTGGGGAAGCTTGAATAGCTGCTGTCTCATCAGGCTGGTGCTGGATAGGAGCCCCAGGGGAAGGAAGCCAGGGAGGAGCTGGAAAGCTGCACTAGAGGAAAGGCAGTGAGGGAAAGCAAAAAGAGATTGCTTGCCCTCTCTCTCCTGCCAGTGGACTTCAAAAGGGGGACTACTTGTGTGGTGGAAAGGTGGTGGGAGCACAATCTGTAAATAAAAACATCAGGTGGGCACTGCACCTAAAGGTCTCTGTGTGACTTTCTTAGCCCAGCAGGGGCAGGAGTCAGGAGGGCCCTGCAGGGACACTGCTACACGGCTCTTGCTCCTTTTCTCATTTTTGTTTTTCAAAAAAAAATTAGAAAATTCTCCACTTCATCCTGATGCAGAATGGGAAAATCTTTTGAAATCCTGAAAAATGTTGTAGGACAAAAATACTATTCTCTGCCCCCTCTCCACCCCATCTCTACTCGCTGTGTGTTTGTGCAGTGCTGAGCACAATGGGAGGCCAAGTTTGGTTTGGGCTTCAAAGCACTTTGTAATACAAATACAATTATGAACTAGACTTGACCCTCCTACTCGTGTTGAGCAACCCCTTGCTCGGCTATGGACTGACTCCCTGTGTGACCTTGAACAAAGGGCAAATTAATTTCCAAACTTCGCTGCCTAAAATTAGGCACCGACATAAATGGCCTCATTTTCGGAGGTTCTATCAAGAGTGTTTTCCATCCACGGAGGACCCGCCCCAGGTTAAACAGAAACCCACATGTGCAGATTTACATGAATAAATCCTGAGATGAAATTCTGACCCTAACTCCGAGTCAATTTAATTAAAATGGTCAAGTAACTGAATTTCTACATTACACTGCAACTTGCTATGTGTGTTGTAAGGAAGGCACAGAACCTAATTCCCTTTGAAATCAATTGGAACTAGGTGCCTAAATATCTTTGAGGATCAGGCATAAAGGTGGCATAAAGTGGCCCTATAGCTTTCTGATGTGGTTAAGACCGTGAAATTCCTACCTACTGTCACAATGGTGCAGAGGAGACAAGACCTACCTGCAATTTGTTTTTCTCTTTTAAGAGGCTTTGTGATGATCTATAACACCCATAAACAAAAGCAGTGGGGAATCAGACACTTACGTATGATCCGTATCATATTTCAACACTGAAAACATTAAGTAATATATTGCAGTAATCCTTTACAGAAAACCATTAAATATTGTGCAACAGATGTAGCAATTTTTCAAGCAGCCAGCACATTGTTCGTCACATCACTTAATGTGCCAGTGGAAAGTGCTCAGATATTATGGTGATGAGGCGGTGGTATGAGAACCTGTCTAGAATAGAAGAGAAATACAAAAGTCCCAGTTTATAAAATTACCTTACATTAATATTGTGTTTATTATTTGTATTGCAATAGCACCTAAGAGCCCCAATCGTGAACCAGGACCCCATTATGCTGGGTGTGGTACAAACACAGAACAAGCAGTGAGTTTACAGTCTAAGGATTTGTCTAATGGTGCTTTAGTCCACACCAGAGGGGTGTAAATTTCACTCACTATAGCATGTTATGCACTAACAAGCCTGTGTGGACACTGTAGGACACAAAAAGCTCCCCAGTGCACGTTAATATAGTTCAGTTTCACATAGCACAACACTGATGTGCACTAGGGAACTTTCTGTGCACTCCAGCAGGGTCGACCTGGGCCAGTTAGTGTGCAACATGCTGAAGTAGACTAAAAGTTACACCCCTGTAGAGTGGACTAAAGCACCTTGTAGACAAGCCCTAAATCTTACCAGGTTGTGTTGGACTATGTATTGGGATTTTTTTCAGTTGTGGCTTCACATGAGACATGGCTAGGTAATGTCAGGTCTATGGAGTCCAATCTGTATGCAATTCAATTTGCCAATTTTACACACACACACACACACACACACACACACACACACACACACACACACACACAGTCTGCAAGAAATTCTGGTCACCGAACACCAGCTGTTGCCAAGACATCTGCAGCCAGAAAGCTAGAGGAAACACTGTTGGCAGAATGGGCCTCCAAAAGAAATGAATGGAAACTGAATGATTTCCCCAAATGGAGGTTGGATAGACCCATCAGAAACAAATTAAAATCAAAACAACATTTTGCAAGAAACACTGGAACAGATGTAATAATATTTATTATGGAACCAGTGAAACATGCCAATTAATTTTAAAGAGACTTAAAGGGATCAAACCATTTTTAACTGCAAAGTATCGTAACAATACCTTCAACCATGTATATGCCTTTCCCTGAAGGTCAGTATATAAATACATTTTTAAAAACTCCTAAATGTCCAGAGGTTGGCAACAGCCAGTCTTTATTGTATTCACTGTATTAATGCCAGAATTGCTATCCCTAAAATGCTACAGTATTATAGTATTGAGAATGCTGACATCAGTTGCCACAGTGCAACATCTCCTAGCATCCTCATAGTACCCCGAGATGATTGAAAATTAGCCCTGAAGCAGAGAGAGCAGAACTACCACCAGCACTGGCAGCCATTTGTTGAATTTGTTTGACTAACATAGCAGAAATATGATCACAGCCTAATGACTTATTTAGCGTAGCCTTATCTCTTCCATCAATTATTTCTCTGTTTAAGTCCATGAGTACAACATATTAGAAAACAAAATGTATTTTCCATCATTCTCTCTCTCTGGACCTACATTCAAGTCCCTTCTCTAAATTAGGCAGCACACCAATTTGAACTTGAGTCTCCAACATCCCATGGGAGGGCTAGACTCTGGTTGGTTAGTTGGTTGGTTGGTGTTCTCTCTCTCTCCCACCCACCCCCCGCCCCAGAAATTCCATCCTGGACCTAATTTTGATGAATCAGAATTTGCAACAACAAAAAATTGTTGAAAAATTCCCAACCAGCTCTACTTATTATTGATCCTTTGATCCTCCCTCCCCTTTTCGTCCTCTCGTTTGTCACAGTTAGTGTTTTATCTTTTCTGAAATTAGATTGCAATTTTCCTTCTATAACAGGGCCCTGGCTTCCTATGTTTTTCTGCACTGCCTAGCACACTGGGGTCCTCCTGATCCTGACTGGAGTCTTTGGGTGTTATCACAATGGAAATAAAGAATAGTATTAATAAATTTCTATTTTTCCAAAAAGCTTGGAAGTAGGAGAGGAGGAGAATAAAAGATGAAGGGGTGTGGAATCCACAAGATTCCGCTCATTTACATATGCAAGATAAATCCTGGACATATATCCAGTTAAATGGTAATCAGTGTGAGGAATACTGACAAAGACAAAGCAAAATGTGAAATCCAAAGGCACAATTTGAATTACAAACTCAGGAAGCAGAAGAAAATGTAAATAAAACCAATTCAAATTTAATGTGTAATTTAGCAGAGACTTGTTGATTTTGGAATGAGTCACCTGAAAAGATAAATTGCTACATGACTGCATGTCTTTGCTTTGTATGTTTTATGACACTGTTGTGATCTCAGCAAGGAAGATTTGTTTTATTTCCTTCCTAGTGGCTTACGATCAGCAAAATGTATTTAGTTTGGCGGATTCATAGTGATTGTGAAAATGTTTTTGTCTGTGAATCTGGTATGTTTTCCCAACCAGAAAATTACTAATAAATCCAGCCCTTACTCATGCTGATAAGTACCTTACCCTCTGAGTGACTTGTAAGGGAGTTTTAAATTTGCAAGGAATGCAAGATCAGACCCTTAGGACAAGGGTATAAGTGTTTCAACACATGGGTGAGTACTAAGAAGGTTAAATAAAATGGTAGGCTAGAAGCAGAAAGAGTTTTAACATAACTGAGCTTGATTCTCCACTGCCTTGCACATTGGGTAGTCATTCACATTATGGCCTGGCATCGGGTGATAAAGCCTTCTCTTTGCATTGAGCTCACATTGTTTGTTTTATTCTGATGATTCAGACCCCACCAGCACAGGGAACACAACAAACCAATCGTATTGCTTGAGCTGGCTTCATGGGTAACACAAGTTTGCCAATAAAGAGGTAAAACAAGGAAAAGCCAAACTGGACTGTGTTTTATAGAGGACAAATCAATGTTTGACCAATAAAAAAACTAATAAGTAAAATGGGGTTATATTTAAGCTTCCAAACAATGGAGCATACCATTTTTTTTAAGCAAGTGTTCACAGTATCCTCTAACTTACTCCCGGTTGTATGCCGTGCCAGATACATGGTACAAAATGCTCGCACCATGCTGCCTCTGCTATTTGGTACAGTTCAATGAACATCTCAAAGGTTGCCATCATGCAAGGGTTGCTACAACAGTCATCATGGAAAGGGTTAAAAAAACAAATAATGAGAAGCAAATTGTCCAAGGGTATTTTAGCTGCAGGTGTCAGCTACGGACCCCTCGGAAAATACAATATTTTCCCTACCATCAGCACAAAGCCCACAAGGAATTAATTTCACACTTACAGCCAGATGCTGCAATCATTTGCTGTTGGGAGAAAAAGGACTCACCACAGTTCATATACTGGTTTTCCTAAGGTGTAAAACGTATCCAGCCAAACTGTGCTCTCAGTGACTGGTGTGAAACTGGAGTGACTCCATTACAGGCAATGACGTTCTTCTGGATTTTTATCAATGAAGTCAAGATTAGAATTTGGCCCATTGTCCCTTGTTTCTAGCCATTTAGCTCTTATTTATAGGTTTCTCAGGAGAAGACAGCTCTCTAGGAGCCAAGCCCTTCAGTTGTATTCTCCCTTGCTTATTAAATATTTGATTATTAATTCCAAATTCCACAAATGTGAAGACATCTTTTAAAAAAGTACAGCTCAGAAACAGAAAATATGTGTCATTGTACAATGTAGCAGTCAACAGGGTGGGTTGCTTGATGTCCCTGAGTGATTCCTTCCTTTCCTCCACTCTGCTGCATGTGACGTATGGAATATCTAATATGCAACAAAAGTGGTTGATGTAACAAATAGCTTTAAAAAATAATAATAGGTCTCGTCTGCCATTGCATTGTTCTAGTTTAACACTGGTGCAACTGTGCTGATTTGAACAGAGCTCAGGTGTTACAGTGTTGACTCAAACCCTACATCCATAATTATACTCTGTGTAGTTTCCTATAAACCAAGAGCAAATCATATTTCTCAGCCTGGATGGTTTCCAAAGGATGAACGTCACATCTTAATGAGAAACAAGGCAGAGTGTGTCTGTGACTCTGTAAGATCTTCCATCTTGAATCCCCTAATTCACTGCTCCCAGCAGCCTGAGTCTCCATTCACTTCTGCCAATGTAAATCTGGTGTCACTCCATGGACATCCATGGCCTTGATTTTCCACTATGTCCTAGCTGCATTCAGATGTAGTGGACTGTGGTAGTCACTAGCAGTTGGTGGTGGCACCTGATTCAGCATGGTTTAGCCCCGGTATAAGCTGCAGCAAGAAGGCTCCTGTTCTAACCAGCACTGCTGGCCTAAGTCCCTGTCACAGACTGGCTGGGGCCAGAAAATGAAGTAGGTACAGCTCCCCTGTGCCAAAGCAGGTGCTCCCATTTGGGCAATTAAGAGAATGGGGAAGCATGTGTGGGTTATAACGGACCAGAGGGGAGCCAGTCAGAGAGAGAGACTCAGTGAATCAGAACCAGTTAGGAAAGGCCAGGTGAGAGCTGCCAGAGGCTGTACATTTGTGACCTGGGAGAATGCTGAAGGCCCTGGGAACAGCAAGAGGAGTTTGCTGGCTGGGGTCTCCAAGCCAGAGAGTCAGGGCCAGAGGGCTGAAGGCAGGAAGAGCAGCAGTGGAAGGAGTTCTCTGCTTGTTCTAAGCTGGGCAACCATAACCAAGTGCCGGAGAGGGCCAAAGGTAGGGGGCAGCAGAGGAGCTTAACCACCAAAATCTCCAGGGCTGGAGAGTTGGACCAGAGGAACCATGAGAGGACCAGGGAAGTGAGGGATGCTCATCTGGCAGGAAGGCTCCCCAGCAGAGAGGCAGTGAGGATTTCCCCAGGAAGACCGGGGTTGCATTCCAGTTGGAATGCCTGAGGCAGCTGTCCTGATACCAGGACAGAAGAGAATGGAAACAGACTGGGAGTGATCGAAGGCACCAGCGGGTGATACATGAGGCACCCATGGGACAAGATGTTGGGTGATCTTAATGACTTTACACTGGGGGTGAGAAACGGATTATATGTCTGACAGATTGTTTTGAAATACTGTATGTTTTGTTACTGGGTATTCTGAAAGGGATGTCATGGTGCAGCCTGCCATCAGAGGGTGCTCCAGGTGGGACTGCCCTACCACCAGTAGAGGAACAGGCATAGGTTACCTCTTAACACTGCAGCCAGGGATGTGATTTGCATTTTGTGTTGACGGACCTGTGCTAACTGTAATCTAGTCAGCTTGCTAAAAATAGCAATGAGGATGCAGTGACACAGACTTGGGCTGCCTGCCCCCACTCCCCGCCAAGTACCTACTTGTTCATGCAGCCCACACTGAAACCTGTGTCCCTGCACCTTCATTGCTAGTTTTGATGAGCTCAGCTCTGACGTACCCTGCCCACCCTTCCTTTCCCTTACATCAGGTGGGGCACTGGCTACACTGCCTCTGCCAGCTCTGTGAAAATGGAGATTCCCCCAGTACAGAGTGAATTCTTTGCTGGAAATCTCTGGTTGGTTTAAAGCCACTTTGCACCATGTGGCCTCAGCAAACTACAGACTCCTGCCCTACATCTGTCATTCAGTAACAAACCCTTCTGCCTCTTATGTCTGTGGTGTATCACTTATGCATGTACTTAAAGTATTTGAGCACTGTCCTTTGTTATTCATACCCATAAAGTGGAAAGTTTTAAACTGACATTGCTACAGAAGTGATAATGCCTGAACTATTCCTAGTGCATACTTCTTATGCTAAATCCATAGCTCAGAGTATACATGGAACAAATGGGAAACAACATGAAATTCATCAGATTGTGGACCAGTAATTGCCGGAGATGTTATGCTTAAACAAACTAACAATCTGCTTTAAACTGTTTGCCTTCAACCTCTTGAAAACTAATCCAATAAAGCCCCAAAATAGCAAAAATCTGTGTGGTTTGGAGCCTGAAAAAAGATTAGGGAATATTTATTTAGCTCCCAGTATTTTCTGAGTGTGCTCAAATTTCTCTTCATAAGAATCTGAGTGCAGAAGGATGAGCAGAGGGACTAAATAGCACAGCGGGCGACAAATTCATTTACAACTGTGAGAGATCTCTCTTTGTCTTTGTAATTTAGTACTTGACATCTCTGGACAGCCTCCCCATTAAACCTGCCTAGTCACATTATTTTGTGATACAGCCTGGTATGATATCATAAAGCCATATATCTGATTTCTCAGGCTTTCTAATGAAAAAGGCAGTAGGCAGCAAATTGTAGAAGGAAGGCAGGGAGAAGGGAGGTGAGAAGCAGCACTGGTGCCCAAAGGGTGGCGGTAAATGGTGTGCCCCAATAAAGGAAATAGGACCGAATCCTGTCTCTTTAGAAGCTCATGGGAGTTTTGTCATTGATTCCAATAGCACTGGGATACCACACAATACCTTCAGGAGTGTTTGGGAAGTGAACTAAGCAGCACGATCTTGCGATACCTGTAAAGAGCTGGAGTGTTGCTCTGCTGGTTAGAAAAGACTCCAGGTAGCCTCAGTTCACTGCACTGTATGGGAAGGCAGCCATAAGTTGGCTTTTGAAATTAAGCTTTTCCCTCATTAATGTCTCACTGCAGTATATATTTTCCAATGGCAAATCCGAAATATTAAAAACAAGAAATCAAGTCTCTCAAAATTCAGGAAATGTAATGAAGTTAAGACTGAATGTTCTCAGTCCTAGTTGTCCTCCTGGTATATAGACCTTTTAGGTAAACCCTTTAACTACTACTTCTCTCTGTTGACTGAATCTTCAAATTCCTTCTCAAGCAAAACTCCCAGTGAAGTCAATTGGACTTTTATCTATGTTAGGCCTTCAAGATTTGTCATGATATCATTATATGTCACCTATCAAATAGTACAATATTTAATACAATACAAGCTGGAATGTCTTATGCAAATAAAATTGGTTCATTGTTGTCCAGGGAACTACTGAAAGAGAAAAGATGAAGTAAGAAGTTACAATAATGGAGACTACAAGGGTTGATATTTAGACAGTTTGTTTGCTTTAAACATCTTTCAAAAAAGCATAACCGTGAACAGCACCTAATTTGAATATGTTAAGATTTATTGGCTGATAAGACAATAATCATTAGATTGTAGCCTATAAAGAAGCACAGTGCCGACCAGGAAAAGACTTCTGTAATTAAGGGAGGTAATACACTAAAACTATCTGCATAGTGTTTGACAGGTGGACAAAATGCAAAGACAGGTTGAGCTTGTGCTATAAACATGAAAACAGAGGCACAGGGCCAGAGTAACTCACCCTGGTGTAAATTATTCCCTTCTGTGCCAGGCAGGCCCCTGGATCAGTATATCTCCTGATTACCTTGGTGATACCCCCTCAATGGCTAGCACCACCCACTTTTCTAGCCACTTCTATGGGACCCTGGCAGATAAGAGGCTGCAGCATCTTTGTCTGGCTAGATACTCCCCCACAGCAGACTTTCCACCACTGGTGGCCTCTACTACGGACTCTGGAATGAATTTAATTCTAGCACTATCTAAAGAATTTATAAAAACTTGCTTAGGGACATAGACTCATCATTGCAGGAGTGGTGGGGATGTGCATTACTGATATGTCTCCACTTGGAGCTGGGGGAGGGAGGGTGATTCCCAGTTGGAGGAGACATACCCAGGCTAGGTCTGATTGAGCTAGTACACTAAAAATAGCATGTAGGCAGGGAAGCAGGAGCAGCTAGAAGGGCAAGACACATACTCGGGGCAGCTAGCTCTCATGCCATTTGTGCTGCCCTGGATACGGTCTATTTTTAGTGCGCTAGCTCAATCAGATCTAGTGCGAGAATGTCTCCGCGAGCTGGAAATCATGCCCCTAGCCCAAAGTGTTGACATACCTTATACCTTACTAGGGTCAGCATGTTATCTATGCAGATTTCCCCATACTCAAATGAAATTTTACCCTTAATCATATAAAGTGGGATTTTCAAAAGCAAAGTCCCATTGAGAGTCACTGCAACTGGTGCTACTAAGTCACTAAATTAGATACTCTGAAAATCATGCCCACGGTGACCAACTTTACTGAAGTTCTCTTATTCATGGAAGGAGACTGATGAGCTTGAAAAGGTCAATTACAATCTCATTATCAGCCCACTGCTGACTGAAAAGGCTCCCTCACTCTCCTTACTCCTTTGAGACAAAACCTCAAGAAACATACTGAAATGTATTTTACTTTCAGTGATGCACGCTGAAAATATATGCTTCTACCAGTCCACTCTAGTCATTGAGCAAAACATTAGAACACAGCATCAAAGATGCAAGAAAAATAGCGCCACAATGCAATATTAAACAAATGGGTAGGGGGAAGATACATTACTGGAGTTTCACAGATGCATAGTGAACGAGGTGCATAATAGCGAAAGCAGCATTTTAACTCTGCATGCAAGAGACTAAAAAGAAATCGCTAATTTTAATAGGATGTGGTGCTCATTCATTTAGAGCCTGATCCAAAGTCAACTTAAGTCCATGGAAAGGCTCCTATTAACTTTGACTGGCTTTGGATCAGGTCTATGATTGCCATAAAAGTGTATTGAATGCAAGCCAGATCCTCAGAGGGTGCAAAGTAGCATAGTTCCACTGAAATCAATGGAGCTACACTTTTGATGCTGCAGTGCTAATTTACATCAGCTGGTGGCCCCATATATTTAAAACGAGAGTTTGTTGTGAATTATTTTCCTTCACAGAACAAGTGAGAAATTAGTATAAGAAATTTAATTTCAGATATGTGATAGTAATACATAGCACTTATACAGCTTTACAACTTTGTATAATCATTAATTGATTAACCTTCACCCACTGCTTTTGGGGCAGGTAAATATTCCTACTCATTTTACAGATGGGGAACATGAGTCAAAGGGAGATTAAATGACTTCCCCTCTGAGTTACATTAGGAGTCAGGATTAAGCTCAGGAGCTAAAAGGCTCTTAATTCTAAATACAACTGACTAACGATACTTGTTCTCATTCTCACATTGTACTACAGCCTGAAGCTCTAGCCACACAATATCTTTTTACTCTTCCCCTCAGTGATAGGGCATTGCTTAGCAGCTTCAAAGATGAACCTACTATGCATAAAAATTTCAGAATCTTTTATAATCTATGACTGAATAAGAAGAAAAGTAAGGAGAAGATGATTATGGACTCCATGTAGGTTATGACAGAGCACAAGAGCAATACAATGCTGATTTCTGTGGAGGAACAGGGAGTCGTGCATGAAAAGAGGAGAAAAGGGTCTGAAAACATACCCATAGTCCTTTGCACAGACAGTTGCTGTGAAGGGAATGTGAGAGAGCTGTCCAGAATGTTCTCCTAGCAACTCAGCAAGGGAGAGTACTTGGTGTGGACATGAAACTATGGCATAAAAACTGCTCTGTGGTCAGAAACTGAACCACATAACTTGTAACCAGCTAAGCTGCACATACTCCCAGCTGACTACAAGTCATACAATTCCAGCTGTAGCTACTGAATTCCAAACTACAGGTCAAGTAAATACCATTTTGTACAAGGTACACAAAGAATAGAGAATAAGCTGAGTGAGTTATCAAGGATGGATTTTTTTTCTATATTTACACCACTAAGCTACACTATTTGGCTTGTGGACTCTCTTCAGAAGTCTGGTAGGTGTAACATTTTCTGGAGTTCCGGCAGAAAAAAAAGGCTATAGCTACAAAATTACCCAGGAACTGGCCAGTCAGATGATTGCATTATGGTCAAGGATTCTCCTCCTCAACATTGAGGCAACTGATCTATACTCCTAATGAACAGAACAACACAAATGAGAAAGCTAAAGAGACAGCATAGGACTGGTAGATTTCCCATAGATCAATCCAACTACTATGAAAAGCACAACATACAAACATAACTAAAACCATTTGCATTATCAGATTACTGTAACATTTCTTTAATGCATGATGCCTTCAAAATACCTCAAATAACTGAATATTTGATCTGCTCAAGAGATACATAATTTATGGAAGCATCTGTCTTACTATTTTATTACACTTTTTTAATAAATCAAATAACTCCACCCGAAAACACAAGCCTAAACGTGAGTAACTAAACAATCCAGAACAGGCATCCCTGAGGACTCAAACTGAACAGATATTAAGCCCTAGAGGTCTGGGCAAGATGATAGCCAGAACTACTGGCAATTCATCCGTTGTCATACGTAATGTTTTTATAAGAGTCAATAGCAAAAGAAACATAATTACTTTATCAAGCTAGTTTCCATTCTGCACTGCCTTACACTCTGTGAAGCCCTACTGAACTGAATGGAGTTGCATATGGTGGAAGTCAGCATGAAATTTGGCCTACAGAACTCAATAAAGTCACACACTTAAAAAACCCAGACAAAAATGGGCCAGATCCTCAGCTGATGAAGCTAAGCTGATTTATCAGCTCAGGGCCTGACACTCTGTCTAAAGATGTCTCAGGAATCTAGAATATATGCACAATTATCTCAACAATGTACACATTGCATGATCTCAAGAAAATCCCATAGTATAAAAGATCAAATTGGTTGAATTAAAAATGGATTTTGCTATGGCTCTGTTCCTACCTCATTTCCACCAACATTATAGCAAACAGTTTCACTAACAGGAATATTCATGGTATAGTGGACAATAGCCAGAAAGTAAAGTTTGAATTAACATATGCTCGCATATACACTGTTAAACTGATTCTTATCCAATCTAAGAAAAGAAACAATACCCTGTGATCTAGATACCCAATTACAACTATCCAGCCTGGCTGGAATTTTGAGAATTGAGTTCTGGATAGTGAAGTTGTCATGAACAAGCCACAGATCAAGAATTGGTGATTCAACATATTTGGCAAATAATTCTGAACAGCAAATACATTTGAGAATATCTTAAACGTCTCGCAAAAGAGAAGTGGAGGTTAGAGTCCTCACATAAATGATACAGTATGAATTGTCCACCCACATCTACATGCAATTAAAAGAGAATTGTTACCCTTCTGTGAGTGTATATATATTGTTTCCATCTGGGTCCCAGCTGTCATTCTGGTCCTCCTTCCATTGAAGTGGGACCTCTCTCAACATACGTCTGTATTGAAGAATGGCTACAAATTATTTACCACCGAGTAATGTACAAATAATGTAGAATATTTAATGGATACTTATTTGCATTTTTGTAGCAAACACAAACATATTCCTAAAACATCTGCTGTTCCCTCTCTTATGAGACTGAAGGGACGCTGCAGTAAGTACCACTATGGACAGGTTAGCAGAAGGCTGGTGCAAACCCTTACAAATCTTTTGTTCTGTTTTCTCACTAAAACAGCCAGCAACAGTGAATCTCAGAAATGCAGCCCTTAGAATTTGACCCCTGAAATCTACATTGATTGCATTAGGGAAGGGAGAACTACGTGCAAATAATTGCTGCCTCACCCTCGAAATTGTCTCCTAGCAGCAGAAAATAGAACATAAAGAATGTTAAAGATCTACTTGTCTTATCTTGCTTCAGTTCCTGATGGGTTTGTGCAGACAGAGGCATAAATTATAACTGAAAGTAATGACATTTGAGAAAACAGATTAAGGCATCTCTTTTCCCATCTGCTCTATAGGGGCCAGAATCCTATCTCTGGGACACCTGTGTTAATGCTTAAGTGACACATAAGCACCAACATAGGAGAATGCATTCACCTGTATCTAAGAGTCCCTTTTCATGAGCTGGGGAAGGAAGGCAGAAGGAAGATCTCTCAATTATGCCCCCCCATATTTCTCCCCTGACTGATGGCAGCCTTCATTGTGGAATACTAGAGGCAGTTTCCATTGAAATCCCTCAGTGCAGCTAAAGAGAGTCACAACTGGTTGAGGAGAGGTGGTCCACTACCCACTGGGACTGAAGGCACATTCTCTGTGGTAGTCCCAGCTCCCACCTGACTGGAATTCAGGTTGAAATCAGGACCTGAAGCTGGATCTTTCATGCAGTAACAGGTTTTGCTGCCTCTAGAGGTCTCTGCCAGTCCATAGTATTTTTCCAGTCTGTATGGCGGTTATTCAAACTTCATCTACTAAAGAGTACAGCACACCAAGTATGCTCATACCATGATCCCAATTCTCAGCAATTCGGCAGTCCCTGTAGTCGTTGGAGTCAATGGATCCTGACTCCAGTCAGATGATGGGCTATGAAATTCTGGGCCAGGTCATGCTGTGAGGGGCAGGAATCAAAGAGCATGACTTACCCACATTCCTGTGTGCCACTCCTAGGGTAATATCATTTGTTCTGCTGAAAAACTTCAAGACAGAATTCTGGAATTAAATTCTGATCCTTTTGAAGTCAATGACAAAACTTCCATTGTCTTCCATGGGGCCAGTATTTCACCCTAGGCATCTAAATGCATAGTAAAAAGAAAAGTCAGAAGACATAATGAACAATCCTCTGTCTGCCAGAAATAGCTGTTTATGGTTTGTTTGATCAGTATTAGACAATGTTAAGCATGCTAATCTGTATTCCTGAGAAGCTATCAAGAGGCTTGTTGATACCAGGATGCCTGTGACTTAGTGAAATTATCTACACTTTATTTCTTCCTCTTTTGGGCATAATCCAAAGCCCATTTAAGTCAATGGTAAGGCTCCCCTTGACTTCAGTGGGCTTGGAATTAGGCTCTTCAGCCCAAATACTCACAGGGACTCTTCGGCATTGCAATGTTATGTGTTGCTGCATCTAATTTTTAAATGCCTTCAAAATCACTAGACTCCACAAACCCTTGGCTAGACACCAGGCTGCCTGTACAATGCATAGCAAGAAATAGGTGCCTAACAAAAGTCAGCATACTTCATGCTCTTTGATTCCTGCCCCTAACAGCATGACATGGCCCAGAATTTCATAGCCCATCATCTGACTGGAGTCAGGATCCATTGACTCCAACGACTACAGGGACTGCCGAATAGCTGAGAATTGGGATCATGGTATGAGCATACTTGGTGTGCTGTACTCTTTAGTAGATGAAGTTTGATTAACCGCCATACAGACTGGAAAAATACTATGGACTGGCAGAGACCTCTAGAGGCAGCAAAACCTGTTACTGCATGAAAGATCCAGCTTCAGGTCCTGATTTCAACCTGAATTCCAGTCAGGTGGGAGCAGGAAGCCATCTAGGCTAACCAATAGCAAATGCTGAGGAGAGTGTAGGCCTGGACATAAGGAATTTGCCTTATTTTTTAGTAGGCATGATTGGGAAGATAAATGGATCAGCCAGGATGGCTGTACTAGCTAGGGTAAGGGGGAAGACCAGGATAAGCCTGGAATGGAAGGGGAGATAAAGAGTAAGTTGTGCATGCACAGTGTGTGGACAGAATATGCTGTACAGGGATTCATAGATTAATAGATTCTAGGACTAGAAGGGACCTCGAGAGGTCATCGAGTCCAGTCCCCTGCCCGCATGGCAGGACCAAATTCTGTCTAGACCATCCCTGATAGACATTTATCTAACCTACTCTTAAATATCTCCAGAGATGGAGATTTCACAACCTCCCTAGGCAATTTATTCCAGTGTTTAACCACCCTGACAGTTAGGAACTTTTTCCTGATGTCCAGCCTAAACCTCCCTTGCTTCTTGTTCTATCCTTAGAGGCTAAGATGAACAAGTTTTTCTCCCTCCTCCTTATGACACCCTTTTAGATACCTGAAAACTGCTATCATGTCTCCTCTCAGTCTTCTCTTTTCCAAACTAAACAAACCCAGTTCTTTCAGCCTTCCTTCATAGGTCATGTTCTCTAGACCGTAATCATTCTTGTTGCTTTTCTTTGGACCTTCTCCAATTTCTTCACATCTTTCTTGAAATGCAGTGCCCAGAACTGGACACAATACTCCAGTTGAGGCCTAACCAGCGCAGAGTAGTGCAGAAGAATGACTTCTCGTGTCTTGTTTACAACACACCTGTTAATGCATCCCAGAATCACGTTTGCTTTTTTTGCAACAGCATCAGACTGTTGACTCATATTTAGCTTGTGGTCCACTATAACCCCTAGATCTCTTTCTGCTATACTCCTTCCTAGACAGTCTCTTCCCATTCTGTATGTGTGAAACTGATTGTTCCGTCCTAAGTGGAGCACTTTGCATTTGTCTTTATTAAACTTTATCCTTTGGTTCCTACAAATTAACCACGCCGATCTGGAAATGTATAATGCAATGTGTAGTTAAGAATGCATGAGTAATTAGTGTTGGTCTAAATGTATATAAGGAAAAAAGTTTTGCTGTGTAACTCTGGATGTGAGGTATATCCTATGCTGACCCCTACCCTTGAATCTGATCAACTCGGCATAGCTTTGCTATATGCCAGATAAAGGAACCTGAGTGAAGAGACTGGAATCAAACTGAGTTCTTCGGGAACCGAGTGGAAGAGGTCTTGTGCTGGGACCTGGTGGAGTAGGGTGGGATCCCAGTTCCCCTACCTCTGCTGCTGCCAACCCACCCCAGAGGTGGCAGTGTACCCACCTGAGGCTAGACGGCCTGTGTTTGTTTGCTGTCTGCCCCAGCCAGAGGGCTGGGCCATAGACTGCTGTTGATCTTCCCTGACCAGACTGCTTGAGCCTGACTGTGGTGGTTGTAGGTCCCAGTTACGGGGCGGGACTAAAGGCTGTCAAAGCTATAGACACTTTATTGATTTACCATGCTAATCCCATGTTAATCAGCGGTCGGCAACTAGGTGGCACAGCGAGGCGGAGTGGCCTCCCTCTGATGCTGACAGCGAAGATCCACTCCAAGCCACCAGAGTCAGTAACATATGTAATTCTTTAACATACTCAACCCTCGTATACAAACAATGGAAAGAAGTTGGATGGTTCTTCATGATCTGCCAAAATGATTTTTGAAAAATGCTAATTAAACAAAGAAGTAAAGGGTCAGAATGAGGTTGTTCTTTTGTGCCAGTTGGACCGTAGTCCAGTATACGAAGACTGGTATAGTAGTCTGGTATACGAAGTAATTGATAAAAGACGTTTTAGGAGCAATGCTAATCAATAGCAATCTGCTTCCATAGTGTCAAGAGTTCCGAAAAGAAACAAAGGGAAAAGAAACAACGTGTCTGAGAAATGAAATGCAATTGACAGTATAATTAAGAACAATCAGATAAAAACTGTTGCTTGGATTAAGTCTGCCTATTTTAAAAGCTTCCTCAGCAAATTGTCTGATTGGGCTTCTATATTGGTGCACAGGGATCATTTTCTCTCACCTATAAGATGAGCCAAATCAGTAACTGTGACCTTGTCTCACAAGGCTCTTTAGACTAGATAGTCGAGAACGTGGATGTAGAGCTAGGACTTTGTCCTGACAAAGGGAGATATAGTATCTTATTTTTCCTACAGCACCCAGTGTTCCAGATAGTTTTAATTTCCCACCACTTACGTAAAAGGGAAATTGTTTTGTGGGTAAGTGTATGTCTCAAGGCTCCGTGGGCTGTGTTATCTTACTCAGTTTGGAATTGTGTCTTGAAATAAAATATTTCAGAAGTCAATTTTGACATCTGTTCTAGACTTCTTTGGTGATTTTCTTTTTGTTGACCTGCTACAGTGACTGCACATCAAGAATCGCTACAGACCTTTGAAGAACTAGCCAGTGATTTCAGTGTCTCTTTGGCAAAACCAGATGATCCTAGTGGGTTATAACATGAAGCTGTTTAGGACTGGCATTGTCAACTTACCTGCAAAGTTGGCCTTGCCTGTGTACAAGCTAAGGCAGATCAGCATTCTAAATCGTTCAAAGTTTGCCAGATCTCTAGCCGGAAAATACAATTATGTGAGAACAGTCATTTTTTAAGCAGAAAGAAAGAACAAATATAGAAACAGAGAGTTAATTGGAGTTGGAGCAGCCTCTCTCTAAAAGTGTCCAACTACTGATGCTTGACAAAGAATAGGCAAAATTAATAATGTAATGCGCTTATCTACAGTGTATTTGTGGGGAACTGGAGAAGGGTGGATTCTTTTTGAACACTTTCAGGTGTCAGGGTTGGCCCTTTCAGTATGAGTTTTATCTTAGCTTGTTTTGATACAAATATTCCTAGTGATCATGAAATTATCCAGCCCTTTTAACAATTCAGGAACCGATTTCAGACTAACTATATCAGTGCACTGCAGAAAGAAGTACTTTCTTTTACTCGTCACTAACTTTTTTATGTTAATTACAAGAGTTCATCTGATCCCATGCTGTGGGACAAGGTAAAAAAAGAAACTAATCTGTTTTCCCTCTGCCCTTTTTAATTCTGAACACCTCCCTCTTAGAAATCCTCACTGATTCTCTTGCTCCCCAGGAACACTAATCTTAGTGAGCGTCCATAAAACTTTTGCAAAACTAAACTTGATTGAAATTGGCACTCTCCCAACTTGAATAAGCCTGGAGGCTACTGAGAACAGAAGTGTTCTTGGATATGGTGACAGACACGCAGCAAAGGATACTATCCCGATATCCGGAGCTGTGCTATCTGCTGGGCTTTCCTGATTCACTTTGTACATTTTGTCCTGTTAATTTTGTGTAAAGCTGATATGTCATTTAACTGAATTATTGTTGCTGTGGGAGTAAAGGGGAGGGTTGTTATGCTCTACATTGCATGGAGAAGGTGTGGGAACAAGACACTGCTGCTAATTCTGTGTTCCACCTAGTGCATTCTGAAAAAAACACACAGCGATGTATCTAGCTGCTATGGGACTTAGCATATGCTCCTGAGACCTTACAGCCTTTTCTTCCAGAGCCAGAGGATTAGTAAAAACACACAGTCCCATTTGTATCAGTGACACCAGAACTAAAACTTCTCCCAAAGCCTTTGGAATATGGAGCACTGCTTTTGTTTCCAATTTGTTATAGCAACTACTGCCCTCCTCTTCAGAAAGGAACCATTTGCTGGGAAAGGTCACCAAAGATCTTTGGAATGAATCAGAAGCTAAAGGAGGATGGAAGTAAAATGAGTCGGAGAGCACTGAAGTTTGGGAGATCCAACTAGGGAGCTTGCAGAGCATGGAAGATTCAGCCTGAACTCTCAGCACAATCTTTGCAAATGTCAGTCTCAGCTGCTGATAAAGGACCCAGTATTTGTGCCTTTTATAGTATTAGTCTATTTGCAATATATTTATTTGTGCAGCCTTTTTCTGTAGCTATTTTCTGTTTCCCTACCCCCTGGTTAGTACCCACAAATCATTCAGTGGGATCTGCCCATCTCCTATACATTTACTATCTGATTTTGTGCGTTTATTCGATGATTTAAAAAAAACAACACTATGTTTCTCCTCTGCAACCTAATTGCATTCAGATGATGCCCTCAATAACACTTGTGCAAACCCACTGAAAGCAAATGGGGTGCTCAGGTTTAACCAAGGGCATATAAAGGTCTGCAGAATTGTTATTACTGGTGATGATATTGTGATCCAAGAATGTCTTAATGCCAAGTGGCAAGGGAGTACAGGGGAGTTACAGGAATCTCCTGATTCTGGTATGTACATTATGATTCACCGGAGAAATTTACGTGAGGTCTCAAATGAAAACTGGTGTCACACTGGTCCTCAATATTATTGTGAAACGTATGTACATATATTATGTAAGGAGTTAGGTATATACTGAAAACATGTTCTTAAAGTCTGGGTGTGGCAGCTGGTCACCAGCAAAAGTGACAAAAAGGTTTTCTGTCAGACAAGATATGTGTCTTCATCCATCTGTTTACATGTAAACTGAGAATTGTCTCATTCACAATGGGTCACCTATCACCAGTCTGAACTGAAAGCAAATGAAGGATTGTGAGAACTTCAGAGAAAAAAAATCTAACTGGAAGAGAAAAACAGCCGCAGGGAGGAGAGGCAAGAGGGAAGGATCCTCTCTGGAGATATACATCAAAGGTTTGTTCCACTATATGTGGGATACAAGGGGGATGCTCCGGCACCCTTCACGGATGGAATAAAAGGCCTTCACTTTTGCTTCGTGAAAAAAGGGATCTCAACCAGGCTGGGCTGAAAGTGCTGAAGAGAACTTTGGGTGAGAGAAACTTCTTTAGACAAGACAGTAACTTCTTAATGAAGTTTAGTCTCTAGAAAGCGTGTTCCAATTTTGTTTTATATGTAACCATTTAATTTCAGTCATCTTACTCGCTATCACTTGAGTCTCTAATCTTCAATAGTAAACTTACTCTAGTTTTCACTATAGATATGTCTAAGTGCTGTGGTGTTAAGCAAAGTGCTGGATCTGAGTTGAATCTTACAGGCTGGTGGGCACTGTTCCTTTGGGAAAAGCAGACCTGGTAATTCTATGAGAGTTCCATGGAGAAGGGGCTGGACACTACAGGGAATGGTCTGAAAACTTGGGGATTGGTGCGTGTCTATTGTTACCAGCATGGAGACAGCAAGGCCTGTGGAGGCCTAGAGAAGATACTGCTTGTGCTGCCAGATGCTGTTCGTTTCACGGACCTGATCCATAGGAGGCAGAAACAAGACTGATTCACGCTTATGAGCAGAAGGTGATGACGTGATTCTCAACCCTGGGTACCCCGTCGGCTGTCAGAGATATGAAAATGGAAACAGCCCACTCAGACTGTCAAAGCCCAGAGTGAATTTGCAGGGCTGGCTGTTGTGTTTTACTTGCACACTGAGCCAATTTGATATGGAAATCGGGGAGGCACGTGAATATGGAACCTCCATAATGCCATTTTTTTAACAAAGTTATTATTCAGGGTATAACCACATTTTACAATTGCTGGCTTCAAATTATGACCTACTTCTCTTTCATCCATATTCACTGTCTGTGTCATTGGTTAGAATGCTTTATTTTTTAAAAAAGGCTTAAATATGCTTTTCTTTCTAAGGAAAAAATAATGAGTGCATGAAACGCAGCATTCATTAATAACTAATACTCCAATAACAAAACAGCAGGTCTGTGGAGCACCAATGAAGTCAAGGGGAAGGAGAATTTAGTTAACAAACCTCCAAAGGTTTGTTACAAATAACCAAGGTGGGGGCGGGGGGGGACAGGGAAATAGTGTTTTTTAAATAATGGAAAATCCCATCTGTATCCTTTAAAGCTCTACCAAGAGGGCTAGCACACAAGCTTGGCTTAAATGGGACTTAAATGGCCCTTGCACTGGCTGTCTGCATAGCAATGAATTTCGTCCAGTGTGTGTGTGTGTGTGTGTACACACTCATATGTTGAGCACATTTGATCTAAAAATTTATCATGAATGCTTTCGCTCCTTTCAGCTGCCTAACATCACATGAGATGAAGTGAAGTGATTTATCTCTGTACTTAACCACTCTAAATTATAGTAATTGTACCTAATTGCTTTAATACTTTCTTCTGTGGGTGTTTCATTGCCATGGTTACTAGTCATGTGTAAACAGTTATCAATTATCTCTCAAAGAGAATACGCTTTAAAAAACCCTTCAAAGGCTATAAAGGAGGGACCCAGATGTACACTGCGTGTACACACAAAAAAATCGTATTTTTGTAATGTGAGACCATAGATCTAAAAAAACCAGCAGAACCAACTGGTGAGAGTGTGTATATAAAATATATGCACTGGGACCAATTCTGCCCTCTTCCACACACTGAATAGTGCCTTTCTCTTCTTGGAATCAATGGGACTACTTCTGAAGTAAGGTACTACAGCATGTGTGTCAGGGTGGTAGAACTGGACCCGGGAATAGTATAGAAGGTTCAAGTAAGGAGTCAGATTTTCAGGTAAATTCACATGAAAGTACTGGGAGTGCATGCATAGTCCTGAAAACTGCATGTGCAAACAACCAGCTAACCCTCCAGCTGAGAACATTCATCAACAAATGTTTTCTAGGCCCTAATTCATCCAGCAAATATGTGCTTCTGGCTTGAATCATTTTAACTGCTTCCTGGAGCTGATCAATAGCAGGAAATGGCAAATACGGATTATAAGGAAGCCTACAAGAGCCTCCCCAGAGTTTTGTTTCAAGTTTTGATTTTGCTATTTGGGAATAAATTTATAGAGTAAATAACAGGAATGTATTTTATAGGGAACTTGAAACATAGAGAGGAGGTTTAGCATCCTAGATTAACTTTTCAATACCAATCCAACTTGTTTCAGTGTGAAATATGAAATAAAACTTTATGGCAATTTCCAAAACTAAATTTTTATTTCTAGGAACATCTTGTAATCAACAGACTACACACCCAGCTGCAAATGCAAGACAAAATTAGAGAATGCAAATAAGTTAGTCAACAGAAAGTTAGGCACAACTGAAAACACATATTTTTTTCCAGTTCATCAGCTGTTGGCAGAACTTACTTGTAATCCGGAGATGTATATCCTGAGATGTTTCTCAGATCAATTGTAGAGTGTTAACACACTGCTCTTCTATGTTATTACTAGTCTTATTTAATCATTCATGAGGAACAGTTTCAAAGAGAAGAAATAGATACCTTGCAATGCTCTGATTTGGGAGCTACTCGTTTGGAGTATAACAGAAAATCCTGGCTGCTAAATAATTTAGGGCTATCAGGAGAGTTGTCTTAAACTGACTCCAGGGAAGAGAACAATGTCAAGAATTTAAACTCATAATGGAAAAAAATAAAAATCAGGAGAAAGCAGTGGCTGCATAAACAATAGAACTACGTATTGCAAAATTCATCCATTGTTTAACATTTACTGAGGGGAACGCAGACATTTTCACCCAAATGTTTCTTCTTTCCAGAGTCAGAGAGTTGAGATCCAAAGCTCAGACCTCCAACCTCCAATAGTCAAACACCAGAAACAACCATTCAGAACTGTAAAAACAAAGTCATTCCAAGTTAAAGCTGAAAAGGTGGATTTGACACTGTCTTGGCACACCCGACCATCACACACAACACACACATCTCTGTTTGCAACTTCCTCTACTGATCTAATACAATTCTCTAAACACGCAGTGTACAGAAAGGAGTTTCATACAGTTCATTTTCTCTGACACACACAGCCTGTACTTTCAGTCCAATGGTTTTTATATAGGAAAACAACAAAACACGAAAGAATACAAGTAAAGTCTCTGTGAGAGAGCACATTGCATGTCTCCTTTGCCACAGGTTGCATCGGCAGCGAATGCAAAATCGCGACTGCCTCCAGCAGACAGCAAACTTAGAGGAATTTAAAGTGCAATATCCGGGGGGGAATTAACAGTGCTTCTGAATTTCCTACTTTTTGTGTAAGTCCGACTCCTCTCTGAAATTTCTGACATAATACACAGGAATTTAATCATGTGACTTCCAATGACTAATTTACTCCTTAGTACAATGATTTGGGCATACTTAAGCATTAAACAAGGATTAGCTGTTCCCAATATTTTTCTCTCATGGCAGAGAATAAGCTCCTGTTTCGTGCCATTTTTTATAAACATTACTCCCATTTTGACTAGTGCCTAATATGCATTCCATTCATCGTTCCTTTCTCTCAGCTAACTGCATATTAAATCTAAAAGGGTGGTTAGCCTTAACCCAAATACTATCTTAGTCTATCAACAAAATAAACCACATGGATGAAGCCAGTGAGACTTCAATAATATATTTTCTAACCATTGGGATACAAGAAAATGTTTAAGTACGACTAGCTCTGAGTCCATACCATGCCAAAAGCTCACATATTCATGCTTTTTGTTTAGTTTCTGGTGAATATTGTGCTGGATTCAGAATCAGGAGACCTAGGTTCCATTCCCGGCACTGACCTGCTTTGTGACCTTAGTTATGTCATTTCCTCTCTGTTTTCCCTTCCACCCCTTTACCTGTTTCACGGGTAAGTTCTCAGAGCCAGGAACTCTGTGTGTGTGGTGTGTGTGTGTGTGTGTGTGTGTGTGTGTGTGTACGCGCGCGCCTTGCACAAGGAGCCCGGATTTCAATTGGGGCCTCTAGGCACTACTGAAAAATAAATATTTAATAATAATAAATAATGCTCTAATTTACATGATGTCACCAATATCCCTTAGAAGTCCAGCACCTAAGAGAACCACATTTCTCCTCCAGTTGTGCAGCAGCTTCTAAAGGGTCAAAAGCAAAAAAAACCCTCCGTACTGATCTTCTTGAATATTTGTTAAATTTTTGTCAAATCCCAGTCTCTTACAAAGTCCTAATGCCTCCAGGTGTGACCCTCTTCCCCTCATCTGCAGCACGGATCCACCTCTGCAGAGAAAGAACTGAGCCCTAAGCACTTAGGGAATGATCCTGAAACAACTCACGCGAGTAAACTATGTTCAGTACTCCCACTGCAGTCTATGGGACTCATCATGTAAGTAAGGGCCACTCACATGAATACGCTTTGCAAAACAGGCCTCTTAATTAAAAATAGGTTAAATTTTCACAGGGCACCTGCACCCAAATCTTGCTCAGAGGTACAGGTAACCTGAGCCACTTAGCAAAGCAATTAAGTACTCCACCAAGCATGTAGGTGGTCTATTCACATGCAGTTCTGCCAGTGCTACCCAGCCAGTTCCAGAGTACATATCCAGACCTCATGTCTGCTATCCCCTCTCCAAGTTTCTACCAAGTGGGTAGTTAGGGAAAGGGGCACATTGCAGGTGGAGATGGGGAACGGGGGAGGGGGGGCTTTCTCCAGTTAGATCCTTCTTGCTAAGTTATGGTGAGCAGCAATCATGAGGGTAAAAAACATACCCATGTCTCAATTGTAAAGTCAATGGACTACATCAGAGGTAGACTCCTCTGGAATCCATTTCCCTCTTGTATCTTTAAATGCATGTGTGTGTGTGTGTGACTGTGAAGCCAGATTAGCAGGTGCAAAGTGTTGCATGCAGTATTAGTATTAGTATCTTTAAACCAAAGTCACTAAATGGAGTAATTTGCAGATTTATGGAGAAGGGAAATATTCCCAGCCACTGGGTTAGATTCCATTCTCAGTTATACTGATGAAAGGCCTAGACCAACTAGAGAGTTGCACACTTCATTGCTTATGTGGGAGAAACTGTATATACAGCTGGGCCCCTCATCCCCACTCCAGCCTGCCCATCTGACGGGATCTGGGCAGGCAAGGAACCCAGATAGGAGGGATAGAGAAGCTTGGCCAAAGTGGGGTGAGGGGTCCACTGACCCTCTTCCTAACCCTAAACCCAAACCCTACCCCAAGGTCACCGCCACACCCCTGCATCCAGAGTGACTCAGCTCCCCAGCTCCAGGTCATTGCCTCACTGCGTATTCTGAGGGGATGTCTACACTGCAATTAGACAGCCACAGCTGACCCTTGCCAAGTGACTGGGCTCCCGAGGCTTCGGCTGAGGGGATGTTTAATTGCAGTGTGCTTCTGGGCTCAGGCAGGAGCCCAAGCTCTGACACCTTTCCACCCTGCCGGGGTCCTACCGCCTGGGCACCAGCCCCAGTCTGGAAGTCTACACAGTAACGAAGTAGTCCTGCAGCCCAAGCCCTGCAAACCCGACTCAGCTGGCCTGGCACGCGCCAGTCACGGGTTTTCAATTGCAGCGTAGACCTACCCTCAGCGACCCAATAGTGATTTCAGTGTCAATCAGCTTTTCCTGATTTTCACCAAAATCAGTAAGGTTCTGCCCACTGGTGCCTAGAACATTCCCTGAAATTTTGGAATTGATCAGTCACAATTTTCAAAAGTTATCATGTTATAGACAGACAGAGAGAGAAATGCCATCAAGCTGAGAGTAGGGCCTGGCTTCGCTCCACCAGCTATATTAACTTAAATGAATTTAGCTTCAATGACCGGAGCAAAATTTGGCCCAGCGTGCAGGTATTTGCATAGGGTATTAGCAGTGGGGAACACTAAAGTCCTTACAAGAAGGGGTGGGTAGTGTTTTCTCTCCTAAGGATTTCCTTTAAATAGCTACTTTGATGCCAGCTGGTTTACTCCACTAATTGTTGGGTGCTCTGAAAGCCCCATTAGCCTGCTAGCTGCTTCTAAAGCAGCTTCTGTGCATTCCTAGTAAGGGCATCAATGCACCCGCTTCAGGAGTGAGGGCAAAGCAGCCCTCCCGCCAGTCTGAGGATCCAGCCTACTGGGCAATTGCTGCTGTGAACTCCTGGATGCACTTCACCAAGCCTCTCTTGGCAAGCTGTGGTCGGCCTCTTCAGTGCTGGGCTATTTTCACCAGCAGGCTCTAAGCCAGGTCCTCTCTGCAGCTTGCCAGGGAGCTTTATGCTGGGCTAGGGCACTGGAAAGAATAATTGAAAAGAATATTTAATTAGATTAAATGTCGGACCTGTCATCAGTGACAATGTCCTTCTAATTAGCTAATCGGAGACTGTAATATGCTACCAGTAAAGAAATTGCTGCGCTCCCTTGGGGACATGTGCTGCTGTCTAAACATGTCTCATAAATGTTAATGGAAGTCACATATGTGAAATTGAGGGCACTAGATAGCCCTTGTTAATTATGATGTGAGTTATTAGGTGATATTCCTCACTTAGGGTACCAAAAAAAAACCATGTATACTTGATCAACTGTTTTGTGATGGCCTGGGGTGTCGAAAGGAATGCTTTGAGCCCTCCTCAAGCAGAAATCAGGGAAGAAAGTACTCAAGATGGCAGGATAATTCTCTGCAGGTTTTTAGTGATGGGAAGCGCACTAGCTGTTTGTGCTCTGAACCCAGACTTCTCTCCTGCAGACAGTCACTCTCCCTGATTCTCCATATGGAGGCTACCAAAAAATTCTGGGAGACACATCTTGCTCCAGGGCCAAGGAACCACTGTAGCAACAAGTGACTAGTTCTGGCTCCCACAGGACAGAACCCTTTCCTTATGGAGTGGTGGCAGACTTCTCCCCTGATTCTCTAGAGGCACCATAACAGCCTATATTACAAAGTGTTTGTCACCATCTGTGCATTAAAATGTATATATTCACTGAGTCTCACCAGCTCTTTCAGAGACACACACTGCAGATAGATTAAAACTCGATCAACACGTTTTCATAATCAGTTTGGTATTTGCTTGCACAAAGCAACCAGACCTAAAGGAATATTTCTGGAGCTCTTTACCCCATTTTATTAGGATGCAGAGCATGGCAGGTCACCATCCACACAACACCACACACATTGAGGCTTTTCAAAAATAGCCCCTAAGAGGTGACTTATTCCTCTTTTTTTCCCCCTTTGGCAAAGCCCTATAAAGAATGAGTTGTCCTTCCCACTGTACTTGTCCTCAGACTCTCTGAGGTCACAGACTTCTCCCAGATGATCACTGTTGAAGTCCAATAAAAGGGGAATAAAAAGGTTCTTCCCTTCTCAGGGTGCTAATTCTCAAGGGTCTCTGTGATCACACATTCTCTCCAGAGAGCTGTGACAAGTCTCTGGGGAACCCCGGTTCTCCGTTTCCCCCGGAGAAATTCTTTTCCTCCCAATCTCTTCCTGGTATAAGAAGAGGAAGCTGTGGTGGCCTACACTTCCCAGATGACAAGCATCTCCTCTCCAGCATTGAGAAGAGAGGGGATCTTTGGTCCACCTTGCACTTTGAAGTTCTGATTTTAGGCTCTGAAGAAAGGCAACAGTTCAGATTTGCTTCCCAACTTCCTTGTCAAGATATCTTTCCCCTCAGTGGCTGCCTTTATCATTAACTTCCAGAACGGAGAGGTTCTGGCCTTGTGTCTTCCTTCACCAGCTGAAAAGGGCCAGCCCACTCTGTTACACGAGGCAAGAGGCTCCTTAGAACTACCTCAGATAGACAGATTTTAGCAAACCTGGCCTTACGCACATTGATAAGGCACTGCTTGGCTTGTGGCAATCCCCTCAACAATAAGAAGCCCAATTTCTCCCCAGGAAGCAGGACCAGAGCAGGGAGGTACTTTACTTGATGGGAACCGACAGCTGTCTCGACAACAACCTCACCAGAAGTCATACAAGATCCCCTAATTTGTGGGAGCTCCAGACTGTCCCTCAAATTTTATCACTGTCCTACATAAGCTTCCTTGTTTGGGGTTTTTCAAAGCCCTGTTTATTAAAGCTGCAGCAAAGAATTTACTAGTTGTGTGAGCTGTAGCAAACAAGCCCACCAAAACTTGTGTGCTTCATCTGGCAAGTTCATTGCCATGCTTCTCAGCCTGTGCTTGCTCTCTCTCTCTCTCACACACACATACACACACACCCGTTATCCACTGTACACGAGCAGCACGTCTCTCAGAAAGGAAATATTAACACATATTTGCATTAGCAAGCCTGCAGGAGACTCAGAATGTTCCAGGCATGTCAGCACATCTCACATGAAAGGCAACATACAGAACAAAACAACTGAATCAATGTTTGTGCTCAACGTGCTGTGTGTGTGTGGTATGCATGTACTCCTCAACCTGCCAATGCCCGAGCATGAAACATAGGGCAGGATGGAGGCTCAAAATGAGGGACATAAGAATAACAATGCTGTAGAAAACTTAATATAGAATGGGAACGCATCAGATTTTAGGAATATGTGGGTTTGAAATTGGGGTTGTTATTCACAAGTGACTGGGTGGATACAGATTTCAGCTGGTTTGGATTGATGTTAGTAATAATGGTTATGGTTAAAGGCTATAATTAATATTAACTTTTTGGCTTTTGTTGTACAGCACTCAGTAACCTTATGATAGGTGTCCTATAAACAGGTGAATAAACATATGTATGTATGTGGCCTGTGCATAGTCACAGGAAGTCTGCGGCGAATGACCAAGATTAACAGAGGAATAGGAGAAGCATTCACTACAACTCCTATTACTATTTAGTTAAAATATAGTACTAACAGAGAGACTGCAGGCCTGACTCTGGTCTTATGACATCTCATTTACATGGGCATAAATCTGGAGTTACCCTGTTCATTTTAAAGGAGTTATTCCAGATTCAGAGAGGTGGAACTGAGATCAGAAACTGATCCTGAAACAGAAATATGGAGGGGAGAGAGAACATATTGCTCAAATACACCTTAAAAGCAATAAATTGCTCCTCTAATAAACACTTTCTGTGCTAACCCCCACAGGGACAATTTTGTCCATTTAATTCACAGAAGCTCACTTAAATTTGGAAGCCTGGCAAAGTTGAAGAACTTTAAATAAAAAAAAAAGACAAGATTTCTCACGAGGTGAAATTTCCCAGAATCGTTTTATTCTTCACTTTATTTTCAATGCCAATAGGAATTTCCCAGGAAAGCTGTCATTTCTCTAGCTCCTTCATTGCTTAGAAACAATCTCAAAATATAGCTCAGACCAACTCAACTCCCTTCAGACAATTGCATCCACCACATACTGAATGGAGCCAACATCACAATTCTTTGAGAACCGCACAAGTTTGCTCATGCCACTTGCAAAAGAGTCAAAAATACCTGGCAACTGTATAAAGAACCTGATTTCTTCATCTTCCTCCCTCTTTCTGTAGATTTAATGAATGATTTTCCTCCCTTTCCTTTTCTCTTCCCTAGACTAAACCCATCCGATCTCCTAGCTAGGATCACTTCCATCCCCACCCTCCCTTGTGTTGAGAAATTGCAGTGAGCTGAGTCGCTCTGCATATTAATGAGTTCGCAGGAAGGGCAGCAGGAGCTGTTTTAAAAGAGGACAAGAGGAGCAAAGAGGCACAGGCAGCTCAGACAGAGAGCTGAAACTGACAAGGCAGCAGCAGCAAGAGAAAGGAATCCGGAGGTCTCCAAATTCCTTCCCTGACAACATCAAACCAGTGAATCTGCTCGAAGACCAGAAGCAAGAAGAGCAGTCCGATTATATAAGTGAGCATCTGACCCATCTATTTAGGTCCCTGAGGTCTTACCATGAAGCCCCTGACAGCAGCTTTACTTCTGCTGTTCATTGTAATGTGCTTAGCCGCTGCAGAAGGTAAGTTAGTTTCTTGTACCTGTTCCCCATTTAAACTTCTTTCCAGTGATTTTTCCCCCTCAGTAGTCTGTGTTTGCTCCTTGAAATACTATAATGAGATTTATTGTTGTCCTCAGTCTGTATGGGGAAGAATTGATATGATGACTCTAATAGTAGTGGAAGGTAGTACCAGGCTGTTGTTTTTTTAGGTGTAAGTAGTGGCAAAACACGGGGGACAAAGTTGTGCCCTCGGTTATAATTTTACAGCCCATTTATTCTGGTATGCACTATATCTGGGGTAAATGCTCTGAAATCAGCGGAGTTACTCCAGATTTGTGCAGTTGAAAGCCTGCAGAATTTAGCTTGATGCACTATAATGGGTTGAACTGAGGGTGAAATTCCGACAGAGACGTTTTCTAGTTTTCCACGAAAATGACAGTTACAAAACTCGGATTTTGTCAGGCTTGGAAGAGACCTTTAGAATTTGTGCAAGTAAGAAATTCAGAAGCACAATATAGAGCCCCCCCCCCCCCCCCCGCCAGTTCTACTTGCGAAAGTAGAGTGGAGGCAAAAACCCGAGAGCCGTGTAAGCTTGTTCATCTTTACAACAGACTTTAGCTCTTTCCTTTTGCATTTGTTAAAGTTTAGTTTAATCACAGCAGGTGCACTTTAAAAAATCAACACTGACCACACTGCAGTACTGTGTATATTTACCACACCAGTTCTGGTACTTTAACATGTCTTTCTCAGGGAGTTACTAACACTTTCTGTGGTAAATCAGGAGGAAAATATTGCCCTTTTCAGCTCAACAACCCCCCAAAGCGTACATTTTTATAGGTTTTTAAAACATGACTTGTCTGTATATTTACATAAGCTAATGATGGGAGGGTATTAACTGCAATTGTTACAGAATAACTTTGTACACAAATGGTAAATACTTTCTCTTGTAGGATCAAAGTGCAAATGCTCAAGAAAGGGTCCTAAGATAAGATTCTCTGCTGTTCAGAAGCTGGAAATCAAACCAAAGTATCCACATTGTAAGGAAAAAATGATCATGTAAGTGTTCCTGCATGCATTCTACTATGTACCAAGTGAAGTGCATCTCCCTGTATTGCAACCTCCTTCTTTATTTTTTATAATTTCCTGATATACTAATTTCCAACATTAGTCATAATAAAATATGTAGCTACATGAACCAATCCTATCCGTAGTATGTCAGCACAGTAGAATCTGCTTAACACTATAAATATCTAAAGAATATTGCTTATGAGAGTAATTATTAGTTTAACAAATGATGAGGGTCAAATTCTACTTTCAGCTGCCCAGATGTAAATCTAGAATGCTAAACTCAGGCTACTGTGGATTTACATGGGGAGTAACAAATGAGAACAGAATTTGGGCCACAAAAGTTTTGAGTAATGAAGAATCATCCAAATTCATTGAGGCAAATTTTTGTCTCAGTTACGCTCATACAAGTCCTTTGATTTCTGTAGGGTTGCATGGATTGTAACTGAAAGTAGAATTTTGTAAGAAAAATGCCGCTATCTGTATTAGCAAATAGCCGTGCATTGACCAATGCTGAAATGAAACCTCAGTAGAAACAATTGATAAAGTCAAAGGGAGCTCTAAAGACTAGATCAGTGGGGTATATTACAGTTTAAAACAATGGCACGGGAGCGGGGTGTTAATGTATCCTGTCTTCTATATTGTCAAAGTTTTTGAAAGGCTTTGCACAAAACAGGCTATGTGCCTGAATAAGAATAGCTGAAAATACTTATTCTGCTATTTACCCCATTGCTCTGCAAGGACAGAAGAATGTCCTCCTATACCCAGATGTACAGACACTCTTTTCTCAACCTAGCTATTATATAATTTTTTAACATTAGCTTTAATTAAAAACTGTTATTTGTTCTTATTAGCTGCTTGTCAGATCTTCACCAAAAAGGCTGGGCATTGAATATGTTGTAGCATTTGTTCCTTATCAGTTAATGTTACCAGATTTATTGAAATGTAGAAAGATGATTTAATATATCACGGTGCAATACATTTATACCTCTTCAAAACACAGACTGCTCTCAGTTACACCCATGTAAACTCTGGGTCAAATTCTCTTTTTAGTTACTCTGGTTGGACCCAATCCTGCCTGCTTTGAAGTGAATGGCCAAACTCCCCATTCAATAAGGGAAGAATTGAACCCACTGATTTCAAAGCAGCTACCCCAGATTTACAAGCAGCGTAACCGAAAGCAGTATTTGGAAGTTGCACTCATCTATCTAAGGCAGGATTTAGCTAAAGGAGCCCAGGACATATCATTTATATTTAGATGATCAGCACTTGAGTAATTTTTTAAAAAAATATTTAAATTGTAAAAGCAAGGCATGCTGCCTAGAGCAAAGTCAACTCTCAGGTTCCAAATAAGTCATTTGAAATGAACGTGTCGAACAAACGTTTTGAATCAATAACTCTTTGAACTTTCGCAGGGGCTTAAATAAACACCACTTTGAATTGTCAGAGAGAAAGGCATCTTTGGCAAAGTGGTAATAATATTTAGAATCCAGAAGTCTTCCTCTCAGGAGCAGGGCCCTTTTTCCCAGCCAGCGGGTGCAAACAGTCATTTCTATTTTATGTTAATCACCTGGGGCTAACAAAAGGGGCTGAAACATGCAGCAGCATAGAAGCAATTGGAGAATTTGCTACAGCGCTCTGTGCAGCTAGAGACTTCAATCTGTGCCTGGGAGTTTGACTGGCTGCTGGAAAGGCAAGCAGCAATCTGCTCTCCCCAAGCAAGATGCCAGCAGAAGCTGGATGGTGAAGTGCTGTCAAGAAAACAATAACAAGCTTTGCTGGGATAAGTCTGTGAGAGACAACTGCTCCAAAGCACTGAAAGCAGGGCCAGACTTGGCAGCCAAGGGGAGAAGGGGAAATTGTGAGCATGAAATGAACCTCAATAGTGCAACTTCTCACTTTCCATAAGAATATCAGGAAAATATATAAAATACTTTAGCTTTTGCTAAAATGCCTCGGCAAAAGAATTAGCTTTCAAACGAGGCTCTGATCTTGAATATAGCTGTGCAAATTTGGAGAATTGCAATTACCTTGCCTTAACAAGCTGGCCATTCCTATTCTATGGAGAGAAAATTTAAGACTTCAGTGGAATTACTCCTGATTTACACCAGTGTAAGAGGAGGAGAAGGCAGAAATGTTGTCATTAGTGCTTTTGTAGGGAGTGACTCTTATCATCTTCAGTGTCACTTGAAATCCGTACTAGAGAGAAGTGGGGGATATTGGAACAACTGGACGGAACTGTGACCAGAAATGACTGATACCATAGTTTCAGTACAAGACGCAGAAAAGCCAGGTTCCCGTAATGGATTTTTGTGGCTGTTGTTGAGGAAATAAAATCAGTGAATGATCTTGATTGTCCTCCAACCTGCCCCATAAGCCTGACTGTCCTCTGGTCTAGTTACATGGAAGAAGTGTGAAAACTGTAGGGTGATTGGCAGACTGGAGAATAGTGGAATACATTGTTTGGAAGAGATTCATCTAATAAAATGAAATAAAATACATAAGTAGAACTGGAAAAGTTTGTGAAAGACAGCAAAATCCCTGACCCTTTGACGTTGTCTAGACCTGCTCTGAGCAGGGTTAGCCAGCATGGTGGCCGATACCCAAGCAGCTGGTCTACACTGCTAGCTTTACCTTTGCTACCTCCAATGGAGTTGAAGTGGTGAAAGTATAGAGAGCCTCAAAGTGAACTCAGCTAAATATTTGTGAGAAGAGGGTTTAATTCACTGACAGAATGGCAAAACTCTCCTTTAATTCCATGGCAGCCAGATCACCCTATTACAAAAAATTTAATGAACAAAATTCTACACTGATTTTTATTCCATCCAGTTCCTATCACTCACAAACATTTGTGTACATATATACACAGAGAGAGAGGGAGAGAGAATATGCTATATATTGCTCAAAGACTTAAGAACTCTTATTGGTGTTAATGGAAACTGCCAACAGAGATTAAGAGTTTCTTTATTCTACTTAAGAAGCGAGTGGAAACAGGGCAGCCTCTTGGAACACATCTTGTCTTTCTGTACAAGAAGTTTTATGGCTGTATATAGGAAAAGGGATGGACCAACCTACCCCAAAGCTGCTTGGTACAATGTGCAGATGATTTTATGCACAAACTGTACACGCTAGCCCTGATTCTAAAATGTGTTGCCCAGCTCAGCCACATGGCTATGTGGTGGCTTGGACCTTCTTCTCTTGTCCCCAATTTGTAGTTAGGCAAAGCAGCCAGGGACCTGATAGATCCAGCCAGCTGAGATTTCCCCTTGACTAAGGAGATGAGTTATCATAGCAGCACTGCGCCACCTGGTTACTTTCCCCAACACAGAAAGAATGGCCAGGGGAAAGGAATGGATCTTTAACTATTTTTAGCTGTCAAATGGCCCCTTAAAGCCATAATCAGATGAACATAAATTAGGGGAGTGGACCAATCCCCATCCAGCCTCATGATCCTAGGGGCCGGCAAAGATACTATACAGCTACTTTTGGTCCCCTGGGGTACACCCCTAATCCCAGAGTGACACAAATATGCAGGAAATCATTCAGCATCAGACTTGTTGCAAAACTGTCTTTGAAGCGGATGCTGTAAGATATGCAGAATGACTTCTAGCTGGGATTAACCAAGCTCTCGGTGTACAGATTTTCCCACAGAGTAACTCTCATTTGGCTCACCTGGGGGAGCTGCAGCCTTCGCAACACCAGTGTTAACTCATCTGGAGCAATGTGCAGGAATCATATGCACACAGAGAACAAGGGCAGCCACAGGATGAGGAATTTCGTTAAATGGCAAAGCCCACTCTAGTGGCTGGCAGTCATAGGAGGTGCTAACTGGGTTACCCATGACCCATATACTATACAAAACCCCAATGGCAAAAGAGTGCATCAGTCATTAAAGTATGATTTAACTGTACAGATTTATCCAAAAATCTATTAGGAATTTGGAATAGCCCTTCCAAAGAAAGCCTAGCATTCAGGATTGTTTTTCCCCCAGCACAGAGTTAACATGGTATCAGTCCAAATGATAAGATGAACGTCTGCTATAAAACAATGCATCTCAGTCTTAAAACTCCTTTATTAACCCAACTAGTCAGATAATCATGCCATGAATATTATCATAAGTTGGTAATAAACTTTAGTGCAAATAAAGTTGCCCTTGATTACTTTTCTGAAGCAGTTATGCATCGTTGTTCTCCAGAGGCACTGCACCTCTTCTCCTGGGGTTTAGTTTGTCATTTTCTGAAAATATTCTGTTCACTCCTTGAGCAAAACAGCACCGACTGAGTTCTGATTTCATATCTTTCCCACACACACACACACAAATCCCACTGCCAAGACAATAACCACTGGACGCAAATACTGTTCCGCAAGCTTGATTCCATTAAAACTCACTGCTCACAGGTCTCAGTTCTCCCATTCAGTTCAATGAGAAAATGTTCTCTATGGATTGAAGCACACAGGAATTATCTTAGTGAGGCCCAAAGTAAGCGCATGGGGTCTGTATGTTGTAGCATTAATTCACCTCCCTCAACATGCACACAGACCCTTAACACCTTTTCCCGCTCCTATTGTTCATGCTTCCAATACAAGTGATTTGATGTCTTGTGCTTTTGCAGCATTCATTTGCCTCTCACTGAGGGCAAAACCAAGCAAAGCCAGAATTCAGCCCCCATTCTGTGTCTAGTTAGTGAAAGACATACTGAGACCCTGGGCCAGCCCTGTGGGGCTCCAACCAAGAATTCGGTCCAGTAGCCAGAGCTGAAAAAAGGACATGTTTCAACCCGCTCTCTCTGTCCTTTGTCTGAATTTTGCATTGTGGTATCCCTTGCTGATTTGTAAAATGGGTAAAAAAAAATGTACTAAAAAAGATATTTTCATCCAAAAATTGGCCCTTTTTTCAAAAATGAAACCTTTGTGAAAAATTCTCAACATTCTCAGAATTTTCCATTTTCCTGGAATTTTTTAAAGGAAATTTTTACCAACTTAATTTTCTAAATTGTTTTAGTTTAACCAAAAACTGTGGTTCCATACTAAAAAACAGGTTTCTAGAAAATAAACATTTTGGATAAAAAATGTGGTTAAATACGTAACAGAAAAAGTTGCCAAAAGTGGAAAATTGAACCATTTTGAACCCTTAGAACTCAGAGCAACTTTGAAATTTAAAATGTTTTACTAACTTATTTTCCCATTTCTAGACCAGCTCTGCTGATTTGTCAGTGAAACCATGACATCATCTGGATTATGGTAGACCATTAATTAACCAGCATTAAATGGTTGGCACTCAAACAAAGGACAGAGTAAGAGGAAACCAGAAAGGCCAGGAAGTAAATTGGCCATGTGTTACCTCCTTGCCTGGTCTTATTTCCAGGATAAGGTGCTATCAGTCCTTGTGTGGTTCCTCTCCAGTGCAGCTATGGGCAAGTTTAAATGGATCGGCCCACACGCTGATAAAGCTAGAGATGGTCCCAGGTGGCTGCTGTCTTCTTTGCACCACAGACTAGCCCTTTGGGGTCTCCAGAAGTTTGCAAAGCACACAAGTACTGCTAATGAAAGCATTACTGCATACAAAATCAGTGATCCAGGCCTAATCCTTACTCTCCCAAGTAGCATTGTCCAATGGGACTTTTTCCATGTGCTTGAATTATTTGTCTGAGTAAAGGTTTGCGGGACTGGGCCTGATTGACTGTTTTATTTAAATCAGTTATTAAATCCCAAAATAAATGTTTGCTAGAGGGTGGAATAAAACTGTTGATTAAAAATTATGGGCAGCTCAGCTGGTATAAATCGGCTTAACTCCATTGGTGACCATGGAGCTACACCAGCGGAGGACCTGGCCCAATTTTATAATTGCAAACTCAAATTTTATCATGGAACATAGTGGCTTGTTATCCTCTCAGTGCACATGTGCAACTCTCATTAACATGAATGAAATATCTGGAGCAAGAGAGAGCCTGTTGGTTTTTATGAAATGTTCACAGTGACCAATGTGAGTTATTCATGACCTTTCTGTAGTGATCGTTCCTTTTCCATTTCAGTGTAACTATGCAGTCACGGTTCAGAGGAGGACAGCAGTACTGCTTGCATCCCAAACTCCAAAGCACAAAGAGATTAGTTAAGTGGTACACAATATGGAAGGAGAAACGCAGGTGAGTATTAATTTCATTCAGCAAAAGATACTCCTGTTTTCTGTGGGATAAAGTGATGTCATTATAGGTAACCAAATTTGTTCCTTTTGGCAAATAACTTATCTTTCTTGCTTGAATGCTTGAGACATGGCAGCACAGAACAGTTAGGTGTAATAGTCCAAATGGCTCTCTCTGGAATATGGCACAAATACTAATTAGACTGAAATGGCTAAAACCTTCCTAAATAAAATGCTACAGATAGCACATTAGTTTAACTGCTTCTGGGTCTATTTTTTTTAAAGCATCATGTAGGTGAAAAATGTGATGCAAGGTTAGATACTATTAATAGAGTCTTGAAATTACTACCTAAATGCATACAGTAAAATTCTCATACTCTAAACAATCAATTCAATGTGATCGATTTATTTGATAAAGCCTACAAATTACATCTGTAAATAGTCAAATAATATAAATGGCTCTGAATGCAGTTTATTCCTAGTTTTGGGATAGGCTTCTCTGAGACTAAATAGTAATACTTTGCACTTGCACAATACTTTTTATCTGATATTTTCAAAGTTTGTTACACCTTATCACCTCCAAATCAGAGATGAGGAAGCCAAGGCAAGTAAAGGCTAAGTTACTTGCCTAGGGTCCAACACAAAGTCAGTGGCAGAGTTGGGAACAGAAACCAGGTCTCCTGAGTTCAGGTCCCGTGCTCTAAGCACTAGGAAACACTACCACCCTATATTTGATTATCCAGATTTTAGCACATTTTCACCCAGCTGTCATTTCATGCTATAACTCTCTATGGCTTGATTGCTGGATGCAATGCTACCTTTCCCCTTCCATCCTGGCCTTTGCACAAGCTAAGCCATCAGTGATAAACAGAAAAGAAACACAGACATAAATGAACACCAGATGTAAAATGGATTATGTTGTCTGTAAATAATTAAGAGGAAGTCTAAAGGAACAAAGGGGAGTTAGCTCCCCACTCCCCCATTGGCTTTGAAATGGAGTTGGGTGCTCTGTAATAATCTTCCCCTTTGTAGGGACGTCCAGCGATTTCTTAGAGCTCATTATTAGTTGAGGAGCTGAGGCAGGGGAGTGTGAGAAAGCTTCATTTCCTCTCACGCCCTGTAGCTAGTCTCCCCATTTCTTTTGGCAAGAAAAGGGTAGTAGAGGGAGGACTTACCATATACAGAACTTAAAGGATATCCTTGGGAGGAGTTAAATATCTTACCACCAGCTCCAGGAACCATACCCTTGAGCACAAATATTACTCACACTGGTTTAAATTCACTCATTGGTAGAATATCGCTTAACCCATACAGCACCCCAGAATGTGGGATGTGCAGATGTGGGCAGCTCTCTGCACCCTCTGTGGGCTGGGAGAAGTTGGATCTGTCTGAGCTCTGAATATGCTGGCATGGAATAGAGAACTGTAGAAGAACCCACCAGATGCAGGCTTACATTGGATCCAGTGCCTGGCCTGGGCAATGGAGCAACAGTGGCCACTCTTACCTCCCCTAGGAATGGGACTGACCATGGGTGTGGATTAGATCCCATCTCTCCAATCACCACTTAATTCCTTACAAAAATCCCATTTACGCAAGTGGTGTGGATGGGGGACTCAAGCTGCGTCCATTTACAGCACTCACCTTTGAGATCTACACTTGTTATTGTGATGGTGCAATAGACTGTCAAGCACTCCTCCTTCACAAACATATACTGCCATATCTCACTTGCTGGATCCACTGCAAGTTTGCAGCTCTGAGGATATCTTAGTGGTACTTGGTTTTAGACATTGCAAAGGAATAGAAAAGTGACTTGCCCCTGATTTTTCTAATAAATCTAGATGGGACTCTTCTCTCATGTCTACCTTTAAGATTCAGGTCCCAAAATACAAATCATAAGCTCCATGAACCACCAGGAGGAACCTCAGTTACCAGTGCAACATTCTCTTTCACGTTCTGGAAATGCTCAGCAGTCTTTTTGGAAAAGGGTATCAAGGATAGAATGAAATCAGCATAGGAGAATTCTGAATCAGAATGTAAAACTAAACAGTATGTAAAGGTTTTAGGAGCTGTGGAATGTTTACATAAATGTTAACTGAGAAAAGCACGTAGCATAATCTCTAGCGAAAGACCAACGCTGGAGCCTGAATGAAAGAACCGGACTGGGGCCATTAGATGGAATGTAGAGTAGCTCAAGCACACTGAATTAATTAGCCGTGTAGTACAGGGTGTGAAATGGAAAACTCTCATTGACTTCACTGTGCTTTGGGTCAGGCACGTATGTTAAGAGATGAAGGATTTCTAAAGTAGCAGTAATATAGAGCCAATCTTTTTTCCATTTTAATCAGTGAGAACTTTCTTGTTAACTTCAGTATTGAGCACAGAATGTGATCACCCTAACCCTACCCTAAAAATCCAGTTGACTGAGCCAAGGGCAAATGCAAATTCTTTTGTGGAAACGTCTTGTTCCTGGATGACAAGTTTGCCACTGTGCAGGGCAGATAGCCAGGTTGATGAAAGCTCATGGCATTAACGTATGTAAGGGACACCACTCCATGTTGATATTTTTGCCTGTCTGCAAGCTCTGTATAAGCTGTTTGTGGTCTGGTAAGTAAACAGAATGCATTGTGAAATGTCAACTATTATGTAATACCATATTTCCTTACTGTTTGTAAAAGCTACCATTAAAACAACAAAGGAAATGAAACCACAGACTCTTACTGTGACACTATGCCCCATATTCTTCATAGAGGTATTGTTATGATATGAATATGACCTAAGGTGTGTTTTGGCCAAAATAAGTCATGTGAGATATCATTTGGAAAGGTTATGATTTGCTAAACATCATGTGGCACCCCAAAGGTGGGGGGTAACCTGTCACACTTCCGTTCAAGTAACGTTACCAATCTGCCTTAAGCTGATAAAAATAAGATGCATTAGATTAAAGCTTGCCATGGCAAAGGCCCTGGTATCACATGGCCTCACTCGTGCAGTGACGCCTGGGTATAAAGGCACTGCCTGGGGTCTTAGCCTTATCTTTGAATTTCCTTGTGTGGGTTTGTCAGACTTTTAATGCCAACTTTGACATATTCTTGTGCCTTATTAACATGCTTTATATAATCATCCCCTTGCTAACAAACAGGACAGTATTTTAGTAAAGCATCAATACCTGTCTAACTCTGTTGTCTCTCAAGCTTCACAATATAGGATAGATCGTTCTGTATACAGGGAGATACCCATGAACGGGCCAGGAATCGCCAGAAAGTGTACATCCTATTGTTCATTTAACCTGTTCTCCCTTCCTCGCATCATCCTTCCCAAAATACAGCTCAAGGGGCAGGAGTAGGTTATAACTGTACCTTACCTGATATAATTACACATATTCACCTGTTTAAAAGAACTAGAAATTTGCTCAGCATGTTCTGACTACCGTGATGGCATATTGACACCTTCTGTAAACCTGGGGAAATATTCCACTTAGAGAGAGACCTCCCCAGCCTGTATTGTACTATCAGCATGTCTGTTCTCCAGTTTATTCCCCTCCATGGAAGTAGGTGTCATGCCCCTTGGTATCTCCAGACTGTGGGTTCCACTTCAGGGCAGACTGTTCTAGAACAGGGAAGTTACTCCAGTGCCAGCTGTGACTCTAACTCCTTAGGGCTGGTCTACACTACGGGGGGAAATCGATCTCAGACATGCAACTTCAGCTACGTGAATAACGTAGCTGAAGTCGAATATCTAAGATCGGATTACTCACCCGTCCTCACCACGCGGGATCGATGTCAGCAGCTCTCCCTGTCGATTCCGCAACTCCGTTGGGGTTGGTGGAGTTCCGGAATCAATATAAGCGTGCTCAGGGATCGATATATCACGTCTAGATGAGATATATCGATCCCCGAGCAATCAATTTTAACCCGCCGATACGGCACGTAGTCTAGACGTAGCCTTAGACACACCAGCTAACCGCACTGCCTATTAGCTCCCTAGGCTTTTGCCAGCCTCAGTATAGAACTTAAACAGTCCCCTTGGAAACCTCAGTCCCTCTTGATACTAAGTAAGTAGACCCCTGTGAAATTAGCTCCCTTTCACTGTAATGTCACAGAACATCCAAGTTCCATGGTTCCCAAAGGACCAGACACACACCACAGGTCAATCAGTTTCTCCCTAGATCTCCCTCCTTTACCCAATGAGGCAACACTCAGTCCAATCCTGTAATAAATGCATTTAGGCTGCATTGATTAAGTGAAAAAGAAGCAAGAGATATTTGCACAATGCTAAGAATACTAAAGACACAGACAGACAAAGACAAACTTAGGTTATTATCTTGTAAAACTTCTGTTTGAAGTTAACAAGTCTTACAAGTTCAGCTTCTGAGGCTTATCCCAGCTGTGGCAGCTAAAGATCCTTTACCTGGTAGACAAAGCCCTTGCTTTTTAGGATCCAATCAAGTATAAAGCCCTGTGTCCTTCCAGTAGGCAGCTTTTATCCGAAAACCCTGACATCTGATTGTTCTGACCCCAGAGGTAGCAGATGCAAAAGGTAATCGGGGAGTCCATGAGGCAATCCTTCGGAGAAGTCATCCTGTGTGACTCATCCCTGGGTAGGAGTTTCCCCTTCTTTATTGTCCTGTAAACTGTACCTACTCTCTGTACTGAGAATCAAGGAGTTTCCTTGGAACACGTTGCTTTTCAATAGGTGTCAATTGACCACTCTGCTCCCTAAGGGATGTAGCCATTTCTATGGGCAAAACTCAGCAATGATTAATGGCTCTTGTTATCACGAGATCTGTCCCAGCCATGTGAGAGTTATGTAATGCACGTGTACAGTTATTACTCTTAACATGAGAAATCCAGAGATAAGTAAATGAGCATTACAGTCATCCATTCACCAGAATTTAGGAAAGTCCAGACACTACATTTTACTGCAATTTTAACAACTTAATTTAAATAATGTTCCACCAGCATTAAGCCTTCCTAACTCTCAGTTGATACATAGCCTAGAGTTGGCCTAAGCCTCCAGCCTCACAGCATGATCCTTTTAACTTTCTCCTATGGCTTATTCCCCATCTGAAGTCTCAATTCCCCTTTTGCAAGAGCACACCCAGTTGTTTTTGAAATCATGATGATGTCACAGGCAGGGAAGAAGGGGCTATATTTAGCCTTCGGATACACTATCAGGGCACATGTCCCCAGTGGCTGCAGATGCATCAGGAAGGATGCTGGGATGGCCAAAGGTTCTTGCAACTCCTCTGCCCTCCAAGTGAACGATTGTTGGCTGCACAACCCTGGAAGTGGGCAGCACCGGCCTATGGAAGAGAGCATTGCTAGGCTGGACAGAGTGCACTGAAACTCAACACAACTTAGAGAATTAACTCCAGGAGAATCTCCAGAGAGTAGTGGTGTTTAGAGCGGCTCTGAATTTTTCCTCCTGCCCCCAACTCCCTCAAGGAAATTTTTGAAGAAAATAAAAAAAAAATTTCTTTTTGCCCAAATTTTCAGCCAAAGAAGTCAAAACTAAAAAGATTTGGGCCATAAACCAAAAGAGTTGGCTGAAAACTTTTTTGGATTTTAGCTAGAATATTTTGACAAAAAATGAAATTTTCCACAGAAAGCAGACACCTTTTACAAAAAAAATAAAAAAATTCATTGCAATGAAAACATACATTTCCATCCAAAAACAGTTTTGTTGGTAAAATTTTCCACAAGCCCTAGTGATCTACAAAGCTTGCCTGGGGATCATCTGAAGATGAGGTAGATGTAAACTGCAACTACCAGCAGCAGCAGGGTTAAGTGAGCCTAACGGCAGGAGTCAGAAGCAGCAGGAGCAGACGACTCCCTTGTAATAAAAATGTAGGGAAGAGACAGAATATGTGATGTTCTGAACCCAATCCCATTGCCATCAAAGTCAAAGAGGGTTTTGCTAATGACTTCAGTGGGAACTGGACTAAGCCCACAGAATGTTTTTTCCTGAGGTGTCAGTGTTTTTTAAAGTCAAATGTAGTGTAAAAATGAATTCCTGCATTCCCAAAATATCTCTGGGGCCAATTATAATCATGCCACTGTAGATTGTTTTAGTCTGTGGAGACTGCATGCGTGGAATGTTTCAGCAATACTACAGAGGGAAAGTTAAGGAATTCTTCTTTTAAATATTTAAACTAGCAACATATTTTCACATATTAGCTTGTACTTTTCCCGGGGCAAAAAAACATGCTGTTGGATGTGGAGTCCCTCATTTTAAATATCCTAATAATCCTTTCAGTGATAGATTTAGCCACTCTCAGTGCATTCAAGAAAGGAAGAAGGGTGGAAAATTCTGTTTTCTCTTGTGCCAATGCAACTGACTCTGCTGAAGTTAGTGACATTCCTCCTGATTTCCACTGATGTAAATAAGTGCAGAATTTGGCTCCGAGTGTTTAATCAGGATGGTGGGGAAGGTTTTAACTGTAATCAAAATGACTTAAATACCTAGCTTTCTGTTTTTATTTCCCAGGGTTTATGAAGAATAAGAGGAAAACTCTTGGTAAAAGAAATGGAATTTGTTTAGCTGACTTAAGGAATGGACTCTGCAAAGAATATTTCTCTCTCACAGACATAAGACACAAATTCTATATTATTATAAAGCACTTTTTACCAAGGGTCAGTTTTTACATTTTATAGCTGTGTGCGGAAGGGTCCCAGATTTGTCTGTTGGACACTTCAAATTTCATACCTGTCTGCTTTATACTGAGATTGTGAAAACTCATGCTTTTCATTTTAAATAAATGCTTTTTTTGTATTCATTCATACATCACTATGATTACAATCGAGCTTTATAAGCTCATTAGACAAACAATATTTGTAGCGGTATTATATAATAGTGTCTCTTATCCTTTTGTACTGGGAAAGCTTCAGTGGTGTGTTTAGGGTTATCCAACTATGATGGAAGCAGCACAATGTAGGGACTGAGGAACAGCTTGCTGTGTAACATGTCACGGAAGTGTAGTGGCATTTATAGCTGCGGAGATGAGGTTCCTTAGTGGCTTGTCAATTGCCTACCAACATCACTTTGTATCTGTTCTTTAATGAAAGAGGGTCTTGCTGAAAGGTGAAATGTATTACATACCCCCACTTAATGTTTTACATACACTAGAAAACATTTCTAGAGCAGTTTTATTACTAAGAATGTGTTTGATCTATTTTCACCTGAGGTTCTTGTGAAAAGTTTGCAGCTTCATCAGTTTTCAGATATTTTAATTTTCAAGAATACTGTGTATGATTGTGTAGATTTGTAGCAAAAAGTCTTTGAAAAGTACCTTTTTATGAAAAATCAGAGAGGGCAAACATATTAAATAAATATATATGTTTTAGTCACAAAGCAACATATTCATTATTTTGAATGTAATACTTAAATATTAAGCAGTGCATTCCTCTTTTTAAAAATAAAATAACAAAACTACCTTTTCATGTGTAAATATACTACAGGGAGTCTCCCTATATTATCTTTCTGTATAATGTACTGTACTG